>NW_027509203.1:2060000-2262500 GCF_051911475.1 Siphateles boraxobius
GTGTGTGTGTGTGTGTGTGTGTGTGTGTGTGTGTGTGTGTGTGTGTGTGTGTGTGTGTGTGTGCAGTGATGACCAGGCCGAGGTAAGTGTGTGTGTGTGTGTGTGTGTGTGTGCTCTAGGCTGTAGCTGCCTAGACTGAACTAGTGTCTGTGTTCCTGACATCTGCACTTTTTCTGAAAGACCATAATGTTGGTCTCTGTGAGGCTGACTGCCAGGGCCCAGTTCTGCAGTAGTTCTCCAGCAGGTCCAGGTGCTGCTGTAGTCCCTGTGCAGTAGGTGACACTCTCTCACACACACACACACACACACACACACACACACACACACACACACACACACACGCACACACAGGGTGACAGCAGCACCCTGTAGACCGCTAGTTCATTACTGTAGATGTTGAATAGCGTTGGACTCAGGCTACAGCCCTGCAGCACTCCTCTTTTCTGGAGACTCATCTTTTCTACACTCATCTTTTTTCTCTTTTCTTTTTTCTCTTTTCTCCTCTTTTCTCTCTCTATCACTCTATCTATCTATATATCTATCTGTCTGTCTGTCTATCAGCTGCAGTTGCAGTGCAACAGTCCTCAATGAAACAGCCCCTCCTAACTTTACTTTTATGAGTGTCTGCAGAGCTGTCAGAAGAGGCGGAGGTTTAGCTGCTCTTTATAAAGATGTCTATCAATGTAAGCAATTATCATTTGGGAATTACCCGTCTTTCGAGTATCTGGGTATTGTGTTAAAAGGTGCTCCACGCATTTTACTTATCATTGTTTACAGGCCTCCAAAATACTCTCCAGCCTTTGCTGAGGACTTAACAGAACTGTTATCAACAATTTCCTCAGAGTTTGACTGCTTTGCCATTGCTGGAGATTTTAACATTAACATAGATAATGCAGAAACCAATATGGCAAAAGAAATCAAAACTGTTTTAAAAACTTTTGATCTGACTCAGCATGTACATGGACCCACACATAATCGTGGACACACTCTAGATTTACTTATCAGTAAGGGTCTAAACATTTCATCAATTGTTATTAAGGATGTAGCACTGTCTGATCATTTTTGTATTTTCTTTGATATATTGATCTCTCCTGCCATTGAAGCTAGATCTGTGTCTTTCAAGAAGAGATGCTTAAATGAGAACACTAGTGTACTATTTATGAAGGCTATATCTTTAACACCAAGCATATCTGCTGACTCTGTTGATTTTCTCCTTGATTCTTTTAACTCAAAAGTTAAGAGTGTAATTGATGATATTGCTCCTGTGAAAGTCAGGAAGAAGAGAGGCAGACAAAAAGCACCTTGGAGAAACTCAACAGCAGTGCAAAATATGAAAAGACAATGCAGAAAAGCAGAGCGCATGTGGCGGAAGACAAAACTTGTAGAAAAAAAAGTTGTCTTCAATCAGCTGAACAAATTCTTAAGCTCGAATGGATACTTTGACAATTTTCAATCTGGTTTCCGACCGCACCACAGTACAGACACAGCGCTCATAAAGATAATAAATGATATTCGCTTAAATACTGATACAGGCAAATTATCAGTGCTGGTACTACTCGACCTCAGTGCTGCATTTGACACTGTCGATCACAACATACTTCTTGACAGGCTGGAAAACTGGGTCGGGCTTTCTGGGATAGTCCTAAAATGGTTCAGGTCATACTTAGGAGGCAGAGGTTATTATGTGAGTATAGGAGACCATAAGTCTGAGTGGACATCCATGACATGCGGAGTCCCTCAAGGCTCAATTCTTGCGCCACTCCTATTCAACCTGTACATGCTCCCGATGAGCCAAATAATGAGAAAGAACCAAATCGCTTACCATACCTATGCAGACGACACACAGCTCTACTTATCCCTATCGCCTAACGATTACAGCCCCATTGACTCCCTTTGCAAATGCATTGATGAAGTAAACAATTGGATGTGCCAAAACTTTCTTCAGTTAAACAAAGACAAAACTGAAGTCATTGCGTTTGGAAACAAAGATGAAGTTCTCAAGGTGAACGCATACCTTCAGTCTAGGGGTCAAACAACTAAAAATCAAGTCAGGAATCTTGGTGTGTCTCTGGAGTCAGACCTTAGTTTCAGTAGTCATGTCAAAGCAATAACTAAATCAGCATACTATTACCTGAAAAATATTGCAAGAGTTAGATGCTTTGTTTCCAGTCAAGACTTAGAAAAACTTGTGCATGCTTTCATCACCAGTAGGGTGGATTATTGTAATGGACTTCTCACTGGCCTTCCCAAAAACACCATAAGACAGTTGCAGCTCATACAGAACGCTGAGCAGAACCAGAACATATGAACACATCACACCAGTCCTCAGGTCTTTACATGGGATCACAGTTACATTTAGGATTGATTTTAAAGTATTATTACTGGTATATAAATCATTCAATGGCCTAGGACCTCAATACATTGCAGATATGCTCAGTGAATATAAACCCAACAGATCACTCAGATCATTAGGATCACATCGGCTAGAAATACCAAGGGTTCAATCTAAGCATGGCGAGTCTGCTTTTAGCTACTATGCCAGCCGCAGCTGGAACCAGCTTCCAGAAGAGATCAGATGTGCTCCTACAGTAATCACATTCAAATCCAGACTCAAAACACTTCTGTTTAGCTGTGCATTTACTGAATGAGCACTGTACCACTGTTCGTCCGACTGTTTGCACTGTATTTTTTTTATGTTTTAATTCTGATTTCTTTTGATTATTTCTGTATTTTATCTTTTATTCTAAACTGTTTTAATTATTCTGATTTCTTTTGATTATTTTAATTTCTTCTATGTAAAGCACTTTGAATTACCATTGTGTATGAAATGTGCTATATAAATAAACTTGCCTTGCCTCTCTCTCTCTCTCTCTCTCTCTCTCTCTCTCTGTCTGTCTGTCTGTCTGTCTGTCTGTCTGTCTGTCTGTGTCTCTCTCTCTATCTATTGATAGCTTTCCTGTGGCTCAAACAGTAGAGCGTTGGTGCTTGCAATGCCAAGGTCATGGGTTTGATTCCCAGGGAAAACAAGAACTGATAAGAATGTAAATGTGTCCCTTGAAATGCAATGTAAGTTGCTTTGGATAAAAGTGTCTGCCAAATGTATATCTATCTATCTATCTATCTATCTATCTATCTATCTATCTATCTATCTATCTATCATGTCCAGCTCAGATCTTCTGCTGTCAGACTCACTGTTTTGGACGATGTCCTGCATCTTCTTCCAGACTCTGAACGGCAGGTTGCCCAAGTATCGTGGCACATGAATCAAAGCTCCAGAAGCCATCTGTGGATCCGGCCGTGAGCTCTGGACTCTGGAAGAACATTCAGGAGTCAGAACTGCAGTGGCTTTGGATCAGAACCAGAGAGACCAGAGACAGGAGCAGATCACTCACCTTTCCTTTGAGACTGGAAACTCCTGCAAAACAAACACACCATTTATCATCAAGAACTCAATCAATCAACCAATGATCAACCAATGATCTGAAATCAGACCTTCAGAAAGCAGACGTCACTGGCTTTCATCATCTCCTCCATGTCTTTGATTGTGTGTGAAAGAGCTGAGATGTGTGTGTTCATCTCCTCCAGCTTCTCCTTCATCCTCTGCTTCTTCTGCTCCTCTTCCTCCCTCAGTGCAGTGACTGTAGCTTCTTCTTCATCTCTGAGAAACTGATGAAGCTTCTCAAACTGATGTTTAATCTGACTCTCTGTGTGCTCAGCTTGAGACTGAAATCACATCACATTCACTAATCATCTCAATCGACACTTTACATCATTAATATCCAAGATAAACTCGGATACCTGACATAAAGCAGATCCAGAGGCAGATTGCTGCTAGTCATTTACAGAAATAATAAACTGGAATCCATTATATCAAATCATAACTGTATATAATGTCCAACAGCTGTAAAGAAAATGACTCTCGTTTCTGTTTCCTCACCTTGATGTGTTGAACTGTTTTCTCAAACTCAACTTTCATTTTTTCATTTTGTTGAAGTTTCTTTTGTAAGGACTTCAGTGCTGCATTAAGCTCCTCCTAGAATTGAACAAAAATACATAAAACACCAGATTACTGTAAAGACAATACAGCGATATGATCATATAATGCAGTGAAAAAGTATTTGCCTCCATCCTGATTTCTTCTGTTTTTGTGTACATCTCATACTAAATTAATTCAGAAATAACAACCTGAGTAAACACAAAATACAGTTTGTAAATGACAATGTTATTTATTGAAACAAAAAAAGTTATCCAATTCCAACTGGGCCGGCGTGAAAATGTATTTGCCCCCGTAGTTATTAATTCCTCAAATCTATGAAACTGCATTTCTAATGTAGTTCAGCTGGTCTAAACACAACCAGTCCTGATCACTGCAGCCCTGTTCAATCAAATCAACACTGAATACTAAGGACGGATTGGTTAACATTTGTGCATATTTAAGTTGTACTGAGAGACCATTGCCGCGCATCTCTGCCCGTCCACAGCCCTAAGCCATGCAGAACTAGATCTGCCCTCGCGGAAAGAGAATTCAGAGAGACCTGGGGCCTCATTTATAAACGTTGCGCACGCACAAAAGAAGGCGTACGCCGCTCTCTACGCAATAATTGGTATTTATAAAAAGCAAACTTGACGGGAAAATGTGCGGTCCTTCACGCAAGCTCTGACCCAGGCGTACGCACAAAAACGGATGAAATGAGAAATGGCGACACCGTCGGCAGATGGAAGAAACACGTGAAAGTGTGTGAAACTGTAGACCGTTGTGTAAAATAAATGGCAATACTGCCTCTCATAAATAACACGAAGACTTCACAAAGCAAGTCTTACAATCAACAGCCTACACGAACACCCGTTTGATCGATCTGAAACAGAAATGCAAATTAATATTTCCAAAAAGAAAAGTCAAATATGTTCTGCAATAATATTGGCATGTTATACAATACATCCTCATAAATAAGATGGTAAACAGAACGAAATAATGTACAAAACTGATATTCTCGCCAATGTGTCCGTCTGGCGGAGCAGATATAGATGCAATTAGATAGTCAGTCAGATAGATATATAATTAGGGAGATATATAGCCTAGATAGATTTATAGACAGATAGATAAATAGTTGTATTATTTGTCCTCTGGGGAAAGTTGTTTTCATACTAAAAATGTCTTCATCAGCTTCGGAATCATGGTATTCATGCATATGCCTTTAGTTTGTTTTATTTTTGATAAAATAACGTATGACGTAGCCTATGTCTCAACCATTCAGAAAGCTGCAAGAAATTACATTTGCGCTGAACTAATTCCCATTTCCAAGTAGATTATAACCAACATCTGTAGTTTGTCAGATGCAATTAAATGGATGGAAATAAAATGCCCCATCACAATGCGTAATGACGCACAATGGCTGATCTTGCGCTCTTAGAAGATGTGGCAAATGGAAGGATTCGGAGTGAACGCATCTTCAGACAGCAAGAAGATTTGTTGGCAAATGAGGACGAGTGGCTCATGAGCCGGTTCCGACTTCCTCGAGCTGTCCTGTTGGACCTCTGCGGTCTTTTGGCCCCCGCGTTACAGAGGAGCACTCGGAGGAACCATGCCGTGCCAGTCCCACTTCAAGTCCTAACAACACTAGGATTCCTGGCGACTGGCACTTTTCAGAGGGAATTGGCTGACAGGTCAGGCATATCTCAGCCGACCCTTAGCCGGATAATGCCAGACGTTTTAAAAGGCATAATAGCTTTGTCCCATGAGTGCATAAAGTTTCCATGCACGGCGGGTGAACAGGCAAACAAGAAAGCTCAATTTGCAGCTATGTACGGTTTCCCAAACGTTATCGGTGCTATTGACTGCACTCATGTTGCCATAAGGGCACCGAATGTGAATGAAAATGCTTCCATTAATCGAAAGCATTTCCATTCGATCAATGTCCAAATTATTTGTGATGCAGACATGTTGCTCACTAACGTAGTAGCTCGGTGGCCTGGGTAAACCCATGACTCATTCATTTTAAGACACAGCAGTGTTGGGCGCAGACTCGAGGCTGGTGCTGTGCGTGATGGCTGGCTTCTAGGTAGGCTACGTTTGATTACTAGACATTTTACTGTACTTCAAAGTCTTAACCCTTTCACTATCCTTGCAGGGGACAGTGGATATCCCCTCAAACAGTGGCTGCTTACACCTTTCCTCAATCCACATAATGCAGAGGAAAGGCACTACAACATGTGCCACAGCCGAGCTCGCGCTATAGTGGAGCGCACCATCGGCCTGTTTAAGGGCAGATGGCGCTGCCTCGACTGCACTGGAGGGAGGTTATTGTACACTCCTGAAAAGGTGTCCAAAATCGTGCTGGCATGTGCTGTGCTACACAATGTGGCAGCTTAAAAACGTGCCTCTACCCCCTGACGCCGATTGCTGTGTTGGCCCCGACCCTGACCCCCATCCCCAGACATTTGAGCCAAATGCTGCTGCTGTGCGCCAGCGTTTGGAATGATGCGTCGCTTGTAAAGAACAACAAAAGGTGTGGAAAAAATATATTATTTATTCAAGAATTCCCTCATTGTGCTGTTTATTTCAGTTAGGACAGTCTTGATTTCACCCAACTCCTTTGCCACCTCTCTGACTGAGTTAATGACTTCCCTCTGCATTTCAAGGACTGCATCGGTGAGGACACGCCCGCTGCTGGAGGGTTGAGAGCCGCGTGCCGTGGAGACGCTGGGCACAGACGGCTGCTCAGCTGCAGCCTCTGAACCACTGGCACTGGCCCAGCTAGAACACCCAGCGACTGAAATAAAGATTGTTCTATATGAATAAATTTTAATCGTGTAGCCTACATACATGTGACTTGACTGCATTCATTTGACTTATTTCACTTACCTGTGTCATCCGGTGCATCTGGCGCGTCAGTGTCCCCCTCCGCCTCAGTCACCACTCCACTTAATAGGGATTCCCCAATAATTGCTGACAGTCTCTCATCAAGAGGGGTCAGCTCCGGTGTCCCCTTTCCCCCACCCGTGGCAGACAGACTCTGGCGATGGAGCGCTAGACGCTTTTTTGCCTCGACTTTGATGTCTGACCATTTCTGTTTTATTTCGGCCACAGTCCGAGGTTGTGAGGCTACAGCATTTACAGCGTCTGCAACCTTTTGCCACTCAAGTGCCTTTTTGGCATTAGTAATGCCCACACTGTGCCCTCCAAACAACATTTTTCTCCTCTTTTCCACCTCGCCAACGATAACTTCTACTTCACATTGAGTGAAGTTACGTTTTTTTGATTTCCTCTCTATGTTTGCCATAATTTCACAATCTATTAATTTTAACTTGTGGGCGTTTCACGGACTATTTATGGGCAACTATGGGCGTGACATGAAGCCGCAAAAGCTGCGCTACATTTAGAATTGATTGGGATTTATTAAGGAAAAAATGCGTAGGATGTGCGTGCGCACGGTTTTATAAATCCGAATATTTCTGTGCGTACGCACGTCCTATGTTTCATCCGTACGCCACTTCTGACGCAAAACCTACGCAAAGTTTTATAAATGAGGCCCCTGGAGCGAGTAACAAATAATAGCTTCTCAATATACCGTCCTACCATTCGGACTGTCTGTTGCTCCATGTAGTTTTTCAAAATGCGTGGATGCTGCCCTCTTCCTGAGACAGATGGGAGTTCGCCTCCTGAATTACCTCAATGATTGGCTGCTTTTAGCTCAATCGAAGGAGGAACTATGCGCACACAGATCTTTGCACTACAACACTGGTTGAAGACCTGTGTCCCACCTCGAGGGCCGCCTTATTCTCAGGGTGAGCCACGGCTGTATCAAAGCCCTGGTCCCCTGGAAATCACCCCATCTGTTTCAGTTGGTGACGGACGCCTCCCAGATGGTTTGTAGTTGTGGGCCAGCCGGAGGCCAGGAGGCTGAACCCACCTCGACCAAACATGGATCCATCCTGAGACCTGTCCACAGTCCTGAGGCACTTCGAAGCCCTCCGTTTGAGCCGCTCACAACAGCCGACCTTCGGCCTCTCTCACTAAAGATGCCCTTCTGCTGGCTCTGGCATCGGTCAAGTGAGTTGGGGATCTGCAGGCTCTTTCAGTGGACGCATTCTGCCTTGACTTTGGGCCGAATGACAGTAAAGTCGTCCTTAGACTAAGACAAGGCCATGTGCCTAAAAGCCTATTCACACCAAGGACAATAACTATATGATAACTATAAAGATAACGATGAAGATATAGATCTAAAAATCTTTCTCAATATTAAAGAATAGCAGAGTACACACCACCGCTATAATGATAACGGCACAGAGAAATTATATAGTTGGAATCACTTTCAGAACGATTTTATCCAGCTGATGAACGATAAAAACATTCAAAGCCAATCAGAATCCATTCTGTTGTAACGAGCTCGAGCATTTAAAGTGACAGACGAGCACGGGCGTAGAATAAACAGATCAATATCATCCGCTGGTGTGGACGCTAATATAGTTATCGGGCCGTAAGGTGCTTTCCACGCCCTTTAGAGCTCAGGTCATAAAGCTCTCTTCTGTTCTGCGCTAGAAGTACGGCGTTATTGAACTGCGTTCCTCATAAGCGTCAGTAACTGACGCAAGGCGAATGAACCATAACGAAAGGGAACCTTGCAATTTCAAACATAACCCTGGTTCCCTGAGAACGAGAACGAGCATTGCGTAGTTTGTCATGCTACTGTACGCAAGTCGAAGCTGCTGCTCCTCAGTAGAAAAATTCAGACGAAAATTAATTTTAGGGCGACTTAAATAGGCAGCCTGTCCCGTCCATTCTGGCGGACTGAAAAGCCATTTGACGTGAACAAATCAGGCTTCAGTATTCGGGGACAAACTGAGTTTTCCCCATAAGCGTCAGTTACTGATGCAATGCTTGTTATCTCAGGGAACCGAAGTTATGTTAGTAAACAGAAGGATCTGCGTTTATGACTCATTATGTTTCTTTACATGTGTATGAAGAAACATTTGTCTTACCTTATATGATGAAACCACTTCACTGATGGGTCTGAATTTATGATTGTCATGTTGTTTTGAATCTCTGCACACTAAACACACAGGCTGTTTGTCCTCCAGACAGAAGAGTTTGAGTTTCTCACTGTGTAAACTGCAGATCTCCTCAGACCCTGATGAACGCCTCTCATTTCTCTCCTTCAGGAACGACTCACACAAGTTTTTTAACGCAAGATTAATTGGAGGACAAGGTTTTGAGGATCTTCTCCTGCAGACAGGACACTCCTGAGATGTCTTGGTTCTCCAGAACTGTTTAAGACACTCTTTACAGAAACTGTGACTACAGGATAAAAGAACAGGAGCCTTGAAGATTTCACAGCACACAGGACAAGAAAGTTCTTCTGCAGAAACATTTAGTGAATCCATTTTCACTGTTTGAGCTCCAGCAATCTAAACTTTACTTTCACTTTCTGAACGACGGTTTAAAAAATGATTCACCATGAGAATCACAAAGATCAGAAACAAACTTCTTAAATTGTTCTGTAAAGATTTTCCCTTCGTACTCCACTGATCGCTGATTCTTTATTGCTTTTGTCGAGACAAAGTCAGTATGGCAGAAAAGAGAAATAACAAGCCAGTCTCTTCCTGGTTAGTGTTGTAAGAGGGTGGAGCTTCTGATCAAGTTGGTGTGTTGAAACAGGTCAAAGAACAACATCATGATTTCTTCATATATAATGAACTTGCATTGAAATGTAAAGATATAACGCTATAAAACATTGGATAAAACACAAAAGAATAATGAAAATACTAAAATATTTAAAATACGTGTTTCATTTATTGCTCTTCAGTCATGATCCATTCTTTCTCAAAATTATTTCTTCTCATTCTGAAGTTTCAGTGATAAACACTCATCAGTTTATCATTCTGATGTCAGTGTTTGGAGAAACAAACAGATCAACACATTGAAAGTCCTGAATAAACAGGAGAAACAGAGATGTGACAAAAGTTTGTCTCTCAGGAATCACTTGTCAGCACATTTATTGATAGTATTTCTTGTAAATTGTGAAAAATATACTCACTTAGCATAGACATTTCTTAACAAACACAAATTTAATATCCATTCAGTCACATCACTGTTTCTCTGACAATATCACCAGAATTATGTTTGTATTTATATATATGATCTTACAGCCACTGTCCTTATCGATTATTTGTAGTGGGGGCGTGGTTCAGCGAGGTCTGCAGCAGGAGAGCGGGGGCGGAGCCGAGCGGTAAGTAAGTGGGTCAAGTGCAAAATGACGAACACCTGTTTCTGATTACATTGATTGGCGTGGGGAGACCAGATAAAGGCCAGTCGGGTGCGAGAGGAGGGAGAGAGAAGGACTGGGATCTGGTGCACAAACGGACTGAGCGAAAAACATTTCTTATGGACTATTTCCTTTTCTGAGTGCTATAGTTGACCTATAGTGAAGGCGCTTTCTCTTGCCGTTTTGTTTACTTTTCTAAATAAAGTGTACCAGACCCAGTCACACCGACCTGTCTTCTTCCATCCCCACGATACTGAACCGAACATCGTTACACTGGTGCCGAAAACCCGGGATGGAAGAAGGAGCCACCGGCAGATCTACTCCGTCGCCACTTGAGGACATCATCCACGCGCTCGCGGGACTCCATCAGGAACAACACCGGGCCCTGTTGGATGTCAAAGAGGAGCAGGAGCGACGGTTCGAGATGCTCCTCAGGGCCCAACAAGAGGACCGTGAGCTGTTCTGGAGCTGGATGGACCGGGAGGGTCGGGCCGCCCCATCAACACCAGCTTCGGCCTCGGCCGTATCTATACCGTTACAAAAGATGGGACCTCACGACGATCCGGAGGCATTCCTAGACTTGTTCGAGAAGACGGCCGAGGCTGGGGGCTGGCCCTTAATGGACTGGCCAGTGCGGCTGATTCCTCTGCTGTCCGGGGAAGCGCAGATCGCCGCACAACAACTGCCAGTCCAGAACCTCCTGGTCTATCAGGACCTAAGGCGCGCCATTCTCCAGCGGGTCGGTCGGACCCCTGAGGAAAGCAGACAGCGGTTCCGGTTGTTGGAACTCGGGGAGTGTGGACGACCCTTCGTCTTCGCGCAACAGCTCCGGGACGCATGTCGCAAGTGGCTGATGGCCGGAGGACGCGACGTCGAGGGAGTGATCGATCAGGTGCTACTGGAGCAGTTCGTGGCAAGGCTGCCAAAAAAGACTGAGCAGTGGGTCCAGTGCCACCGCCCGACGTCGCTGAATCAGGCCATCCAATTGCGGAGGACCAGCTGGTGGCGTGTCCAGGGGTCGGTGAAAGCCTGCCATCATCCTCTCTCTCTTCTTCTTTTTCTTCCTCTTCCTCTCCTCCTGTCCCTGCACCCAGGTACCGAGGAACGGCTCCGCCCCGACCAGCGCCGAGATGGAGGTCTGGGAACACAACGGAGTCCAGTACGGGTCCCAGGGCGCCCCCTCGGAGGGTCATTTCCCCGTCTGGCGGCGTTCCCGCACCGGCATTTTCGCTCTCCCCACGCCAACCGCTTGACCCACTTGACCGCTGGAGCGGCGGGACGGTCTGGGCCGGCCTGTTGGTGTTGCGGGGACCCTGGGCATTTCATCGACCAGTGTCCGGTGATGGAGGTGGGGACACTGGTCACCCCGACACCCCGACACCCCGACACACCACAGGCTGCCCCCGGTCATAGCGGATTGTACCAAATACCTGTGGGTATAAAGGGGGGTACCTATCAGGCTTTGGTGGATTCAGGTTGTAACCAAACCTCGATTCATCAAAGCCTGATGCAGTCCGAGGCATTGGATAAGAGCCGCGCGGTTAAGGTGAGGTGTGTGCACGGGGAGGTGATGGAATACCCGTTAATACCAGTCATTATCCAATTCAGGGGACAAAAGCATAGTGTGGAGGTGGCGGTTAGTCAGCATCTCCGGCATCCGCTGATTTGGGGGACCAATTGGCCAGGGTTTAAAACTTTATTGGGACATTTATGTGCGGGTGCTTCTGGGATAAAAAAGAGGCGAGGGAGGAAGGCGATTGCTCAGGTGGGAGAGGCTGTTCCGGGACCATCGGAGCCTGTTTCGGAGGAACGGAGCGCGATTGAAAGGACAGATCTTTCAGAGCGCGATGATTTTCCTATGGAACAGTCCCGAGATGAAGCGCTGAAAAATGCATTTGATCAGGTCCGCACAATCGACGGACAGCCTCTTCACCCGGACCGACCCCTTTCTTATCCTTATTTTGCGATCATAAAAGATAAGTTGTATCGGGTGACCCAAGACACCCAGTCAAAGCAAGATGCAACACAGTTATTAGTTCCAAAAAGATGCCTGGAAAAGCATTTGTGATCCAATGGCTGGGCATTTAGGGCAGGCAGCCGTCTAATGACCCGTTTTTTTTGGCCGGGCATCCACGAGAACGTGCGCAAGTGGTGCGCCTCTTGTCGTGGATGTCAGCTGGTGAATCCGCCGGCCAACCCAAAAGCACCTTTGTGCCCTCTTCCTTTAATAGGGGTCCCCTTCGAAAGAATTGGTACGGACCTCATCGGGCCATTGGAGCGATCTGCATGAGGGCATCGCTTTGCTTTAGTCCTAGTGGATTATGCAAAGCGATACCCAGAAGCAGTGCCACTTCGTACTATTTCCGCGAAGAGCGTGGCGAGTGCACTGTTTCAGTTAATCTCCCGGGTGGGAATCCCGAAAGAGATTCTCACCGATCAAGGCACGGCGTTTATGTCACGTACAATTCGCGAGCTTTACGAATTACTGGCCATTAAATCGATTCGCACCAGCGTCTATCACCCACAAACAGACGGACTGGTGGAACGATTTAATCGCACGTTGAAATCCATGATTCGGAAGTTCGTTCAAGAAGACGTCAGAAATTGGGATGAATGGCTAGAACCCCTCTTGTTAGCTGTACGCGAGGTCCCCCAAGCCTCCACGGGGTTTTTCCCCCTTCGAGCTTCTCTATGGGCGTCAACCCCGTGGTGTGCTGGACGTCTTTAGAGAAACTTGGGAGGACGGACCTTCGAATAGCAGAAACGAAATTCAGTATGTCATGGACCTGAGAACAAAACTCCACACGTTGGGGCGGCTCTCTATGGAAAATTTGTTACAGGCCTAGGACAAGCAAAGTCGGCTGTACAACAGGGGGACTAGGCTGCGAGAATTTGCACAGGGAGATAAGGTACTTGTATTACTTCCCACGTCCAGTTCTAAATTACTCGCAAAGTGGCAAGGACCATTTGAGGTTACACAGCGAATTGGAGATCTCAATTATGAGGTTATTCGTACAGATAGGGGTGGATCACGTCAAATTTATCACCTTAATCTGTTAAAAAAGTGGAATGAGGTGAAATCAGTGATGTTGGCAACGGTGGTGAGTGGGGAGGAGGATATCGGTCCAGAGACGAGCTCAAAATCACAATCTCTCGCTCTGACACTTGGAGGAGACCACCTCTCGCCGATCCAGATCACTGATATACGTAGTTTACAAGCCGAGTTTGCTGACGTGTTTTCGCCCCTACCTGGCCGAACGAATCTCATTCAGCACCACATTGAGACGGATCCGGGCGTGGTAGTGCGCAGCCGGCCATATCGTTTGCCTGAACATAAAAAGAAAGTGGTTCAGGAGGAATTAGAGTCGATGCTGGACATGGGGGTAATAGAGGAATCCAACAGTGACTGGGCTAGCCCGATAGTTTTAGTACCTAAAACGGGCGGCTCGATTCAGTTCTGTGTAGATTATCGCAAGGTGAATGCCGTGTTGAAATTCGATGCGTATCCAATGCCTCGGGTTGATGAGCTACTTGATCGGCTGGGTACTGCTCATTTTTATTCGACACTGGATTTAACGAAAGGATATTGGCAGATCCCCCTAACTCCAATCTCTAAAGAAAAAACAGCTTTCACCACGCCGTTTGGATTACACCAATTTGTCACCCTTCCTTTCGGCTTGTTCGGGGCTCCGGCAACCTTTCAGCGCCTGATGGACAGAATTCTCCGGCCGCATGCTGCATATGCCGCTGCCTACTTGGATGATATCATCATCTATAGTAACGATTGGCAGCGCCATATGCAGCAGTTGCGGGCTGTCCTCGGAGCGCTGCGAGGGGCTGGGCTCACGGCCAACCCAAAGAATTGTGCAATTGGACGTGTGGAAGTCAGGTATCTGGGTTTCCACTTGGGTAATGGACAGGTGCGTCCCCAAATTGATAAGACGGCAGCAGTTGCGACCTGTCCAAGACCTAAGACCAAAAAGGAGGTTAGACAGTTCTTGGGGCTGGCGGGATATTATAGAAGGTTTGTGCCTAATTATTCGGACCTCGCTAGCCCGCTGACTGATCTAACTAAAAAGGAGGCACCAGATACCGTCCAGTGGACGGAGCAGTGTCAGCAGGCCTTTACCCAGATAAAGGCTGCTCTATGTGGCGGACCGCTCTTACAGGCTCCTAACTTTTCTCTCCCTTTTATTCTGCAGACTGATGCGTCGGACAGGGGGTTGGGCGTAGTCCTGTCCCAGCAGATGGAGGGTGGAGAGCGGCCGGTGCTGTACATTAGTCGAAAGCTATCGAAAAGGGAGACTAAGTACAACACCATTGAAAAGGAATGCCTAGCCATCAGGTGGGCCGTTCTCACCCTCCGTTATTATCTCTTGGGACGGGAGTTCACCCTCTGTTCGGACCACGCTCCCCTGAAATGGCTCCACCGCATGAAGGATACCAACGCGCGGATCATCCGTTGGTATCTAGTGTTACAACCTTTTAAATTCCAGGTGGTCCACAGGACGGGTGTACAGATGGCTTTGGCCGACTTCCTTTCCAGGAGGGGAGGGGGGGGGGGGGGGCTGCAGTCCGGATGGCTCCCCGGCCGTCGGGCGGTGGGGGTATGTAGTGGGGGCGTGGTTCAGCGAGGTCTGCAGCAGGAGAGCGGGGGCGGAGCCGAGCGGTAAGTAAGTGGGTCAAGTGCAAAATGACGAACACCTGTTTCTGATTACAGTGATTGGCGTGGGGAGACCAGATAAAGGCCAGTCGGGTGGGAGAGGAGGGAGAGAGAAGGACTGGGATCTGGTGCACAAACGGACTGAGCGAAAAACATTTCTTATGGACTATTTCCTTTTCTGAGTGCTATAGTTGACCTATAGTGAAGGCGAGTGTGTGTGAGAGCTTTTAGTGATGAAAACATGACCCGACACAGTGGCGGATTTACTGGCAGAAATAATAGTTTATTCACTAGGACACTAACCATCATGACATCAAGATATTATCTGTAATAACCCTTGGGAAACACAGTAATGTCAGGATACGTTGTGTATTCAATCACAGGATGAAAGGATTTTAATAACAAAGCTCAGGAGATCATACCAGAATACACTTCACACACGCTATACATAGATGAAGACGGACAGAGAAGAAGCCAGAACTCGGGTTAAATAAGCATGGATGAAACAAAGGAAACTAATGAGTTAATTGATGAACACAGGTATGTAAGGAACTCAGCTTTTTGGAAATATTAATAATCAATAATATCTTGTTATTATTAATTATAAATATTTGGGTCAGTTAATTGGATTAACTTGATGTGGCTGAATTAATATTACAATCAATTAATCAGTTCTTCCAACGAACTCTTTTGATTATTAATTTATTCTAAGAAGAGGGTATCTTCCCTGGCCACAGAAGAATAATTATTTCTTCGCCTGTACAGTACTTTGAGCCAGTAGCAAAAACCGTGATCGTAAAGTGACTTGTATTGCAAACAAAACAGAACCAAATACATATTATGTATAAGTTTTATTAACTAAATATAGATATTTATTTGAATATAAATAAACAAAACAACATACACACATGAATACATAAATAGGTTAGTGATAGGATGAAATTGGAAACCGGAAGAGGGTCTATGAGAAGAACCATCAGAATTTCATTTTCACATTTCAGTGAATTGAATACTTGCATTTGTAATGGGAACAATACTTGAAGTTGTTGAAAATTGAAGTCGTTGATGGTTCCGGCAGTGTCAAGTGGAAGTTGGTTGAGCGTTCTCTTTCTCCAGGAACGCATGATTGGTTTGGTCAAGGCCTGGGACTCTGTTGAGGCCACGCCGAGCACCCAGGAGAAGTGAGGAAGTCGGAAGGATGGGTGATTGGAGTCGTTGTTGGTTGGAGTCTTTGTTCCAAAACTCTTGAGATTGTCCTTGGTTCTTTGTGAGAGAGTCATCTCTCTCCTGCCTGAGCCCATATCTGGTTGGAATCGAGGCCTGCTGGGCCCTGGGGCCCCCGTGGAGGGGGAAGGGGGTTCCCCAGAATCACCAGAACAGTGTTGCGGCTGGATGAAAGAACTAAGAGAGGGAGGTCACATGTGGACTGTCTCTAATAAGGCCTGGAGAAGATCCTCCCCTAAGGGTTGAACTCGACCAATCAGAAAGGGGACATGTCTGAGAGGGAAAGTGGCTCTTAGTTGATTTACAGATCTTTGTCCCTAGCATGATTATACCTTCATTAATGCTAAAATAGCTATAACACATCCACACTGCATTCTAGAAGAAGCTGATGTACATCAAAGTGTGAGTCATTAAATGAGGATTATTTAGGTAGGAGGCATTATACAGGTGAGGTTACATTGATCGTTATTTGGGTTGTATACCAGGATACATACCATAATATATACCTAATAGTACACGAGACAGTAAACCATTTACACTGTTTCTTTCACAGTTTTATGCATGTTCATTTATAGATCAGTTAGTCTATGATTAATGCAGCAAAGTCTGTTTTAAAGAGGGTTTCTGTTTCATAGTCTCTCTCTTGAGTATGTGGCCACATTCCTCGGAGGTCGTAAAATCTCCTTATCATGCCCTGTAACATGACACTGTTTCTGCCCTTGTGTTTGTTCATTTGGGCTGTGTGAGGAGTTTCATAAACCTTTGTATATAATGAATAATTAGTATGTGTCTGATTGGTCCATACCCTACAGGTGAAACAGATTCACTAATCAATTAACACATGGGAAGTAGTTCATGGAGTAGATTTACACAAAGCACCATGGGAAACATAGTCAAAACAAGACATACATCTTACAAGTAACACACTAGTACTGGATAGAGTGTGAAATAATGCCAAATAGCCCATGATATATAGTCAAGTCACCTTTGTGTATATAGCCCTTTTTAGGCTACAACACAGATTGTTTCAAAGCAGCTTTAAACTGATAACAGGAAAATAATGCAACAAAGTTTGATTCAGCATGTTTGTTAAGTGTCCCCAAATAAGCAAGCCAGAGGCGACAGTAGCAAGAAACCCAAACTCCATCAGTGACAGAATGGAGAAAAACCCTTGTGAGAAACCAGGCTCAGTCGCTCAGTTCTCCTCTGGTCAATGAACGAACAGTGTATGATTATGATTCAGACAGCATTAAAGGTCAGAAGTCAGACTGGATCAGAACATTCAGAATATTTATCCAGTTCAATCTAACTGAAGATCAGATTCATCACGCCGGTATGGAGATGGTTTGTTGAGGATCAGTGCCGATGGCTGTCGTGTCGACGAGGCCTTCACAGGGAAGAGTCTAGTGGACACTATCTCTGCTGGCACTTCATGGCTGCTTTGTGTCTAGGCGCAGGTCCTCCATCTGGGGCCTGTTCTTCGTACGTCGCTAACTCAGTTAGCTGGATTTGATTGTTGGCGATTTGACATGATCTTGGATTGTTTGGTTCTTCGACGCTCATCCTGGACTTGCTGTCCTAGCAACAGGTGCGCAAGCTTGAACCTGCTCGCGAGCGGCTTATTTCATGTTAACAGGATTAGATCGCGATATAAGCGGAGCTGATACGGGAAGTCCTTTAGCGCAGCGCGATAGTGTTGGCTATTTTCCTGGAGATATTTTTTTTTCTTGTTACTCGTGAGGGTGTTGTTTACATTATTAATTTGTTGGAAATGCACATTAATATTCGACTCGTCGGAGTTGGGCTTTAACAACAGCACAAACTCTGTGCATTGCCCTAAAATTCTTTGCGAGTGGCTCTTTCCTTTACACTATTGGAGATGCAGAGAACTTGATAAAGTGCTGTCTGTCGTGCCATTCGCAGCTGGCGCTCAAGGAGTTTTTAGTTTTTTTTTGGTATTTCCAAGCCACTTAAGACACAAGATTGTAATGCAGTTTTTTTTTTGCGCCAACATAGCTCTTTTTAGATGAAGATCATGCAATCGTGACCATGCCGATTAGTCTTACAGTATATGTCTTCAGGCTTCACTAACGTGATTGGTGCCATAGACTACCATAGACTGCACACACCCTCCCATCAAGGCCTCAATGAAGGGGATCCTGTGAACAGAAAGGGGGATCACAATGTAATTGTGCAGCCAAGTTACTATTGCGATTCTTAATATTCCAGATTAGTAATATTATATCAAATAAAATAAAAAAAAGGCAGTTGACAGACTAAAATCTCTTAGATGGTGTGTGACTATGTTCCATATCACAAATGTGAAAGCAAAATGGCCAGGATTTGTGCATGACTCAAGAATTTTCAGAGATTCACATTTATGCACATTATTTGAGCATGGTAAGGAAAATTATACATATCAAGCTCACTGTATTACATACACTTATGCTGATCCTAACAGAACTGAATTTTTCCATTATACAGGTGATTACAGCAGGATCCTGCTTGGAGACAGGTGTTTTATGACCCAATTCCCTGACCCAAACCCCAGACCAGTTACAATGCAGCTCTAGCCAGGACAAGGGCACACTATGAAGTGAACTTTGGCCAACTAAAGGGAAGATTTCAGTGTCTGGAAAGTCTGAGGGTTTCACCTGACAGGGCATTGTTGCATGTGCCATATTACACAACATTGCCACCATCAGAAAAAAAAACTTTCATTATGTGTTTAATAAAAGACAAGACAAATGTGCTTAGTTCCTTAAGTTTTATTTTAATTGTTCTTGTGGCCTTTTAAAAGACACTAGTAGGCCTATAAGTAGGACTAGTAAAAATTACCATTATGTAGAATATTCTTGTACTTCACTTTCACCATGTTCTAGTGTGGAGACTCTGACATGATGAACAAAGTAATTATGAAACTCTTAAAATACAAAAATATATACTGTAATAAGTTATAAAAACATATAACATGGCCACCACAAACGCATTAAATTTGCCTGCTACTTTTCCCCAGATTTTGAGGTGTTCCCTGCCGTTTTAATTAAACATTAAAATTCAGCATAAACTTGGACTATTTCTTGCTCTTCTGTGGAGAAAAACTGAGCGCGCTCTTTGACCACGCTGAGCAGCCAATAGCAGCGTTGCTGATCAATGTTTCTACTATCGATACATATCCCCTTTTAACCCAGCGCATGAGTTGTTGCACGTGCAGTTATCTCAGATAACTCAATACAGCTGTACTAATCATAACCGGCAGGAGTGTTCGACCCCAGGGGCCCGTTCTTCGTACGTTGCTTAAAACATCCGAGATCAAACGAGACATCCAAGATAATATGCTCGTGCTCATCATGATCCGGCTAATTAGGTTCTTCGAACACTCCTGCCGGTTATGATTAAACATGTTAGATGTTTTTATCACTTATTAAAGTATATATTTTGATATTTTAATAATTTCTAAATAATTAATAACTTTGTTCATTGTAATGTCAGAGTCACCACCCACTACTAGAACATGGGAACAAGTAAAAGTGAAGTACTAGAATATTCTACATAATAGTAATTTGGACTAACTAATCTCTTTTAAAAAGGCACTGTTAATAAATGTTTGCCTGTTTATAAAAGCAACCAAGAAAAAGGCTGAGAAAAGAAAAGAAAAACAAACAGGTGGTGGTCCTGCACCCCCACATTATACCCAGGCAGAAGAGCTGGCGCTTGGGTTGAGTGTGAACCTTGTGGAGGGCATCCCTGTGTTCAGCTCTTCCTCAGACACACAGCCAGAGGCCAGGAGCAGAACACCTTCACTGCTGGGAAATGAACTTTAAATGATCCTAGTACACTGTAAAATAATTTGTTGCTGCATTAAATTAAGTAGGCCTATAATCCAAATGGCTGTCCAGTCATATCAGCTGTTAAACCTTGATTAGCAATGAATTGCTTTGACTTGTGAAAGTCTACATGTGTGACTGTGAAACTACATAGTTAATGTAAAAAAAATATTTTGCCATGAGTTATTAATCACATTTCCCCCCAGTGTACTTCATTGTAATGAAATTGTGTTTTCCTCTTTTGTGCATGTTTTAAACAATACACCAACACTTTTATGTGTTCCCAAGCAAGTGGCTGAAGCATGTGCAGGAAGTGGACTTTTTCTAACGTCACATCAAAAGGGAAGAAAGTAGCTACAACACTTTGTATTGCCCATTTGGTTTCACTTTATTTGGATGGTCCCTTTAACACATTCAGTTGACTATAAGTAACGTTGCACCTACATCTCTACTAACTCTCACTAGAGTATTAGTAGAGTATTAGTAGACTGGTAGGGTTAGGGATAGAATAAGTTGACATGTAGTTGCAAAGTTACTTATAGTCAGTAGAATGTCTGTTGGAGGACCATCACAATAAAGAGTTAGCAGATATTAAGCAGACAGTCCACTAATACTCTAATGAGAGTTAGTTGACATGTAGTTGCAAAGTTACTTATAGTCAACAGAAAGTTCAAAAGGGACCATCAAAATAAAGTGTTACCGCCCATTTTTCCCCCAATGCACAGGACAGTGAAGAAACCCTCTGAGTTATCTTTAACTGCATAAATAACTTTACTTAATTTACACTTGAGTACCTATTATTTCTAATATGAGTTGCAGGAGTCCACATCTACAGAAGAGTCTGCACAAAGCAGTGATGCAGAGGTGGGCAGTGTTGTACTTTTCCTTTTAATTTTTGATGCATAAGCCATGTGTTGGACAGGTTTACCCCTAGAAAACAGAGTATTTTGAAAATACTTTTTTTCTTTAAGTTGTAGAGTTGCTTCATAGGAACTTCAGAGTAAGTGCTAATATATTATTTCACACAGAGTACAATATATATTATTTGCAGGCAAAAGATGACTTGATCACTGGATTTTCTTTACAAAGCATATTTGTCTTGTCTTTTATTAAACATTAATGAAATGTTTTATATTTTTCTGATGGTGCAATGTTGTGTAATATGGCCCATGCGATGTCACAGGCCCTGTCAGGTGTATCCCTCAGACTTTTCAGATACTTTAGTTGGCTAAAGTTCACTTCATAGTGTGCCCTTGTCCTGGCTAGAGCTGCATTGTAACTGGTCTGTGGTTTGGGTCAGGGAATGGGGTCATAAAACACCCGTCTCCAAGCAGGATCCTGCTGTAATCACCTGTATAATGGAAAAATTCAGTTCTGTTAGGATCAGCATAAGTGTATGTAATACAGTGAGCTTGATATTTATATTTTTCCTTACCATGTTCAAATAATGTGCATAAATCTCTGAAAATACTAGAGTCATGCACAGATCCTGGACATATTTGTGATATGGAACATAGTCACACACCATCTAAGAGATTTTAGTCAGTCAACTGCCTTTTTAAAATTTGATATAATACTAATCTGGATAAGAATCGCAATAGTAACTTGCCTGCACTGTTATTAAAGCCCGACTCCGACGAGTCTAACATTTATGCGTTTCCAACAAATTAATGATGTAAACGACATCCTCACGAGTCATGAGAAAAATGATATCTCTCAAAAAGTACACTATCGCGCTGCGCTAAAGGACTTCCCGTATCAGCTCCGCTTATATCGCGATCTAATCCTGTTAACATGAAATAAGCCGCTCGCGAGCAGGTTCAAGCTTGCGCACCTGTTGCTAGGACAGCAAGTCCAGGATGAGCGTCGAAGAACCAAACAATCCAAGATCATGTCAAATCGCCAACAATCAAATCCAGCTAACTGAGTTAGCGACGTACGAAGAACAGGCCCCAGATCTGGATCCGGCTGACTACATCATGTGTTGTGGTCGTGTCTAGGCAGACAAAAGCTGTACAGTGTCCGCATTCGTGCTGTTGCTCCCGTTGAAGCTGCTTTAATAAAAAGGCGTATTAAATCTATTATATTCATATAATTAAATTGTATATTATTGTAACTACTTGCAAGATACTATCTGTTCAAGATGGTTTATTTTACTAAGGGGAATCAGCAGCAAGCAGAACACTCGATAACATCACAGGTGGATTTCATATGCTAAATAACAGGTTCTTCTTTGTTACTTTTAAGCCAAGTTGAACAGCATTAGATCGTCCCCTACAGGTCGATATACAAAAGCTCACTCTACAACATCCCCTTCAACCCAAGTTCACAATATTTATTCCATAATCCTCACAATTTTATGTACGTCATTCAACAGTCATGTAACCACAGAATTATCAGAGTTCAGTTTTTTGTTTTTTTTACAATCTTCCAATAACAGTTCACATTAAAACAATTTTTTTTTTTTTTACTTCAGTTAATAAAGTTTCAAATGAACAGGCAGTTTTCTGGTTCTCTGTGACCTTCTCATAATCACAACAGGGCTAATGGATTTGTTAGTTTCAGTCGTCATCTCAGACGTTTGAGAGGAATCTCCAGCTTGTTTACTAGGAATGTCCTCAGCCCGTTTCCTCAGTCTCTGTAGAAACTAGAGGAGCAGAGTTGTCAGAAAAGTCAAAATCAGGATATTTACAGTCCATTCCCTCTGGAAGGTTCACAAACAATTTATGTCGGGCATGAATTTGATGCACATGTCTTCGGACCTCTCTCCCATCACCCAGCATCACTTTATAAGAAAGTGTTGCAGTCTCAGTCTCTATGCGCCCCGGAATCCATTTCGGTCCACAGCTAAAGTTCAGAACAAGAACTGGATCTCCAACACCAGGACTGCGTTCATGAGCCTTTTTATCATGATGGACTTTTTGCTTGTTGCTGTTTCTGAATCTTTCTAGTCAAATCCGGAAGTATAAAGTCCAAAGAAGTATTTCCGTCCATGTCACATTTCAGCTGGAGAGAGTCCAGTGGTCTGAGGAGTAATCCTATAACTGAACTGCTTAATGTTACCAAATGAAATGAAGCGTAACCCATGAAGAGAAACGACTGTGAAGCTTTGGCCGTGTTGGACTCGATCTTCTCCATCTGTGTTTCGATCATCGTTCTGAATCTGATCAAGGCGTAGTCTTTGACAAAAATGCGATTTTCTCAACTTTTTTGTTTAAAATGTTGCATTTCTTTATGAAACTTTCCGACATTCAAGTGTTGTTAAAAAAAGAATGCATGAAGCGAATAAAATGTTTTTAAATTTAGTTAAAGTACAGTTAAAGGTATTTTTCAAGTATAAAAAATAATATCTACATTTGATCATAGTAATATACTGCAAGTGCAAAAATAATCCAAATAGTAAACTGTAAGTATAATGTTATGTTCACTTAAAGAAAACTTAGAAGTATATTTGCAGTACAAACAAGTAGTTTACCGAGAGTGTGTACTTTCATAAACTAAAAAATGTGCTACTTGTATTAAAATAGTAAACTACTATACTTATAAGTTCACTTGTGGTACAGATGCATTACAAATGAGAAACCTAGTTGTGTAATTAAAATTTACTACTGTTACACGTATAGTACAATTAAACGTCTACATATATATACTAAAAGTGGGCCAATTTAGTCCAAATCAGTATTGAAATAGTACACTTACAAGTTTACTACATTTACACATTAATATTAGTATACTTACAACAAAGTATACTTAAAAATATATTTGAGCATTACTTAAGTATACTTCATAAAATGAACTTGAAGTATACTTCTTTTTCGTAAGGGCAGTCCATAGTTACTGAAGCTGTTACGCAAACATTCAGTGGAAGCAGCAGATGTGGAGGTTCACTGGATACACATACATCCATTTTAAATGTGCATCAATCAAGACAAAGAACATGTTAAGCATGAATGGTCCTGCATTCTTTGCCATGGATTTTCTGGATCTTTCATGGATTTAATCGTCCCAAATAGGCCTTCAACTCTGTCACTTTCTTTGGCGAGGGAGCATTCTGAATAGCAGTCACCTTTTCTGGTTCTGGGTGTAGGACAGCCTACTTTATCTACTTTATGGTAGGGGTCGACCGATATGATATTTTCAGGGCCGATGGCGATACCGATTATTACAGATCAAGTAGACCGATAACTGATATTTTGAACCGATATATAGCCTATGTCTGGTGTAAAGTTACTGTCAAAATTAAGAATAAGAATAATAGGGTTTGATTTTAATCATTGATTTTAAATGATTTTAACCTTTGTGCATCAATTAAAAAAAGGTACACATAGGTACACAGAGGACAAAAATGTCCATGTTTAAAAATGAAGCTTGGGAGCACAGACTTAAGTTTGGTATCATTTTAAAGAAGACCCTTGGCAGATGATTGCTGAAGTAAAAAAAAATTATAATAAGTAAATCCAAACAAAAGTTATATAGGTATAAGTTTATGAAAATTATTCATGAAAATAATTTTATACAAAATATATATTTTATAAATCAAGTTGAACTCTAAAACGGCAAGAAAATAAAAGCCATAAATCTAAATAAATTGTGTTCCAAATTTGTGGATGATATCTCATAAAATGAGCTTTCGGTAAGAGTTTGTTTGAGCGCAGTAACACATTTTCCCCATTGGGTGCAGCAAATCTCCACTGGTGCACACAGTGATTGCATTTGTTATTTGCAGTTGAGTTTTTCTCTCTCAATATTACAAACACACACATGCACACACACACATATTTTTATATAACACACATACTAACCACACTCTGACATCCATACTAACACACCCACACAAACATCGTTGCATAATTTATCCAATTATCTCTATAATATGCCGAAGCAGAAAACAGGAATAAAGTGATATTTGTTTTATAGGCCAAACCCAAAAAAATGGCACCATCTGATAAAAATTTTTTTAAAATTAAAATCAGCAGAATGAAAGCCTCTTAACAAAGATTGCATCATTTTATAGTTGAATGGCCCTGAGATTAAAAATTGCAGTTTTTTAATGGGTTTCAATGGGGACATTTTTGTCCAAAAGGCGCTGGGTGGGAGTATTTTGTGGACCTAGTGCAAAAAAGATTTTTCAAAGGAAATGGGTGTGAAATAGTAGAATTACAATAAAAATACACACCTGTGCCAAAATGTATGCAGTTAGCATTAACACAGGCAAAGTGATCAAAAAAACAAAACTGAAAAGGACAAAAATGTCCATAATTGATGCACAAGGGTTAAACATATCTTTTGATCTGAGAACTGTAACATTATTATTAATAATAATAATAAATAACTTAAAAAGTGCAGGGAGCACCCAGCAACATTCTGTAAACATTTAGTAAAACTTGACTCTATTTTAATGGTTAAATTAAATTTTAGTAATCAAAAAGCATTTCTAATTAATTGAAATCATCAAACTTATTCAATTTTCAGTTTAACAAAAAATACATTTTTAGGGCCCAATGAAAACCCGAGCTTTCATTTTGACAGGTTGCCGTGGAGATCTTTGAGTTTCTGTTCGTTTATGATATGACGATAACTTATCTCAGTTGAAGCTTTAAAAAGTTCATGAAGTGACTAAGCGGCTCTGGAGATGATGTTTTATGCAATCGTGTCCTCATGTAATGATGCGGCTGAGGCTGAAAACAGTGCAAGCGTCACGCGTGCTATAGTGTGTGTGTGTGTGTATGTGTGTGTGTGTGTGTGTGTGTGTGTGTGTGTGTGTGTGTGTGTGTGTGTGTGTGTGTGTGTGTGTGTGTGTGTGTGGTAAATCAAATCATGCGTCTGCGCCATTCATATAGAGACACGCAGGATTCATATTTAAATAATCTTTTTGCGGTTTGAAATTCGATTTGATTTGTACTGACCTGCTTTTTATTAATTCATCAGAAAGCTGACAAATTCTGTGACATTTCGCTTTATACATGAAATTCCGTTTTTGTGACTGGATTCCACGATTCCGTCCATGCTTTCTGGAAATCACAGGCCCCTATTTATATTGAGGTGTTTTACAACTTCAGTGTAGTAATTTATTGCTACTTCAGCAAAGTCTGCTACTGCCTTAACTTTAAGAGACAACGGATGCGTGATCAGTGAAGCAGCTCCAGTCAGCAAGTGCTTTCGGTGTGAGAGTGCAAAGCTTTCAGTGCCTTCAGCTTTCCGTGTTGATTAGCCAGACTCGTGACTCCCAACAAATCAGATGGGCGGGGACAATGGTCTAGTCTACAGAGTGGAGAGGTCCGACAGAGGTGGCTGCGTCAGAGCCAAATATAGCGCATTTCAAAATTAATTTATTTTATCGGCAAATCGGTTTTGAAAGCGGCCGATACCGATAATCATAAAAATGCTTAATATGGGCGCCGATAATCAGCCAGGCCGATAATCGGTTGACCCCTACTTTATGGCCCAAGAACATTACCTCTTTTTTCATGAAGGAACATTTGCTCCGTTTCAAACGCAGTCCTGCTTCATGCAATCTTTCCAATACCCTGCTGATGCTCCTCATCATTGAGACGGTCACCAAGTGTTGCATGTCTTATGAATTACACAGCAACTGCCATTTGCGAATGCAATGCTTTTTATTTAACAGCTCTACTTGTCAACACGATCCCGTATTCTCAACTGCCCACATCCGTGTGTGTGTTCCGTACATGCGCAACACGGGGGAACAGACGTTCTTAAAGAGCCCAGCACATTTAAAGTAACATGTTAATAATACACAAATTATATTGTATTTCTGTACAGATCATTTATAACAATGATCTACATCCCTTTCCTTTAGCTGAAACTACCAATCGTAGAAAGAGAATAAACATACTTAACAACGATCAATACTGTAGTATGAAATTAAATTGATCACACATCCAAGAACATGAATGACTTCCTTTGTAACAATGTATCCTTTGCCATGAACAACTGTACAAATGCAAAACAACAGATGCAGATCAAAATATGATCTCTATATGCTCAAAGAAAACACATAATTAAGAATGTTGCTGACAATATGGATATGAGCCTAAACAACACATTTATCCGGCACTCAGAATAAGAACTAGAGCGAGTGTCACTAATTCTCCATTTGTTGGTACCTTGGATTTGGCTTACAAATGCGACCTGAACGCGTTATGTATGGTGCATTATTGACCTTAGTGGGAGACTGTACTGTGTTCTTTGTCAACTTAGTAGGTGTGGATTCTGGTTGTGGGAGGTGTGTTTGTGGTGAGTTCAGTATATGGGGAACAAAGTCCTCTGTATGGGTAGTGGTGCTTTGAAAGTCACTGTTCTCTGGGGTGAGCCGTGATGGGGGGGGCTCTGCTACAGGAAGGATGTGGCGTCGGTTCCTCCTGTATGTTCTTCCATTGCATTGGATGGTGTATGAGCGAGGCTCCTTGTTCACCTCTTTTACCATGCCAAGGCGCTCATATCCTTTTGGCGTTTCCATTCTAACAACTTGTCCCTCTGCCAATGGCTGCAGAGGATGACTTGATGTATCGAAGTATCGCTTTTGAGTCATCCTCTTTGCAAGAAGCTGTGCAGTGACTTGCTTGGTACATTTTGGGGCTGGCTCCAACAGTCTAGAGTTAACAGGAATGGCTGACCGTGTCTGTCGTGACAACAGGCGTTGTGCAGGGGAACCCAATGTTGGGTCACAAGGAATGTTTCTCAGATTCAGGAGGTTAAGAAACACGTCCGTGCCATCTCTGTGGGATTTCTCCATCAGCTGTTTTGCGCTGCGAACCGCTCTTTCTGCCAGGCCATTCGACTGTGGGTACTCTGGACTACTGGTAACATGAATGAAGTCCCACTGTTTGGCAAAGTCTCTGAATTGCTGACACGTGTACTGACTAGCATTATCAGAAATGAGTGTATGGGGTGAGCCGTGCACTGTGAAATGCCTCTTTAGTTTCATGATTACAGCTGATGACGTTATGTTGCGGAGCAAGTCAATCTCATACCAACCCGAGTATAAGTCCACAAGCACCAGATAATTTTGTCCATGCCACTCGAACATATCTGTCGCCACCGTGGACCAAGGCAGGTCTGGAACTGGGTATGGTCTTAATGGTTCTTTTTGTTGGTGCGGCTTTGTGCTGTTGCAGACTGAGCATGAGAGGAGTTCTGCCGTGATGTCAGCCGTCATCGTTGGCCAGAAAATGATACCTCTTGCTCTGTGTTTGGTAGCGTCCAGCCCTGGGTGGCCTCTGTGGACTATTTCGATATATTCTCTCTGCAATGAGCGAGGAATGACTGTTTTGTGGCCTTTCATCACTATTCCGTTTTCAACAGCTAGCTCATCTCTGTAGGGAAAGTACGGACGCACAGTGGGCCACACGCCATGTTCTTTAATTGGCCAACCTCGTTGAATCACAGTGCTTAGATCCTGTAACACATCATCCTCCACCGTATGCTTTCTGAGTTCCCCCAGTCTAGCAGCGGAAATGTAGTTGATAGACATGACCTCGAATGTGTCATTTTCAGTGTCTGGTTGGACTTGAGTGTCTGGAGCTCTAGATAGGGTGTCTGCAAGGTACATGAGCTTACCCTTCTTGTACACCAGGGTGATGTCATAGCACTGTAACCTGAGCATCATCCTCTGCAATCGTGCAGGAGCTGTGTGGATTGATTTTTTCAGAATAGTTACCAGGAACTGGTGGTCCGTCTCTACGAGTGTAGGTTTCCCATATACATAGTCCCTGAACTTTGTACAGGCAAATACGACGGCTAGCAGCTCCTTCTCTATCTGCGCATACCGTGTCTCTGTGTCTGTGAGTGTGCGAGACGCATACGCAACTGGTTTTCCCTCCTGCATGCATGCAGCACCCAGCCCGAAGCTGGAAGCGTCACAGGTTAACGTAACTGGCTTCTTCACGTCGTAGTATGATAATACAGGTGGATTGGACAAACATGACTTGAGGGTGTCAAATGCTTGTTGGTGTTGCTGGTACCAGCACCATACTGTCTCTTTGTGTGTCAGGTTTCTGAGGGGCGCAGCAATGTCGCTGAAGTTTGGGATAAATTTCCCCAGATAATTTACCATTCCGAGGAAGCGCTGTAATGCAAGGACATCCTTCGGGGCTGGCATCTCAGAAATTGCTTTTGTTTTGGAAGGATCTGCTTTTAGGCCTTCTCCTGTAAAGATATGGCCCACATAGCTGACTTGGTCCAGCCGAAATTTGCATTTGACAGGGTTTAGCTTGAGTTTGATCTCACGTGCTCTGTTCAAAACCCTTTTCAGGTTGATGTCATGTTCAGCAGGGTTGCGACCTCCGATGATGATGTCATCAACAATAATCGCACAGGGGTACCCTGAAAAGAGCTGCTCCATTGAGCGCTGGAACACCTCGCTTGCGGAGTTAATGCCAAAGGGCATACGGAGAAATCTATAGCGCCCCAAATGGAGTGCTAAATGTTGTCATCATGGAGGACTTGTGGTCGAGGCGTACCTGCCAGAAAGAGCTCTTTGCGTCTAGCACGGAAAATACGGTTGCTCCTGACATCCGAGATGCTACTTCCTCTACGCTGCGCATAGGGTGATGGGGTCTTTTTAAAGCCATGTTAAGATCTTTTGGGTTAATACACAACCTGATTTCTTGCTTGTCCTTTTTGTGTGTAACCACCATGGACGAAACCCAATCCGTCGGCTCTGAGACTGCCGTTATGACGCCAAGGCTCTGCATGCGGTCCAGTTCTGCTTTGACACGGCTTTGCATTGCCAGAGGAATGCGATGAGCAGGGCGAACTACTGGCTGCACGCTGGGGTCTACTGTAATAGAATACGTGATTGGAAGTTCTCCAAGCTGGTCGGTAAATAAGTCCTTGTACTCTGTAAGAATATCTCCGGTGCTGCCCTCTGTACTGACATGATGCACATCTGGGCTGATTGTAACGATCGCCATGTCAAGGCATGCACGGAATCCCAACAGAGGTTGAACATCTTTATCCACCAAAAAGAATGACAGCGGATAATTTTGCCCATTTTGGCTACATTGCAACGAGACCAAGCCTTACATTTCAATTTTAGCTCCACCATAAGCTACAAGGTTAGGGGTCTCTGAATGTTTCGCTGGCCGTTCGTTGTTGGCAATTTGTTCGAAAGTCTTTTGTGAAATTACGTTACATTTTGCCCCAGTGTCAACTTTCATCTCAATTGGAGTTTTGTTTATGTGTACAGTGACAAATCCCTCCGCCAGCACTGGCATGTAAGGGTTAACAACGTTGACACACTTGTCAAATTCAATGCCATCAACATAAAAGGTGTCATCATGGTCAGGGGGTTTGTCTACCTCAAGTTCATGTACTGCTTTCCTGTGATTAAATTTCTTCTGACCAAATTGACTGCGTGCTTTGCAACATTTCTTGTAGTGATTCATTTTCTTGCAGTTATGACATTGTTGTCCGAAAGCAGGGCATTTTTCTTTCTTTGCTGCATGATTACCGCCGCAATTTCTGCAATCGGTTATAGTTGAATCATGTTGTTCTGTTCTTTGTTTATGTTTTGTGTTTTGGCGCCACCTGCTGGAAAATGGCTGTATTGCATCAACGTTAGTTGCAGTCTGAGGTAGGCTATTCAACGTCTTGTTATTTTCTTCTGTCATTTCATGTATGCGACAAATTGAGATTGCTTTGATCAGAGTTAATTCGCTGTCTCTTAGCAGTACTTTCCTTAAGCTTTCATTGTTGATGCCACACACAATCCGATCACAGATCAGCTCATCTGTCAATTCTCCAAAATGACAACTTTTAGCTTTAATCCTGAGATCACTGATAAAAGCCTCAATAGCCTCACCTTGTTTCTGATTCCTTGAGTGAAACTTGTGCCTCTCCATTGTTTTATTTTGTTGAGGGTTGCATATTTCACGAAATTTCCTTTTCAGGCACTCCGGATCCTCTCTGGATTCCGCGGGAGTTACGATCGCGCCTCCCTCGCCTGGTGCACGCACCTCCGCTGCATAGACAAATGAACGCTCCCGTTCAATGGCTTCCGACCCTGCAAGATTGAGGAGGATATATGCCCTTGTCCTGGCAGGCTTGTCATAGTGTGCTGCGGCGATGAAAATGTCATACTCTTGCTCAAAAATTCGCCAATTGTCGGCGATATTTACATCAAAAGTGAGCGGGTCTGGTCTTCTAAAACAGTCCACCATTATCACTCACTGCGTGCGCGGTCGTGAGAAAACTATAACGAGCAGTTCAGCCTATGTCTTCGTACACCGTTGGTTCACTCACGGGCGAAAGGTTCGTGTCGTCTTCTGACACCATGTTGCATGTCTTATGAATTACACAGCAACTGCCATTTGCGAATGCAATGCTTTTTATTTAACAGCTCTACTTGTCAACACGATCCCGTATTCTCAACTGCCCACATCCGTGTGTGTGTTCCGTACATGCGCAACACGGGGGAACAGACGTTCTTAAAGAGCCCAGCACATTTAAAGTAACATGTTAATAATACACAAATTATATTGTATTTCTGTACAGATCATTTATCACAATGATCTACACCAAGATGTCATCCAGGAAAGCTGCCACAGATGGAAGACCTTGCCGTACTCCCTCAATACTCCTCTGGAAGATGGCAGGACTAGAAGAAACTCCAAAGGGTAAAACACGGTAAGTAAACAGGCGCTTGTGGGGATTCAGTGACATATTTCTTGGACTCTGCATCTAATGCAATCTGATGGTAAGCATGGCTCATATCCAGTTTGGTGAACTTCTGCCCACCCAACAATGTTGCAAACAAATCTTTTATTCTAGGCATGAGATACTGTTCCAACTCTGAAACTCGATTTACTGTTAGCTTGTAGTCACCACATAGTCGTACTGTATTATCAGACTTTAACAGCGGCATTAATTCAGAGTGTTAAACAGGTTCTGTGATGTTTCTCTTAACAGACGCTCTATTTCAGCTTCTACTTTTGTCTTCATTGCATAAGGAACTGGTCTGGCTTTGAAAAATCTGGGGACAGCCTTCTTGTCCACATAATTTTATGAATACATTTTAATAATATATAATAAAGTGTTGTAACAAAATGGATAAAGAAAACAGAGCCTTGAAAATCTCTGCCGCTCGTCAAAACTAAATATGTGGCGTCTGTGAAACGGAGGAAGACTGTTGGAGTTTCCAATACTGCCAAAAAGAAAGTTACAATAAACAACATGTTACGTCTGTATCTGAATAAATAAAATGAATGCCATAAAATCACGATTTTTCTGGCTACTTGACAAATGAAAATCACAAACATGACACTTGTTAATAAAATAATTTTGTAAATACAATTTATTAATATGTAATATAATTTTATTATTGAATTAAAAAATCTCTAAACTATTTTTAGAATTGTTAAGATGGCAGCTCTATACCATCTAATAAAGTTAAATATAGGCCTGCTCTACACAAAATAAAAGTTAGGTTACAGCTCTGTCCCTGAGGGGGAGAAATAGCAGTGATTTTATGTTATTGAACTAATAAGGGTTATTGAATGGTTATTCAAACCAGAACTAATAACTTTTTTTTTGTCTTGAATGATTTGAATACATGCAATCTGTATGAATGCATCCTTTGAATACAGGATGTGTCACACCCCCCACCGGCCCGACTACATGTTCAAGGCTAACGTTAAAGATTGTTCCTATATGACCGAACATTTTACTGTACTAATATTTTCATAGATGCTAACATTTTGCATTCAGGAGAAATAAGTTGCCCTGTGTCCAAACCCTTCGTCACATAAATGCAGTTCTGCCAGACAAGCTGTCCCACTTCTCCATCATCTTCTGATTAATATTTCCTAATTTAGGTTTAGGCCTATTATTCGTGCAAATATTAAGCAGTAAACTGTTAATTTCAGTTGCCTCATTACTCTCTGCATTTTACAATGTGATGCGAAAGATACAATATAATTTGCGATATATACACAAAATCATGTATGGAATCCACTTGAGGGCAGATTTTCTTAGCGATACAGCAAAACTTATGCGACACTGCTTTTTTTTAGGGATGACATCATTATGCGCACCATTTTATCGGTAAAATACCTTTTTTAACGCATGTTCACTTTGTCGATAACAACAGCGCAAAAAGTGGATGGAAACTTGGTTTAGCCAGACGTGAAAAATTCTCAATAAATTGTGAATAATAATTGCCCATGCCTTAAAAAGATTTGACTTTGGTGTAGGAAGGCGTTTTCCCATCTTCTCCCATCAGATCCTTTGCTGTGATCTCATTAATCGCAGAAACTTTTGCTGGATCTGCAGCAATGGCTTCTGCTGTGACTATGTGGCATAAGAATTTGACAGACTTCCTTAGGAAGTAGCACTTCTTTGGGGCTAGCTTCAGATTATGTTCTTTCAAGCGTGAAAATACCAGCTCGAGACGATCCGGGGCTTCTTGTTCACTCTTGCCAAAAACCAAGAGGTTATCCAAATAACACCGGAGTGACATGTAAGTTTGATCACCAAATATTGAGGTCATCGCCCAAGCAAATGTAGCTGGATTATTACACAATCCTTGGGCCATTCGGTTGTACTCATAAAGCCCTACAGGTGTAGTACATGCTGTATATTTGCGATTGTCTTTGTGTATGGGTATATTACAGAACCCAGATGTAAGGTCCATGGTACTGAAGTAGATATTGCCACCTAAGGCAGCAAGGGCATCAGCCTGATGAGGTAAGGGATAAGCATATTTTCCAGTTCTCTTGTTTAACCATCTGAAATTCATGCAAATTCTCAGTTCACCTGGAAGTTCCAAGACTAAGACAAGTGGAGAAGGCCACTCGCTGCTGGACTGACTAATGATCCCTTTCTCCTCCATTTCATCAAGCGTCTGCCTGATATCAAATGCTTTAATGGCGAAGTTTAATATGCTTGAAAAGAAGCCATTTAAAGCCACACCTTTATATGATGTAATTCAAGGTAATTTTGGCCAAACTAAAAAATCTCTTGTTCCTTGTATATTTGATGTAATTTTTATTGCAACGCATTCTCATCCCAAGGCGTCATTTTATTCACACTTTTGACCATGCTTCCAAATCCGACGCGCATGGCACCCTTTAGCGTCAGGTAGATGACGCTTATCCTCGCGCGTCATCTAACGCCTTTAGCGTCAGTTAGATGACGCTTCCGTTTTTAGCGTCAGTTACATGACGCTTTCCGTAATGGGTAGGTTTAGGTCTGGGGTAGGGTTAGCGTCTCAAATTGACGCTAAAGGGTGCCTTGTGCGTCGGATGTTGAAGCATGGTCAACAGCGTCAGTTATATGACGCCTATTGGTACCTTTATCTATTCAGGGGACATCACAGCCCACCTGTCTTTATCAGAAATGTCCTGTTCACTTTCTCACAGTTACACACCTAGTTCAGGGTCTTTCTCAAGGGCACCACAGTGGGATTGAAGAGGCACAAATGCTGTTCCCCAGCCCCCCAACTCATCTAACACCAATTTAAAGCAGAACATCTTTTATACAATAAAATAAAATGTAATGCATGTTGATTACCTTTTTTCTAATGTTTCATTCATGATTCATTCATTCATCTTGTTCCATGTTTTTTTTAAATTGAGCCGTAGACCATACAAATATTTTTAAAATAAGTGCATGTCATTTACCTCAAATGTTTTATTTTATTTATTTTAAAAAGAAATATATTCTCTTCCCTTAGATGCTGTGAAGAGGTGGAGCCCAAATGCCACAGACTCTGGAATCGATGCAGCAACGGCAGAACACCTGAAACACGCTCCAGGAAGAGCTGGGGTGCTGGATACAGAAAATGAGCCAAACAATGTGTTTAAGGGATGTGTCATCCAAAAAAGAAAATTGTCATCATTTACTCAACCTCATGTTTCAAACCTGTATACCTTTCCATGTTATGCTAAACACAATTTTTTGAAGAATGTCTGTAACCAAGCAGATGTTGCTTCCCATTAACTACCATAATCATTTCTCCAAAAATGGTAGTCAATGGTTGCTCTATTTGCTTGGTTACAAACATTCTTCAAAATATCTTTTGTGTTCTGCCGAAGAAAGAAACTCATACAGGTTTGGAACATGAGGGTGAGTAAATGAAAGAATTTTCACTTTTGGGTGAACTATACCTAATTCAGTATTTTGTAATTGATATTTTAGTTTGGTTAAATGTTAAACATGGCCAAAATTTCTGTTAATTTTTTTTCAGTTCAAGATCAATAAAATGTTGTGCTAATAAGAACCTGCTTCTGTTTTGCTTATGTGGCAAAACGGAGGTATTAACGACTACGCCACCTGGGAATTCTCCACCCAGGAATCAAGCTAATCAAGATAGGCTGCACAGATTCTTATCCCCCAATCGGACAAGAGACGTGGATGAATAAATAATTACTTGTTTTTATTAAAGGACACAAAAGATAAGAAATTGTTCATTAACAAAACACAAAAGATAATAAACTATTCAATGACAAATACACAAGACAGATGTTCAAAATAATACTACAACACTGACCACTGTAACTACACAAATAAAATAAAAAAGAAATACACTTAGTCACAAGGACCACACCCCAATATAGCCAAAGAGAACAGGGCTGAGTGTGGCCGGCAGGGGGGAGACTCAAGCACCACCACACTCAAATAAGTAATAAGAAATACACACACACACACACACACACACACAAAAAAAACCCAAATCAGATTCACCTTCACACACGGTGCACATACACAGCACAAAATAATCCACAAGTCAAGCCCCGCCCATTTGTTCTTGGCCACTCAACCCCTGATGCAAAAAAAGACATTCACATACATAGAATAATTACATACACAAAAGAAACTCTTATGCAAACTAACAAAATTAACTAAATAAACACTTGAAAGAAAACAATACAATGAAACAACCAGACAACACACAAACACCGTCTTGTTTTTCCATTTTATTCGGCCGCTGCCAGAGTGAAATAATAAAAATGACGGAAATCCTTCTGTCAGGTAAACGTCAGGTAATCCCAGCACCGGAATCCACTTCGCTACTCAGCAAAATCTCCTATATGGGTTGGAATGAGATCGTAATTTAAGAGAAATATCATAGAGCATGACGCGTATACAAATAACCGCATACTTGGGGTGCGAGGAATCCCAGTCACGGCAGTCCTTAAGTGAAAGATCGACGCGCACACTGAAGAGGCTACAAACACATCGGCCGTGGGAAACAAGACCCGGTTCTCCTACATGCCATCAAAGAGACCAAACAACCAATCTTCCCGTATGCCGACCCAGCATGTGGAACCGGAAAAGCAGGACGAAACTCCGTGACGCACTTCGATACAAGACCGGTATAGGCTACACACCCTCTTTAGCTGTGTAGGCGTATCCACGGGTGTGCCAGGGTGTGCCGGTGCCACCCACAGTGGCAGCTGGCACACCTAAAAATAGATGCAAAATTATTTTTTAAAAGTCTTAAAAAATATATTTTTCTAAACTTGGACTATGGTTGTTTACTTAAAAATTAAAATACATTTTAAATGTGCAAATATTGTAATTATTATAGTTAAAAAAATATCTGCCCAAATTCGGACTGCCAACCAATCCGCAAACAGCCGCTGACTGACGTAACAAGGTGCTGTTGAGGAACGCGCAGCTCATGAGGAGAAATGGAAACAAGCACAGTTCACACAAAGAAACTAACATTTATACAGCGGTTAAAAAAATCATGCGGAGTTTTTATATTTATAACATGTGATATGATACAGTTAAGCAACATAATACGACCACGAGTGCTGAATACCATCACAATTGAAAATGTGACACTGATTTCATATGACAGTTCAATAAACAAGTAATTAATATCAAGTCACTTACATTTTAGACACAATATTGGCTGTTTTTGTTCTATTTGAGCAGCGAAAATAGTTCAAAACAAAGATCACAGCAGAACCACAGCGCAGCTCACCGGAAAACATAACCGCATTACTGAATGATTCAGCGCTTCGAATGAATCGGTTGAGTCAAAGATTCAACGACCCATTAAACAACTGCCTCATTGCTGAACGATTCAGCCGTTTGAACGAATCATTTGAATAAATGACTCAATAACTCACTCATTAAGACGGTCACCTGCCACCCCCTACTGGTGGTTTAGTTTCGTGTTTAAAAGTAGGCTATAATTCTATTTTTTATATTAAAAAAATATTTAAAACAACATCATAACATTATTTAATGCTGTTGTAATATTTAAGTGTAAATTAATTAATTTGATTGGTAACAGCCATATAGTTTCTTTTTATTTCAATTGAATTTATTGATCAAATTTAAGAATTTAAAATGAAAGGTGAAGCACATATTTAAACCGATTAGGGAAAAATGCTCGTTATAAAGGCTAAAATATCCTAAATATGCAGATTTAAATATGTAAAAGCTGATTGAACACTTATGAGAATATTGCGTCAGAATAAATTGTATTTACAACACAAAAAAAATCACATTTTTTTCTGGACAACCAATTTTTTACTTGGACGAGTGAATGACCGATTTTTATATTACGTAGCCTAGTTGACAATAAATGTGGCACACCCAGTTTTCTTATGCACACCCAGAGACGCTTTTCTGGCTACGAAATAGACCTGAAGCAACCAATAGCGGCCCAAAGCCAACATCTTTAGCCTACTGCCACACTTATGTCCACAAATAATGTGTTCCTGTTTGTGATGTAGGCCTACACGTGATTAAAACGTTTTATTGACGTTCAGGTCTGACCAATTTTTGACCTTTTTAGAACTATTGTCAAGATGTGTAAACCTCAAGACTTGATTGACATCCCCGATGTTACACAATAGGTGTGTGATTATTTTATATGCAGGCTTATATATACACTTAAATAATGCAGAAACACATTTAAACACACAGATGACGACGCATTTAGACGTCCAGTGACGCGTAGAAGAGACGTGGTATTCACGGTCAGATGACGTCGAAGACGTCCGTTCAACTTTCATTTTGGAACTATTTTACAACCATGACGGGACGTGTCGGACGGACGGATTTTCAACGGTCATTAAACGTCCAAATGTTTGCTGGGTTACTCTTGCCAAGCTCTGATTTCTGAGAGATGCAAGCAGACGGATTGGCGCTCGTTTCATTTTTACTCTCACTCATTCACTTCACTCATTGCATAGAGATTTTAGAAAAGGTATTTGGCTTCGGGAACACCCCTAATCTACTCCAGTAAAAACAATTCTGGAGGATGACCCACCCACATGTTCTTGCTTCCGACGCCCATGTTTAAGGGCTTTGTGTTTGGGTAACTCCTCTAAAAAAAAAAAAAAAGTCCCGTCAACACTTGTGGAAAGAGAGTGAAGTCAGAGGCATTCCCTCACACTGATTGGACTGCTATATTAGGAACTCACAGTGCTTATATAAAATCTGACACATTATGTTTAATGTTCAGAAACACTGCTGCTTACACAGTTTTAGTTCTTCCGCTACTTTCAGTTCGTGTACTCTTTATGGAGAACATTCGTAAAAAGCTGGTGGTGGTTGGGGACGGGGCATGTGGAAAGACTTGTCTTTTAACCGTTTTCACCAAAGATGAATTTCCTGAGGTTTACGTGCCCACCGTTTTTGAAAGCTACGTCGCGGACATTGAAGTGGACACTAAACGAGTCGAGCTGGCTTTATGGGACACGGCGGGACAGGAGGACTACGACCACCTGAGACCCCTGTCTTATCCACACACTGATGTCATTCTCGTGTGCTTCTCAGTGAACAGCCCGGACTCTCTAGAAAACATCCCAGAAAAGTGGGTGCCGGAGGTGAAACATTTCTGTCCTAATGTGCCCATCATTTTGGTGGCGAATAAGAAAGACTTGCGAAGCGATCACAATGTAAGAAGTGAGCTGTCGCGAATGAAACAGCAGCCCGTGAGAACAGAGGACGGGCACGCAATGGCTGCTCGCATCGGGGCCTGTGACTACATGGAGTGCTCTGCCAAAACCAAGGAGGGGGTTCGGGAAGTGTTTGAGGCCGCTGCTCGAGCCTCCTTGTCCTTACAGAGGAGAGCAAGACTTCTCCTTACAGAGCAGAACAACATCACCGGCTGTTTGAACTGTTGCAGACTGATGTGAAAGTCACAGAACACGCTCACTCAAAAAATGTTGGGTTGTTTCTGTAAACAAATTGTTGGGTTGATTGTGCTGGGTCAAAATGCTGGGTTGTTTGGGGTACTGTAAACCCATTATTGGGTTGCTTATGCTGGGTCGAATGAGTTGTAAGGGGGTCATTCACGAATAAAAAGCTGGTTGGGTTATTTTGACCCAGCAGCTGGTTTATTATTTTTTCTTTCTTTGCGGAACTTTCTTCACTTCTGACTCGAGGATGCTGCCACTCGGGCAGTATTTTATGGTAAGTTAATATGAATATGTAGGCTACTATATTTTTAACAAGTTGTGGTAACAGCAAGCTAATTTCACTGTTCAACATACAGTTTTTGATATGGAAGTATGAGGGGTGACGTATTTATTCTGTAAAACATTAAATAGCCACAGGTAGCCGGTTAGATTGTTTGACAAAATGCCGCATCGTTAAATCCTTAGTTGTTAACCAGCTAAATCAGCAGCCTTTATGAAATATGCAGTTTAAATTGTAAATTCATCACGTAATTATCGTATTCATTGTGCACGTTGTGTAGCTATTTAAAAGGAAAGTATTTTGAATGGAACCGTACAAGCGCAGTAGTCCCTCACAGGGCTCGCGCACGTAAAAACTGCGGGAAATTAGTCTCTAGTGAGTTGTGTGTGGAAAGTCTGCGTGCATATTTAAAGGGGCAATGTGTAAAAAATTTGAGTATCTATTAACAGAAATGCAATATGACATCCATAACTATGTGTTCAGTGGTGTATAAAGAACTTAGTTAATAAACCGTAATGTTTTTATTACCTTAGAATGAGGCATTTATATCTACATAGGCGCGGGAATCCCCTTCTATGAAGGTCGACATATTGTGACGTCATGTTTCTACCGTAGCCGACAGCGAACAAACAGCGTTACAGAGCGTGTTTCATTACTACCTTGAAAGAGAAGCCGCAGAAAGCTAGAAGCTAGCCATAAACACCGTGAGTAGTGACTTTTCTCTTGTCAGTGGTGTAAAATATGTAGTTGGATTGTTTCATATAACTTAGTTCTTCTCACTCGCTGTGTTATGGCTTTGCTTTGTGGGGATAAATGTGCTGGTTACGTTCGTGAGACACCTGACTAGTACTCTTGTCATTGACCGTAAAAAAGTTACAGGAATCACCAACCCGTCGATCTTGGAAGCATTTTAAGTCGATCGAGTTCCCGAAATCAGAGAAAAAAGCCTATTGTGTGTAGTAAATGTGTCTAGGGGATGCGGAGGCGCGCGCGCGCTGTTACAATCACGTCATTTTTGCCGCGCGCACCTTTGGGCTCATGCGGACGCGTAGAGTATAAACAAGGCTTAACGCTTTAACCAGCTCAGCCACAGTAACAGCTCATATTGAGCCAGCTAAACGTTTACTACCCTGTTAGAAAAATATATATAGTTGCATAGTTTCATGTGGTTCTTCTCCCTCGCTGTATTATGGGTTTGCTATGTGGGGGGAAATGTGCTGGTTACGTTTGTGAGACAATCAGCTGATTACTATTATTATATTATATATTAAGACCCTTGATCCTCACCTGACTATGGCTTTGTAAACTTTATCCATGATGTGGTTTATAATGGACTGTGGTACAGAAACAGTGACACTGTTACAGACTCTTGATTTACTCTGGCTATTCTCTGCCGTCTCAGACGACGATGTGTTTGTCCAGTTTCAGGCACTGTAGCTTCTTCGAAAGGGAGGGGTGAGCGGTGGGCTGAGCCTCAGTGCAACTCGCAGCCAAACCGCTAGATGTCGCTAAAAATCACACACTGCACCTTTAAGAAATAGCTACTCGTCAGAAGAAGCGACTGGGTAAGTTCCAGCACAGTCTGCGTGTGTCTTCTGTAATGTCTCTGTCGCAGGGGCGGATCTACAGGGGGGCAGGTGCCCCCCACTCTAGAGCCTTGCCCCCCCAGCTGCCCCCCTAACTTTGATGATCCAAATAATGTACTTGTAAAAACAACTCGCAAGCTTCTCAAAACAGTGAACTAAACGATACATTTACCAAAATTGAACAATTAAATTTTTATTAAAGCCCCTCCCCTACCCCTCAAATACTTAGTAGGCTACCTCCCTGATTCAAACGTGCAGAGCGGCGTTCGCTCAGTCTGGCTCTCCCACACTCACACACACACACACACACACACACAGCGAGTCTGCTGCGGTGCGGTGGCCCTGCAACCCAACTGGAGAGACTGAGCTGCCCCAGAGCCTCTGAAGGTGAAGTGAGTTTCCCCAGCTGTAGTTAAACACACGTTTAACTTAGTTACATTTTTAATGAATGCAGTGTATGCTAAAGACGATCCAGCATCCGCAAAAACAGCGAGTCTATTACCAGTGTTGGGCAGTAGCGTCGCTACAAGTAGTGACGCTACTAGTTTAACTACATTTCTCAGTAGCGTGGTGGTAGCGTCGCTGTTTTCTGAATCAAATAGCTTTTCAGTTGCGAAGCTCTTTTTTTGATCAAGTAGTGCGGTAGCGTCCACACAAGCTAACGTTACATTTTCCCAAGCATTTCTAAAGCTCAAGCTCAAATCGGAAATACAACTGCTAAGTATCACTGATCAGTTAGTGACAGTGACTTCTTCTTCTTCTTGGTTTACGGTGGTTGGCAACCATAGGGCCATATGATTTCATTTAGTTACCGCAATACGGAAAACATGGACTGAATTGCGATATCCATGCATTAAAATTTTTTTTACTGTATAACGCGGAATTTCACGGAATTTGTCAGATCTTGGATGAAAAGATGGTAAGTAGCCTAAACTTAAATAAAATCGCGATATAGACTAGTGTTTGTGAATATTAAACTGCTTAAAGACTATTTAAAAATGAATCATGCATGTTCTGCGTGTCTCTGTGAATGAATGGCTCAGACGCTCGGATTCATTTACCACACACTAAGCACCCATGACGCTTGCGATGTTTTCAGTGATGGATCGATGAACTTCATCTACACAGCCCCTCTGAGAGTCACTTTAGCAGCATTTTAGCTTTATTTGAGAAAAACTATCGTCATATCAAAAATACTAAACAAAACAGAGACTCAAAGGTCTAGCTACATGGCAACCTGTCAAAATAAAAGGTTGGTTTTAACCTTTGAAGAAAGTTTTGCTTAAATCATTAGGCCTAAATGTAAAATAATTGGTCATTACAATTTAAACCATTAAAAAAAAAATATTTTATAGAGCCCTTAAAATGTAATTTATTTAAAAACGTTAATAAATTATTGTTAAATTATATACGTTTCATGATTTCAATTAATTACACGTTTTTGATTACTAAAATGTTATTTAACCATGCAAATCGGAGTCCAGAAAAATGGAAACAAAATAAAACTGAATTTGAATGTGCGAAAAAATAAAACAGATTTCATAGGGCCCTACAAACCAGCTTTTTGGTGCATTACCACCACCTTCTGCTCCGTATGGTGTGACATCACGTACCAGTATCAATCCTTGGGCTGACACGTGAGAAATGGAAAAAGACACCTGGTTTTGTTATATTTTTATATAGTTATATTGTCATGAACAACCAGACAAGGTTAGATCCAAACGCAGCGTGAGTTTATTCACAGGGTAGTCAAACAGGCAATGGGTCAAATACACAGACAGGAACAGACTAGACTAGGAAAACTAGGAAACGCTCGGAGATGTACACAACAGTGAAACAAGACTTCGCAAAGGACAGAGGAGAAACACAGGTTTAAATCAGGAACTCAATAACCAATAATGAAACACAGCTGAACATAATAACATAATGAGTCCATGGGGAAAAACATAACACAATGAGAGAGTGCCCTCCAGTGGCTCTCGAGGGCACTACAGCTGCCGATCGTCACATAACCCCCCCTCTAATGAGCGGCTTCCAGACGCTCCTAAGAGCTCCGGGGGGAGGTCAACGGGGGCTGGGATGGAGGGCCAGGCCCATGCAGGGGAACGGACCCTGGACATAGACAAGGCGGGCCTGGGCCGTGGAGCGTGGGTGGACCTGACTGAACAGGCAGCCAGGGCGGAGCAAGACGAGGCGGAGGCCAGGGCGGAGCAAGACGAGGCGAAGGCCAGGGTGGTGAAGCCCCTGCAGACGACCATGGCGGCACAGCCCTCATGGTCTCCTCACCGGACCCCTGGCCCCCCCCCAAAAAATACTTGGGGAAATCCACGGGTTTAGGAAAGGTCTCCCGGAGCTTAAAGGGCGCAGGCAGGGCGAGGCGCAGAGGCGGGGCCGGCAGGGCGAGGAGTCTGGTTACGCTCACCGGAGCCTGGCGAGCTGAACGAGTCCTCTTCCTGCGACGGCGAGTCACTGGGCTAGATACCTTCACTTGGCTAGATTCACTCGCTTGGTTTGATTCAGCACTGGACGCATTTGACTCGCCGCTTGACTCGGCTCTTGACTCGCCGCTTGACTCGGCTCTTGACTCGCCGCTTGACTCGGCTCTTGACTCGCCGCTTGACTCGGCTCTTGACTCGCCGCTTGACTCGGCGCTTGACTCGGCTCTTGACTCGCCGCTTGACTCGGCTCTTGACTCGCCGCTTGACTCGGCTCTTGACTCGCCGCTTGACTCGGCTCTTGACTCGCCTGACACAGTAGACTCGGTAGACTCACTTGACACAGTAGACTCGGTAGACTCACTTGACTCGGGATCCGGTTCACTTGACTCGGGACTCGGTTCACTAGACTCGGGACTCGGTTCACTAGACTCGGGACTCGGTTCTCCTGACTCGGGACTCGGTTCACTTGACTCGGGACTCGGTTCACTTGACTCGGGACTCGGTTCACTTGACTCGGGACTCGGTTCACTTGACTCGGGACTCGGTTCACTTGACTCGGGACTCGGTTCACTTGACTCGGGACTCGGTTCACTTGACTCGGGACGGCTCACGTGAAGCTCAGGTTCGTTAGGGCTGACGTGGAGTGCGGGCTCGGAAGAGAAGTCGAGAAGCGCGGCCGCGGGTTCGGCGGGGCTGACGTGACGTGCTGGTTCGGCTGGACTGGACGGGACCAGCGGGGCAAGCTCACCCACAGTGAGAGCCGAACCACTCAGTAGAAGAGCCGTGTTAATATACCGCCTTAAAGTGCTGTGAGGCTCTGGGTTGGGCATCAATGAGCGAAGCGGTTCAGACAACCCTCCGCGGAACAGGTTCGTTAGAAAAACGTTGTTCATACACGTATGATGAGAAAGTTCATAAAACTCCGCCACATACCATTCGAGAGAACGATCCTCCTGATGAAGTTGCATTATCTCAGCACCCGTATCTGTGCTCGGAATCGCTGTGTGAGCTCGTCGAAATACCTCGCTGTTGGATTTTACCGGGAGAGCTTGGCATGACATCGGGATCGGTCCTGGGCCAACAACTGTGGAGACGGGTTGATTCTGCGATGGTCCCGGTGGGGAAACACGAAGACCGCGAACCATCTTGGCCAACCTCTCCAACGACGCGGTGAGTTGATCCAGTTCATCCTGGTGTACGGCGGCTGACTGGGAGGCATACAAGGCTGACATGCTGCTGGATCTGGTGTGGCGAAGTCTTCTGTCATGAACAACCAGACAAGGTTAGATCCAAACGCAGCGTGAGTTTATTCACAGGGTAGTCAAACAGGCAATGGGTCAAATACACAGACAGGAACAGACTAGACTAGGAAAACTAGGAAACGCTCGGAGATGTACACAACAGTGAAACAAGACTTCGCAAAGGACAGAGGAGAAACACAGGTTTAAATCAGGAACTCAATAACCAATAATGAAACACAGCTGAACATAATAACATAATGAGTCCATGGGGAAAAACATAACACAATGAGAGAGTGCCCTCCAGTGGCTCTCGAGGGCACTACAGCTGCCGATCGTCACATATATGATTTTATATAGTTATGTTTTTTTTTTTTGGCCAAATTGGTTTGGAACAGTTGTTGAATAAACAATTGACCTGACAATTTATGCCTGCCTATATGTTTGATTGACAATTTTATTGATCACTGAGATAGCACTGACTTGGAATTAAGTTGGTTCAATATAAAAATTAAATTTGAAAAAGTAGCTTTAGATGTAGTAAACTACTTTTGCCATATTGCTGTAGCTTAGCTTGCTACATTTCCCAGGGTGGTAGCTTCAGTGTAGTGAAGCTACATTTAATGTAGAGTAACTGCTAGCTTAGCTCACTACATTTTCTAAGTAGCTTGCCCAACACTGTCTATTACATTAGCCAAAATCAGCGGTCAAATCGCTCCCTCGTGATTTGTAAGAGCACTCTTCCCTTTGATTAGCCTAATTGTGATTTTTGTAAAGACAAGAACAGCTTACTAAAAAATATAAATTGTTTGTATCAATAACTGTAAAAAAGGCCCCCTTGTGGCCGCTAAGCGTCAGACACTTTACTGTGACTCTCTCTCCTACTGGAAGACGCCTCGCTTCACCTGGACTCTTAGCCAATCACAAGTTGATCCAAGATCGCTGCGCGCGGGTATTATTCTGTCAGAGGCTTTGCCATTAGTGTACGAGAACCGCACGGACTTACAACCTGCCTTGATTCAACTGCTTTATTCTGTGTGCGTCTTTACAAAACCACACACACATGTCAATGTACATATTCAATCAGGCAGTTGTAAATTCAATAAATACTTCCAATGAAGAAATCTTGTGTGATTCTGACCGATCACCCGCTGTGAGCTCTATCTAACGATCCACAAACTTTCTAAATCAAAGAAGCCAGTCCTCTTCTGCACAAGTGGTCCTTCGAGCCGGATCCAGAGCCTGCAGCGGAACAAGATGTCTACCACCTCGGATAAAGAGTCTAGTGCTCGATCTAGGAGGCAGCGGTCCCTCCCTAACTACTTGCAAGATTATGATTTGTCTGATCTCCCGTCCAGATCTCAAATCAAGGAGTCTTCTGAGTCCCAGCCCAGAGAGCAGCTAGACGAAGAGGACCATAGCAGACCTGAATCACGCTCTGCATCCCCAGAAGGTCAGCTGCACCACAGCCCAGCGCGACGGTCAGTTACCGATAAATGGGAATCTTCTGCGGATGAGTGGAGAAGGGAGTGTCACATACTAGAGCGGCAAAGGGAAGATCTCCTAGCATTAATGGAGGAATTGAAAATACAGAACGAGCAGCTCAGAGCCAGAGCGGAGCCCAGTAATTCCCGTTCAGAGCCACGTACTGTAACGGCCAGAGATAGACTTTACCGAGAAGGGCTGGATTATGGAGGTGCTTCAACCCGGTATAAATCAGTCTACCTCCGGGACATGGAGACACCACCACAACGGTCTTCGGACAGGCGTCATGACCACAGCAGAGAGACAAAGTACTACAGGGAATCAACCAGGTATGACTTTCCCTCACCTAAGCGCTCCCCCGAGCTAGTACGCACCAAGCACCAGGCCCCGCGACAAAGCTATGAGCCCAGGGAAGGGCGCTACAGTTCTCATAATTACGAGAAGTCCAGTCACCGCCCCTCACCTGAGAGCTACGCCAGCTACAGAGATTCTCGTTATTCCTTCAGAGAATACAGAGAACCATCGCGCCGAGGAGACTACTCTCCTGCATGCCGCTGCAGCTATTCTCCAGACCGGCGTGACAGACGCAGTCCCCCTTCACCTCGGGACCAGCCCAGGCGCAGACGCTCAGTGACTCCCCCTGGTGGACAGGAAAGAACATACAGAGGGCCCACTCCTACAATCCCGAACTTCAACCGTCCAAACCCAAGAGACTTAGCGAGACTCCGTATTGCCCTAGATAATCTCCTTCCTAGAGATGCTACTGAACGTTTCAAGTTCCAGATATTAGTGGATCATCTGAAACTGGAGGAAGCATTGTTAGTGGCAGATTCCTATAGCAATTCTGATTACCCATTCACTGACACTATGGCAGCTTTAAACCAACAGTACGGGCAGCCACACCAACTCGCCCTTCAGCGTATTGCTGAACTGATGGATGGCCCCAACATTCAGAGTGGAGACATCAAGTCATTCAGGTTGTTCGCCCTGCACGTAAGATCCCTGGTGAGCATGTTGGAGCAACTCGGTTTAAAGGGGCAAGTTGAGCTGGACTGTGGTTCTCATGTCACCCGTCTACTGGGCAAGCTACCGCATGACCTGAGGTCCAGTTTTAGGCGCAACATCCACCCTCTCCGCATTCCTATCCCCACTCTTCTGGACCTAGCAGATTGGTTGGAATACGAGCTCCAGATCCAGGAGGATATCGCACAATATCGATTGAGAAAGGACACTGGACATAAGCCTAAAGACCCCAAGCGTACTGTCAAGTCGTCACCTAGGGCCTCAGTTCTTATGCTGGGGTCTGAACCCAAATCGGTTAGGGAGCCGGCGAAATCCACTCCTCCAACCAGTCTAGATGCAAAGAAGTTCTGCCCATTCTGTGAGAACTACAAGCACACTCTGAATAGTTGCGCAAATTTCAAACTGCTCAGCATCACCCAGAAACGTAACTGGATTCAGGACAACAACCGATGTTGGCGATGCGGCAGAGAACACAGATCAGCTGAATATGATCTGAAGATGTGCTGTAAAACATGCAACAGCAGACACCTGCTTGCTCTGCACGATGTCAACGAGAGAAGTCTAGACAAGACTGACAAAGCTGAGAGAAGGCCTGACCAGGTGAATTCCAGTGTACTGAGTGCAGACCAATTGCTATACATTGGCAAGCCACCGCAGGGCCATCGTGTGCTCCTTAAGGTCAGTAAAGTGATCCTTCGCCATGGTAACCAGACTCTGGAGACATATGCTGTGCTAGACGACGGCTCTGAACGCACCCTGCTCCTCCAACCGGCTGTCCAACAACTGGGATTTGAAGGCCAACCCAAGGATTTGCCCCTGCGTACCGTCAGACAGGAGCTGCAAACGCTTCACGGGGCGGCTGTCTCATTTAGCATCTCTCCAGCCTGTTCTCAAGCCATGGTATACAACATCCAAGGAGCCTTTACTGCACCCAAGCTCAATCTAGGCCAGCATACGTATCCCTTCAAAGCACTGCAGAGCAAATACAGACATTTGAAGAAACTTTCTATTCCTTCATTCAAGGACATTGTCCTGCTATTGCTCATTGGCTCAGATCATCCCCACTTGTTCACTCCAGTTGAGCCAGTCATCTTTGGTCCCCCTGGTGCACCAGTTGCTGTCCGCACCCGTCTCGGATGGACGCTGCAAGGTCCGACCAACCATCTAAAGCAGTACCTTATCGAACAACGCTGTCTTTTCACCACCTTCGGGGCACCTCCAGCTGACATCTAACAGCATGTCGAGAGACTGTGGCAGCTGGACGTCCTCCCATGGCGCAGCGAAAAGGCCAGTACGAGGTCACGGCAGGACAAGGAGGCCCTTGAATGCTTGGACAAACAGACGATGCGAGTAGATGTTGATGGTGTCCATCGCTATGGTACTCCTCTCCTCCGCGTTAAGAACTTCCCCCAGCTCCGCGCACCAAAGGAGGCAGTACTTCCTCAGCTCCGAAATACGGAAAGGCGGCTGTCGAAGAACCCTGAAGCGGCCCAAGTCTACAACGCAGAGATCCAGAGACTTGAACAGGCCGGCTATGTGGCGAAACTAACCCATGGCACAGAGAACACCTCAAGCAGCTGGTACATCCCTCACCACCTTGTCGAGCACAATGGCAAGCACCGAGTGGTTTTTAATTGCTCTTTCCAGTACAGCGCTACTGACTTGAACAAACTCCTGCTCCCTGGTCCAACCCTTGGTTCACCTCTCCTTTCAGTTCTCTTGCGCTTCAGAGAACATTGTGTGGCCTTCAGCAGTGACATACGGGGAATGTTTCACCAGGTCAGGCTGCTTCCGGAGGATGAACTTTCCTCTGCTTCCTCTGGAGGGAGCTCAAGCGTGATGAACAACCCACAGTCTACCAGTGGAAGGTGCTTCCCTTCGGCACTACCTGTAGCCCCTGCTGTGCTACATACGCCCTACAGAAGCACGTCACCGACCATACTCAGCCAGCCGATGCAGTGAGAGACTCTGTGTTAAGACATTTCTCCGTGGATAACTGTCTTCAGAGTGTGCCTACAGTTGAAGATGCCAAGCCCATCATCGACAAGCTGCAGACTCTCCTTGCCGAGGGAGGCTTTGAGTTACGCCAGTGGGCCAGCAACCATCCAGACACCATCCGTCACCTCCCGGCTGAGGCGAGATCAGCTAGTGCTGAAAAGTGGATCGCCCAAGGTCACCCAGGTCAAGAAGAATCAGCCCTGGGCCTGCAGTGGGACTGTCGAGAAGACCCAGAGAGGGTCTTCTCAGAGATGTGCCGCAAGTATTGGCTACCAGGAGGGCGAGAGGCTATCCGCCGATTTCAGCGCAAGTGCCAAGAGTGTCAGAAATGGCGCGGAAAGCCACAAATCCCTAAAATGGCAGACCTGCCTCCATCCAGAGTTCGACTTTTCAAGCCAGCATTTTACTCAACAGGAGTAGACTGCTTCGGGCCATACTCGGTAGCGATTGGAAGGAGGAGTGAAAAGCGCTGGGGAATAATCTTTAAATGCATGACCACCCGAGCTGTGCATATCGATCTGCTCTCCAGTTTGAATGCAGACTCCTCATGGCTCTGAGATGGTTCATCGCCCGCAGAGGAAAGCCGCTTGAGCTAATCTCAGACTAGGGGACTAACTTCAGAGGTGGCGATCGAGAGCTCCGGGAAGCATTCGCCGACCTTGCTCCAGACATCAAAGCTCAACTCGCCTCTCAGCAGATCGACTGGAAGTTTAATCCACCTAATGCCCCCCACTTTGGCGGCTGCTGGGAGCGCGAGATACGCTCAGTAAAACAAGCCTTGCAAGTAACCCTTGGAGCTCAGCTTGTGACAGATGAGGTACTGAGAACCCTACTAGTTGAGATTGAGGGGATTCTCAACTCCAAACCATTAGGCTACACATCTGCAGACATCGTCGACTCTGATCCAATAACTCCCAACTCCTTGCTTATTGGGCGGCCAGATGCTTCTCTCCCGCAGGTGGTGTATTCTGACTCCGAGCTCCTAAGCAGTAGGCGTTGGCGCCATAGCCAGCTGTTGGCTGACCACTTCTGGAAGCATTTTATCCGTTTCTATCTGCCCAGCCTCCAGCTCCGACAGAAGTGGAATGCTGAAAACCCAGATCTGTACATCGGCAAGATGGTCCTCATCGTCGACCCGCAGCTCCCTCGCTCACTGTGGCCAGTGGGTACAGTGACCGGCGTCTTCCCTGGCCTCGACGGTAAAGTATGATCTGCGGAAGTGAAAGTTGGAGATCGGTCGTACACCCGCCCTGTGGCTCAACTCATCCAGCTTCCAAAGTTGTCAGACTAACCACTACCGGACGAGTGGGCGCCTTTTCTTCTTCTGCAGATTCCCTTCAGTAATCTGGGGGCGGCTGTAAAAAAGGCCCCCTTGTGGCCGCTAAGCGTCAGACACTTTACTGTGACTCTCTCTCCTACTGGAAGACGCCTCGCTTCACCTAGACTCTTAGCCAATCACAAGTTGATCCAAGATCGCTGCGCGCGGGTATTATTCTGTCAGAGGCTTTGCCATTAGTGTACGAGAACCGCACGGACTTACAACCCGCCTTGATTCAACTGCTTTATTCTGGGTGCGTCTTTACAAAACCACACACACATGTCAATGTACATATTCAAACAGGCAGTTGTAAATTCAATAAATACTTCCAATGAAGAAATCTTGTGTGATTCTGACCGATCACCCGCTGTGAGCTCTATCTAACGATCCACAAACTTTCTAAATCAAAGAAGCCAGTCCTCTTCTGCACAATAACGTTTACTGATGGTCGCCGTTACGTTACAACACACAATACAGTGCCAGTTAGGAGATCGATCATTTGATTAGCTAAGCAAATCCAATTCCTCTCAGATATCACAGCAATGAAACCAGGTTACAACTGGGGAAATAACAAATACAATTAGGATTATTATATTAAGTAGTCTAAACATAACTGGTGTGTGTGCATGTGATAAATCTTTCTGATTTTATATTTGTTATATAGGCTATTATTAGCTACATGGACCTACAGTGTAATGTAATACAAGGTAGGGGTGGAACGGTACGTGTATTCGTATTGAACCGAATCGGTACGGGCGTCACTGTTCGGTGCACGAATTTACACGGAGAATACACGGTATAAAAATAAATGAAACTCTAAATAGCGATAAAAAATCGCTCAATTCGCGTTTGGTCTGAACGCAGCATATTGAACAGACTGCGATGTCAATATTGCAATGCTAAACTGTGTGTGTACGCGCGCGAGAGAGGGAGAGGCGCGGGCGCGATCGAACTGTGTGTGTGTGTGTGTGTGTGTGTGTGTGTGTGTGTGGGTGTGTGTGTGAGAGAGAGAGAGAGAGAGAGAGAGAGAGGCGCGAGCGCGATCGAACAGTGGAAACAAAAACATACTCCGTAAACATATAATTCAAACTGCAAAGTGTTTACATATATTTGTGTACACTCGCAATAAAACACAATATTGTGCTTTTGTCACACTCTCTTGTCAAACTGTAACCTACAACTGTCACCTAACCAAAATCGCACGAACGGACGAACACACACACACACACACACACACACACACACACACACACACACACACACACACACACACACACACACACACACACACACACAGTTGTAGGCTACTTTTAAATTACACATTCTACTTTGATTAAAAAAAGAAAATCAAATGTGGTTTTTAATGGTAGCCTAGTATTATTTTATACGGAAATCAATTATTTTTAATTTAGATGAGGATAAATTTAGGGTTAATTAAAATTAAGAAAAACAAATATATTGATCTGAAATATGGCAAATTAATTTTAAATTCATTCAAACATACCAAACATATCACAAGGTCTTTGTCTTTTTTATTAATTTAATTAATAAACTAATTAAAGTATATAAAACTATTGTCAGTGCACTACAAATAAACTGGTTCTATGCCTTTATTAATAAAACTTATTTAAAAAATACAATGCTTAAGACATTTATAAAAATGCCTTCTGCATTTTTGTTTTGCTTTTCACTCCATTGTACCGAACTTGCACCGAACCGTGACGTCTGAACCGAGGTATGAACCGAACCGTGACTTCTGTGTACCGTTCCACCCCTAATACAAGGATAACCAGAGGTTTTCACATATTGACTTTTGCAGGCAAGAGTAGTTGAAGAAAGTAGCTGGAGCCTAACCATTAAGGCTAAAAGTCCTTGGACACAATTATTGTACTTTGTTTTTTTATATTTTCATTTTGCTTGTTATAATTTTACTTTTTAAAAGATGCACGGTTTTGTTTTGTTTGAACACTGCACTGGGCTTATTCCTGTTGTGAATTAAAAACCTTTGTAGTGTGTAAGGGCATGATTCAACAATAATACTTTGTTTGTGTGTTTGTTTTGTTAAAGCAATTCACATATAGGGATTCCCACCGTCTGCCCCTGCCACCCTGCCAAGACCTCTTGCCACCCCTTTGCCCCCACATGTAAAATTTTCTAGATCCGCCACTGCTCTGTCAGAAACACGATCGGTTTTGCCACAAAAAAAATGCTTTCAAGAGCTTGATAGTTATTTTTAGTAAATGTTTGACGTGCAATCTTTACAAACAACGACTGAAGAAAGGAGAAACAAATCGATTTCATGTTAAGCATTTTCTCGCCCTGAAAACCGATTAGCCTACAAGTTAAGAGTGAGGTAAGACTAATTTAGTAGGCTATTAAGACAGTGGACATGGACCAAGTGTGCGCGAATAATTTTTGAGGCCAAGCAATATTTCTTGCTATATTCACAACAGCGCCATCTTAAAAACCAGGGCAGAAAATCCAGAAATGCTACTTTAGAAATATGAATTGTTATATACAGCATACTATTTAAATGTTAATGCAACTTATGTAGGCCTATTATGCTTTTATAATTATGATTTATAATTTGAGCTGTCGGGTCCAATTTCACTGGAAATGTCTGTCTTTATACAAATAATATACAGCTATTATATCGCATGTCAGAGTACTGGTGATGGTGCTGCGTTTGTAGCGTGTTCTTACAGCAGTAGAATTTAAACTGGTCATCCACATCAAGAAAATAGCTACACTGCAGTTTTATGTTTTTAAACAGAGATGGCAAAAGTTATGGATTGCAGCTTTAAAAAAACCCATAAATGATCAAATGAAATTTTAAATGTGAAAACAAACCTGTAAATGAGAAAAAATGTACTGTAAGTAAACAACCATGAACAAAGAACAGAATTTTAACTGAAGAATAACATTCACATCCGTCTCTGATTAGTAGTGTAAAGGAATTTTGTAATTGAATATTGCAACACTCTAAGTGTTTGTATGTAATCAACAGGTCGGGACCAACATGGTTGAATAATTACAAAATGAGATGACTGGAGCATCAGGGATGCAACGAGGGGGACATGTCAGACCTTTGCCATTCAAGGCCATGCCATCGAGACCGAGTCTTTGCTGGAGGGTGTTGATCTTTGTTTCAAAACATTTAATTTTGTTTTTCATGTTAAATACACAAAGCAGTGTCTCCCCGCCTGGGATTTTCTCCAGCATGCTGTGTATCAAATTAATGGAAAAGAGTCCTCTGTAAAATTTGAGGAAAACTGTTGTTTCAGGCCCATGTGATATTTAGTCGCATTTTAAATGTATGTTGCTGTTCTTAATAAATCATCACATCTTAATAAATGAAATCATAATTGTATAAGAGTTCAAATTAGTTGCTTAATGACTTTTAAAGGTGCATTGTGTAATATTTAGGAGGATGTGTTGACAGAAATGCAATATCATATACATAACTATGTTTTCAGTGGTGTAAAGACCTTACATATACTTGTAATAACTGTGTACAAAAGAGTATTAAAGAAATGTATTAAAAATGTATTTAAAAAAATAAATGAGAATGAAATCACATATACAGTGGCCCTCTGGTTTATTGTATTACAGAGACAATAATTATTTTAATATTTATTTTATTTTTGACTAATTTTAATAGGCAATGAGACAGGAAATAACCCAGCACATGCGTAAGACTTAACCCAGCAAGAGGGTTCGTTTCATGGTTGGGTCAAATGAATGACCTAGAAATATGGGTTAAATGGTAAAAACCCGGCACTTGGGTCAAACCAACCCAGCGCATGTTCTGTCCAATAGTGACCCAGCGGTGTGGTTAAGGTTGGGTTATTTTTTAACCCTGCAGTTTTTAGTAAAGGGTCATTTTTTCAAAGCAAGTAAAGTATACAGTAGGGGAGAGCCGGGACAGTTGAAACACTTTTCAGATAAACGTCGTTTTCTAAGATAAGGTTACAGATAGATTTTATTCTTTTTGTGAGCAACAACTCACATATGTGTTCTCTTAGTATCATATGTTATTCGGTACAAATATAAAATGATTTAAGTAAAAATTGACTTTGAACGGTAGTTGTGCTTTGTTTCAATCATCCCGCATGAGCGGGAACACACGGGTGTGACGGATGAAACATTACAGTTTAAAGTTTAAACGGTAACTATTCATCAAATGCTGGTTTTTATGAACAATACCTGACAAGTAATTTATGCATATTATTACAAACATATTTTGTAATTTATTTAAATTTAAAAGTTCATATTAACCATTTTTGTTCTGTCGCCCAATAGACAATAATAAGCCTATGCGCATTTTGTGTAATCTCATTGGCTATTTTGACGAAGACAGACAAATCAGTTTGCAATTCATTTTCTTACATTTCTTCCTTGAGTCATATTGAGTGTTTGCTAGTTGTAATAGCCTGTTATTATGAACATAACAAAATTATGAAAACTTGTTTCAGCTGTCCCGACAAGCGCCTCCTGCCAGTTAAATCTGTTTTGCACTTAAACTAAAAAACTCTGATAATGAACACTTAAGGGTGTGTTATTTTTTGCAGTTCTAATACACCTGCCGTATTATCATTACAATGGCACATGAAACAATAAATACAACTTGTCAGTCAAAAAAAAGTACCGCACGAAAGAATTTACTTACCACACTCAAAAACAGTTTTCTGGCTCTAACTTTAAAATGGCATGACGTAAAGAAGTAATGTTTTCGCGGGTCTGGTCGGCATTGCGTACTTATGTGCTGATGAAATTTGACGTACATGACGCGAGTGGTTTTCAAGGAAATCTCAGGATGCGTTCGAAACCGCATACTCAATGAGTACTTACTTAATGAGCACTAAAAGAGTAGTTCTCTTACGAGAGTACTCTCGTGTTGCGTAAGCTAGCTTATGCTACGGGAAAACCTCTTATCTCGAGAATACTGAAGCCAAAAATGATCCTTAATTTTGCATTAATTTAAAATGCATTGCTGCACAGAGCAGACCTAGGCAAAGCGGCTCACGCGCCTATTGGTTGCTCTGTGGCAACTGGTGCAGCCTATCGATGGACTATTGGTGACATAATCACCAATGAGGGAGCGGGTGCCCTGGTGCGTCACGTCCGCCAGAATGGGCGTGGCTTATGTCTATAAAACCCGAGTCCAGATAGGATGTTCTTTGATTTTTCACCTCTTCAGCGAAGACTCCACATCGCTGAATCTCTGGAGAAGCCGGCACCGTCGATAAGCCATTCAGCGGGACGAGCTATCTGCTTCGTAGAACAGGAGTTGGCCATCTTTGCCGCTTCGCTGCCGTTCCTGCTGCGCTATCCGGCGCCCATATCCTTTCATATTACACTTGTGTTCGCCCTGCAAACTTTCTAAAAGAGCCGAGGCTTTATTTCAAATGCCTCGATTCACTAAATCACTCGCTTCACTTGCAGAGCCCCTCTCAGCGATTGGGACCGCCACATCCTGTGTGTTTCCTGCCTGGGACGATCCCACGCCGACTTCGCGCTTTCCCAAGGCGGCTGCCCGGAATGCGAAGCCATGGCTCTGTCGACCCTGTGGGCTCCACTAGCCACTTTTGACGTTGACCCCACTCCTCCGTCTCTCATGTCTGGGCCGCGTCCGTAAAAAGCGCCGTTCGCAGAGAGCTCCGGAGGCCATTTCCGTCAGCGAATGCACGCAGGCCATCTCCCTGTGTGCATCGCCGCCTGGTTCCCCCCGCCTTGATCACGGCCGCCCAGCCTCCGTCGGCTGCCGTTGTGCATCTCGTGTCGGACGGGGACAACGCGGAAGAGGACAGCTGCTCTCTTGCCGCGTCACAGAGTGAAGATTGGTCAGGCTCCATTCTGGACCCCGCCCCTTCCCTGTAAGAGTCGAGAGGTGTGCGGGCTAGCATCGACGCCGAAATGCTTCGCCTCGTTACCAAGGCCGTGGAAAACCTTGGCCTCGATTGGTCGCCGCCCGAGAAGCCCACACCCAGCAGGCTGGACGGCTGTTTCCTGCCCCGTCGCCGATCGACGCCTCAGACGAGGCCCCACTTATGCCCGCCCTCCGCTGGATGGCAGTCTAAATCCGCTCTGTTACTGAGAGACACTTATGGTTGAATGCTGTCCGACATGAAGTAGTCCGACAGAGCCACCTTCCTCGATGCGCACGTCTCTCCTTCCGGTCTCTTCGGAGGTGCAGAAGACAACGCAAGCCATGCGACACTTCATTCCTAGGCGCTCCAGCTCTGCGACAGGTCGCTCTAAAAAGCAGCCGCCTAGCCGCAGCACAGCGCCTCCGCCTCCTCTGCCGCCACCCTGCCGACAGAGGGACTCTCAGCAGCGTTCATGCTCTTCGAGCCACCACAGGCCGCCTCCCCCCGGGGACCCCGGCCCAAGATAACGCTGAAATCCGAGCCCTCAAAGTCTTCCTGACCCCTCAGAGAAGACGAAGGTGGCTGAGTCCCGCCGCGGCCGGACCTCCATCAAAGAAAACATGTCTCGCTCTCTCAGTCCCCTCAACAGAGCCGGCTGGAGAAGTATATTTTACTGTCAACGAGCCCATCACACGACCCGCTCGCCTGTTCCCAAAGGCCGTTTTCACGGCTATCCAGATAAATCACAAAATGAGCATTTTGTCTGTTTGTCCGGCTTACGCCGAAGATGCTGTCATTGTAGGAAATGTGCCCACTACCCAGTGTTCACCCCTACACATAAGCACGGCCCATGTAGTGTCACACACTCATTCACAGCCCACTCCAATAAAGCCGGCTCACGCCACATGTGTTCTAAATGTAGAAAGTGTGCCCACTATACAGTGCTCACCCCTACTCACAAACACTGTCTGTCATATGACTCATCGCCCGGCTCACGCCGAATATGTTTTTTTTTCACGCCGAGTATGTTATAAATGTAGGTTATGTGCCCACCGTACAGTGCTCACCCCTACTCACAAACACTGTTTGCCATATGACACATCACCCTGCGCACGCCGTGTTATTAGTGTAGGAGAAGTGGCCACTACCCAGTGTTCACCCCTACACATAAGCACGGCTCGCTCTGTGACACTCGCGCACTCAGATTGTGAGAGCGAAAGAGAGCGCCCCTCTCAGAGTGCGAGCCTGCATGCAAACACCGCAAGCTATGTGCCACACACATGCAGCGGCCAGAGCCCAGATATCATTCTCCCCTTGGCTTTAAGTATGAAACCATGGGAAATGATCCCAGGCATGTCATAGTGGGTACTGAACACTATAAAGCGAGGCTATTCACTGCAATTCGCTCGCAGACCCCCACGCTTTCGGGCCAGGGTCGAAACTACGGTAAAAAACGAAACAGCACATCTACTTCGTGCAGAGATAGCAAAACTGCTGGGAAAGGGTGCTATAGAAACCGTTCCTCTGACACAGAGCGCTTCGGGGTTCTACAGCAGATATTTCCTTGTCCCCAAAAAGGATGGTGGTCTCAGAACCATCCTAGATCTCAGTCGTTTGAACAGAGCCCTCATGCGAAGATCGTTCAAAATGCTCACGACCAGACAAATCCTCGCGGAAATTCGCCCGAGGGACTGGTTTATTTCAGTGGATCTGAAGGTTGCCAATTTTCAGATTCAGACCACGCCCCATCACAGGCCTTTCTTACGATTCGCCTTCGAGGGCCAGAGCTATCAGTACACCGTCCTGCCGTTCGGTCTGTCCCTAGCACCTCGTACATTCACGAAGTGCATAGACTTAGACTCTGTATCAATGACAGCGCGGCTGACGTCACAGCGCGCGATGCAGATACAACACTCAATAGCTGTTTTCAAGGTTGGCAGTATTCTCCCTTTCAAGAGATTTCAGAGGATGCTAGGCCTTATGGCTTCGGCAGTGCTTCGGCTGGGTCTGCTTTATATACGCACTGGCTGAAAGCGCGGGTCCCGCTTTGAGCGTACCAGTCAGGCGTGGATCTGGGAACGATCTCAAAACAAAAAGTAATCTCGACAGACGCCTCCAACTCAGGTTGTTGCGCCCTCTACGTGGGCAGGCCGGTCTTCCGCTTGTGGGCAGCCCAGGAAGGGCGCTTACACATAAACTCTCTGGAGATGAAAGCGGTCGAGAACGCGCTGGGGCATTTTCTCCCCTTCTTATAGGGCCACAATGTCCTAGTCCGCACAGACAACATGGCTCAGGTCGAGAGCCCTCCACTCGTTGGCAGAACGCCTCCTCGTGTGGTCTTAGCACAACCTGCGCTCACTGATGGCGGCACACATGCCGGGCTGTCAAAACGTGGGTATGGACGTGCTGTCCAGAAAATTTTTTCCCCCTACCCTCAAGTGGTACATTTGCTGTGGGACTCGTTCGGCAGAGCGGAAGTCGATCTCTTCACGTCATCAGAGAACGTGCCTTGCCCAAAATTTTTCATGAAAAACAGGGACGCGCTGGCCCACGACTGGCCCAGCCTCCCTCTATACGCGTTTCCCCCGATCGCGCTGTTACCTCAGGTAATCAAGCGAATCAGGAAGAGCAATTGCTCTGTGCTCCTCGTGGCACCACTCTGGAGAAACCAGGTTTGGTTCCCGGAGCTGATGCAGTTAGTGAGCACGGCCTCGTGGCCTGTACCAGTGAGGAAGCATCTCCTCTCTCAGGCCCTCCTCTCTCCTCACGATATGGCACCCGCGCCCCGACTTATGGGCCCAGCATGTATGGGCCATCAACGGGTACCCGCTGATCTCCCAGTTAAAGTGCTAAATACTATTACAGAAGCTAGAGCGCCCTCTACTAGACGGCTCTATGCTTCTAAGTGGTCAGTGTTTTCCAGCTGGTGCTCAGCTCGAAACTTAGACCCGCAAAGCTGCTGCGTTACGGAGATCCTCTCCTTCCTACAAGAGATTTTGGATGAGGGCAGGTCCCCCTCCATGCTCAATGTGTATGTCGCAGCCATCGCAGCGTTTTTGAAACTCTTGCATGGCCAGTCAATGGGAAGGAATGATCTTATCATCCGTTTCCTTGGGGGTGCAAGGAGACTAAACCCTCCTCGACCCTCTCTGGTTCCGGTCTGGGACCTTTCCACTGTCCTGGACGCTATGAGGGGCGGTCCCTTCAAACCGCTGCTGTCAGTGGACCTGCGGTTTCTATCTTTTAAAACGTCTCGGTTACATATGTAACCCTCGTTCCCTGAGTAGGGAACGGAGACGTTACGTCGGATGACGACGAATGGGGGTTTTGCCTAGAAAGCCAATCATCTTCGTGTATTATAAAACGAGCCAATGGCGATGAAATGCCATGGGTCTGCGGAATTTGCATAGCGTAACTCCGCCCCACCTCGTGGGTATAAAAGGAGGACGCTCGGCAACATGCAGATATGTCTTCGCTGAGGAGCCGAGACTGAACTCAGGCGTCTACCCAGCGGTACAGCGGAAGTGGCAGGGAGACGTAACGTCTCCGTTCCCTACTCAGGGAACGAGGGTTACATATGTAACCGAGACGTTCCCTTTCGTAGTCACTCCGAGTTACGTCGGATGACGACGAATGGGGGTCCCCGTGAAATCACGCCACCTTCACAGCTGTCTTCCAGTGCCCTGCGAAAGTCTGATCCCCCTGTCGTGATACTGGCACAGACGAAGGAGTCCTACTTAACACAGGAATACCAAGGTACACTGGGAAGCATATCTCAGAGGAGATATGCCGCAGCATGCCTACCCGTAGGGAGGACTTAAGATACACATATGGCCGGAGGGCTACATATGGAGGAACACTGGAGTGACCAGCCCGAGGGGTGGCAACTTTCAACTCCAGGAGGGCAAGATGGCTTGCCAAGGGAAAGACACATGCTCAAGGAGGCTTACAGTGGAAATACACATGTGGGGGTTACTCAGGGAGGAACCATGCACACGGAGGCACCTAGCCGACGCCCAGGCAATAGACACTGGCGCCAGCATCAACAGTGCTGGAGGAACTCAGGGCTTCAGAGAGGAAGGCTCACCTGAGGAATAATCGCACGTATCCAGTCCGTGGAGTGGAAAGGCGAGCAAGCGAAGACACCTGAGCGGGTCCAGTACTAGCTGACTGAAGCGAGTACACGAGAGGACACAGGCTCCACTCGGAGATTATAGAATCTGGCGAATGTGTTGGGTGTCGCCCAGCCTGCAGCTCTACAACTGTCTGCCAGCGAGGCGCCATGCGCTAGAGCCCAAGAGGAAGCCACACTCCGGGTGGAGTGGGCTGTCACACCAAGGGGGCACGGTCGGCCTTGCTGTTGGTAAGCCAAAGCAATGGCGTCCACTATCCAGTGAGACAACCTCTGCTTTGAGAGAGCCTTTCCCTTCAGTCTCCCACCATAACAGACAAAGAGCTGGTCTGAGGTCCTGAAACACTGCGTTCTGTCTACGTAAGCGCGGAGAGCGCGTACTGGACAGAGCAGTGCCAAGGCTGGGTCTGCCTCCTCCCGGGGCAGCGCTTGCAGGTTCACCACCTGGTCCCGGAAGGGAGTGGTGGGAACCTTGGGCACATATCCAGGCCGGGGTCTCAGGATCACGTGAGAGTGACCGGGCCCGAATTCCAGGCACGCTTCGTCAACGGAGAATGCGTGCAGGTCCCCTACCCTCTTGATGGAGGCCAATGCAACCAGGAGCGCTGTCTTCATAGACAGGAACTTAAGCTCCACTGATTGCAGAGGCTCAAAGGGAGCCCTCTGCAGGGCATTTAAGACCACTGAGAGGTCCCAAGAGGGAATGAGAGGAGGACGAGGAGGATTTAGTCTCCTCGCTCCTCTCAGGAACCTGACGATCAGGTCGTGCTTCCCCAGAGACTTACCTTGAACTGCTTTGTGATATGCGGCGATAGCGGCCACATACACCTTCAGGGTGGAGGGAGACAGCCTTCGCTCCAACCCCTCTTGCAGGAAGGAAAGCACGACAGAGATCGAGCATTTCCTGGGGTCTTCTCGACGAGAAGAGCACCAGTTGACGAAGAGGTTCCACTTCAACGCATAGACATGTCTCGTGGACGATGCTCTAGCGGAAGTGATGGTAGCCGCCACCGCTGGTGGCAGGGTACTCAAACCTGCCTCGTCCCGTCCAGGAGCCACACGTGGAGCCTCCAGAGATCGGGTCGAGGGTGCCAAAGGGTGCCCCGTCTCTGAGAAAGGAGATCCTTCCTCAGAGGAATTGGCCAAGGAGGTGCTGTCGCGAGGAGCACCAGTTCGGAGAACCAGGTCCGGGTGGGCCAATACGGCGCAACCAGAACGAGTCACTGGGACTCGGAACGTGCCGTGATGCCATGCCCACCTCGGGACTCGATCGCGAAGCCACAGCTGAAGCGGTCTCATATGAAGCAATCCGAGCGGCGTTGCTGCGGCTGCGGATGCCATATGCCCCAGGAGCCTCTGAAACAATTTCAGTGGGACCGCACTCTTGCCATCGAACTGTCGAAGGCAAGTCAGCAGCGAGTGTGCGCGCTCGCTCGTAAGCTGCGCGGACATGGCGACCGAGTCGATCTCCATACCGAGAAAAGAGATCCTCTGCACGGGGCAGAGTTTGCTCTTCTCCCAGTTGACCCGAAGGCCCAGACGGGCTAGGTGCCGAAGCACAAGATCCCTGTGTTCGCAAACCTGGTCTCGAGAGTGAGCTAGGATCAGCCAGTCGTCGAGATAGTTCAGGATGCGAACCCCGTGTTCCCGAAGGGGAACAAGGGCAGCCTCGACGATCTTCGTGAAGACGTGAGGAGACAGGGCTAGCCCGAAGGGGAGAACCGCGTACTGGTATGCCTGCCCCTCGAAAGCAAACCGTAGGAACGGTCTGTGTCGAGGTAAGATGGAGACATGAAAGTAGGCGTCCTTCAGGTCTATGGCTGCAAACCAATCCCGTGGCCGCACACATTCGAAAATGCGTTTGGCCGTGAGCATCTTGAACGGCAGCCTGTGAAGGGAGCGGTTCAAGACGCGCAGATCCAGGATCGGCCGTAACCCACCGGATTTCTTGGGGACAATGAAGTACGGGCTGTAAAACCCTGACTTCATCTCGGCTGGAGGGACAGTCTCGATTGCACCCTTCGCCAGCAGGGTAGCAACCTCCGCTCTCATGATAGGGGCATTGCCACCGACCATAGTGAAGCGAACTCCCCTGAAGCGGGGAGGAGACCGTGCGAACTGAATCGCATAGCCGAGCCTGATAGTTCGGGCGACCCAGCGAGAAAGGCTGGGAAGCTCCAACCAAGCTGTCAGATACTGAACCAGCGGGGTCATACGAACCACAGGCGTCCCCCCAGAGGGGCAGCGAAGCGGAGTGACCAGCCCAGGCGAGGGTGGCAAAGCGGCCCGGAGCGGGGGCGTGGTCATGCTCCGCGTCCTGACAGAGGAGACCAGGGAAGAACCAGCGTTCCACGGGGGTCTGCTCTGCCAGGGGTCTGGCGATAGAGGGGGACGAGAGTGGTGAGGTCCGGAGACGGCACACACTGTCGCCCGCACCCTCCGGGACAGAGGGGGACGGGAGTGGCGAGGCCCGGAGGCGGCACACACTGCGGTCCGAGAACTCTGTGACAGAGGGGGATGAGAGCGGCGAGGCCCGGGGGCGTCGCGCACTGTCAACCGGCTCTGTGTGCTCAGTGATGGGTGTATTGATTCTTTCTCTGACCATAATAGGGTACTGCCCACCCGTGGGTGGGCAGCGGGAGAACAAAAGATTCTCCCCCGGCCCTCCGCCGGGGGAAGGAGGGGGCCTGCAACCACCTCCTGGGAAAAAACCGACACCATCACTGAGCAGCCCGTCTCAGGAGCGCCGCTTAGCCTGGCGTTTAGCGGGGCGCGGGGCTGGAGAGGGCTGTGGCGCCTTCCTGCGGCCGTCCACGACGCGGCCCGAGTGAAGGCTGCTGCTGGGGCCGTGCGGGAGGGGAGGGAGCCACAGGAGGGCGCCCTCGGCGGCGAGCAGTCTGAGGTGTCTGTACCGACGGCTGGGTGCAGGCAGCAGCAGGCCGTCGGGGCAGAATATGTTTAATCGCCTCAGACTGCTTCTGTGCGGTTGAGAACTGCTGGGCAAAGTCCTCAACCGCTCCGCCGAAGAGGCCGGCCTGGGATATGGGGGCGTCGAGCAGACGGGTATGCTCGGCGTCCCGCATATCAGCCAGGTTCAGCCATAGGTGACGCTCCTGGACCACAGAGGTGGCCATCACCTGACCCAGGGAGCGTGAGGCCACTTTCGTCGCTCGGAGAGCGAGGTCAGTGGCGGCACGCAGCTCATTGAAGAGCCCTGGGTCAGTCCAGTCCAGTCCAGCTGGGCCTGGTAGACCTGCAAGGTGCTCATCGCATGCAGAGCGGCAGCCGCCTGTCCTGCAGCTCTGTGAGACCTCGCCACTAAGGTGGACGAGAATCTACAGGCCTTGGACGGGTGCTTAGGATTACCACGAGATGAAGCACTCTGAGGACATAGTTGCATGGCAACAGAGCGTTCAACCGGGGGAATCCCAGTGTACCCATGGGCGGCTGCCCCATCGAGGGGAGGAAAAGCGGAGAAAGCTGACGAACGTACACGGGAGGTCAAGGGAGCCTTCCATGATTTCGTCAACTCCTCATGCACCTCCGGGAAGAATGGCATTGGGGTTGGCTGTGGCCGTGAGGCGGCAGCCGCACCAAAAAACCAATCATCCAACCGCGAGCGCTCAGGGCAGGGCGGAGGGTTCCACTCAAGCCCGATGCTCGCGGCGGCCCGGGAGAGCATGGCCGTCATCTCGGGATCTGATACGGGCAACGCTGGAGCTCCAGAAGGAGGCAACGCAGCCGCATCGTCACTTCCCGATGACTCTTGCCCGCCTTGTGATGCCGCGATCGACATCGAGTCTTCCTCTGGAGCGCCGAATGAAACATGCGGGGCATCGAAGGATGAACCCGGTAGAATCACCGCGGCACTCGCGGGTTGCAACACTGTAGAGGGGGGCATGGTCCGAGGACGCATCGTCGGATTGTCCCACACCGTAACCCTCAGATCACCCTGTCCACCAGCCGAAGTACAGCCTCTCGTGGAGGATGTAGATCGGGGTGTGGATGAGGGGACTCTCTCCCGAATGAGATCATTGAGTCTAGACCTCAGTGTTGCGATGGCCATGTTCCCACAGAAGGAACATGAGTCATCCACAAGCGCTGCTTTAGCGTGCTCTAAGCCCAAACACTAAAAGCAGCGATTGTGCCCATCAAAGGAAGACAGGAAACGACCGCACCCAGAAGAACACGGGCGAGACATCTTAAAAAGACGTGCCACGTGCAGCTCTTTTAGAGAAAAAACTCAGCGATGCTGAGACGACCAGGGAGAAACAAACAGACCGGCAGATCACTGCTCAGATCGCAGGCAATGTGAACTCGCTGGGTACCGCCGTCACACCAACACCGGAGAGTTCGCTCGTCACAGAAGATGAAGTCAGGATTGGCTTGTGGAGTGAAGAGAAGCTCTTGGCTCTGAAGCGAAAACATATGTGACCCGTCACAGAAACCAGGGACACAAGTCGGCAGCACAACTTTCGAGCAAAATGAGAAAGAAGAGTTTTTTTTCAAAATTGGTGATTTTCAATTTTTTGGAGAATCTGTTAATTGAAATCACGAAGAAGCCTCTCCATGTTTGAGATAGCAGTATTGGTATATTTAAAAGCTTACATTTTGAGGTTGAAATCGGCTTGTTTTCGGAGATTCTAGCATGCAGTAGGGGCGTGGCGTGTCATTGTCTGTGTGTATTTCGATACTGAATAACCCGGCGCTTTTGCCCCCGCCCTCCAAGTCAACCACATGGCTACTTATTATGCTGTGCTCTGGCCGGCTCTCTCTGATATCAAAATTCAATGAAGATGGATGCCGCAAAGATTGTCGCAGACGAGATGAACCGTCTGGCAGTTACACCGAAAATGTTTTCGCCGCACTTCGTGGGCTCGGGAAACTGAACCGGAGGTATGGGCGCAGCGCGCGCGCCCTCAGTGCTTCAATACGGCGGCTCGGCTCGCTGACAGTGGTGGCTGGCTGTTTCATATGTGACGGAGAATCGAAATAGAGGATGCAGTTAAGACCTTTGCTGCGATGAAAGCCTGCCGTGCGTGTTTCTGAAATGTAAGTTAAGCTTCATTTGCTCTTTAGTCGTTATTTAAGATGCTGAACCTGCTGATGATATAATGTGCTTGCGGACATTTCATTTGTGTGTAGTATACGCACATAAGAAAGTGGTGTAAAGAGATTTGCAACAGTAATTTGAGGAGGTGAAATGTGATTATTTGGAAAATTGCAGAAATGACTGCTTAAAGAAAAATGCCAGCAGGCATTTGCCTCCTACATAAACTTTAATATTGTTGACATTTTGGGCACACGAGCGTTGCGCACTATTTGCGCTATATGTAGGCCTATGGCTTATTGGTCTTTGTTTGTTGTTGCTGGTTTTGCGTTATATGTATATGGCATATTGGTCTTTGTGTGTTGTTGCTGGTTGTGCGTTATACTGTATGTATATGGCATATTGGCCTTTGTGTGTTGTTGCTGGTTTTGCGTTATATGCAGGCTATATGGCATATTGGTCTTTGTGTGTTGTTGCTGGTTTTGCGTTATATGTATATGGCATATTGGTCTTTATGTGTTGTTGCTGGTTTCGCGTTATATGCAGGCTATATGGCATTATTGGTATTTGTGTGTTGTTGCTGGTACGTTGCAAATAGAGGGGCAGCACAATTGTTTTTCGCCTAGTGCGGCAGAAGTGCACTCATTCGAAGTGTAAAAAAAGGTGTAAAGCACATGGAGGAGCTTTATAGGGGGTATGGCTTATCTAAATGAGATGTAAATGAGCCATATTGTCACCCCCAGAAGCAGAGACAGGTGAGAACTGCACAATCTTTAGAGCTCGTTTTCTCCTCTTTGAGCTTTTTTAAGTGCCTACTTTAAAATGGCCACAACTTCTCCTAATATTATCAGATTTCCACATGTTACACATCGTTGGAAAGCTTGGATATTACACTCTCAGAATCTATGAATAACTCAAAATGCCCCAGAACCGACTTGTGTCCCTAGTTTCCGTGACTGGTCACATATCTGCATGTTGCCGAGCGTCCTCCTTTTATACCCACGAGGTGGGGCGGAGTTACGCTATGCAAATTCCGCAGACCCATGGCATTTCATCGCCATTGGCTCGTTTTATAATACACGAAGATGATTGGCTTTCTAGGCGAAACCCCCATTCGTCGTCATCCGACGTAACTCGGAGTGACTACGAAAGGGAACCGCTTTCCTCATGGCTCTCGCTTCAGTCAAGCGGGTGGGTGACCTGCAAGCACTCTCTGTGAGCGCGGCGTGCATTGAGGTTGGGCCTAACGACTCTAAGGTCGTCCTCAAATCAAGACACGGCTATGTCCCCAATGTGCTCTCCACTCCGTTCAGAGCGCAAGTCATCTCCTTGTCAGCCCTGCCTGGGTCTGACGACGAAAGCGACGTTAATTTCCTCTGCCCATACAGGGCGCTGAGAATATACGTTGAGCAGTCTGCTGCGTTCAGGCAGTCAGAACAGCTCTTTGTTTCATTTGGTGGCCGTACCAAAGGGCTAGCCACCTCGAAGCAGAGTCTTTCCAGGTGGATAGTTGACGCTATCGCACTGGCTTTATAGGTCTAAGGGCCTTCAATGCCCCTTAAGCAACAGAGCCCATTCGACCAGAGGCGTGGCCTCGTCATGGGCATGGTCCAGTGGGGTTTCACTCAAGGATATTTGTATGGTGGCAGGCTGGGCCTCACCGTCTACATTTATAAGGTTTTACAACCTAGAAGTTCCAGCCTTACAGGCGACACCGTTTTCAGTCTAATGAATGACAGGCTGTATTATTCTATTGTCATAGAATAATAATTTGCCTAGGTCTGCTCTGTGCAGCAATGCATTTTAAATTAATGCAAAATTAAGGATCATTTTTGCTTTCAGTATTCTCGAGAAAAGAGGTTTTCTCGTAGCTAACGCAACACTCGTTCCCTCATCTAGAGAGAACCGAGGTTATGTTAGTAACGGAGTGTCGGTACTATATAGCCAGATCTCGTTAAGTATGAATGCAATCCGACATCTGCCATGTTGACATTATCATGAGACCAACGACGCGTTATCACAAGCGCAACAACTTAAAGTCAAATAACTTATCTATAAATCTATCTATAAATATCTTCATGAAACTTGCTCATTTTGTGGTCTTGTTGAAGAAACAGCTTTATTTTGTGAATACGTTTAGGGTTGATTTAAGTTGTTATATTTTAAACCCTAATGTGACCTCCTTATAACGATATAATTTTTTATCAAGAACAAAATGCAATTTTTAATGCATTATGAAGAACTATATAAAGATGGTAAATGGTAAATGGACTGCATTTATATAGCGCTTTCACAGACCCAATGGCCACCAAAGCGCTTTACATATTTGCCTCGCATTCACCCATTCACTCACTCATTCATACACCGACGGCAGTGTCAGCCATGCATGGCGCCATTCAGCTCATCGGGAGCAGGTGGGGTTAGGTGTCTTGCTCATGGACACCTCGACACTTGGTCAGGTGGAACCTGATAAAGATATTTAGCCTTGTCATTGTTCTTTTTTCCTGTGTATAAAATATCATATTATTACATAGACCCATGATCTTTATGTTTTTGTCATTATGATTGTTCATTGTTAAAGATACAACTATGGTATCTTCCCCTGTTCTTGTATGTAACTATAAGTTCTGCAATAGAAATTATATGAGCGACAGGTGCACTAACACCTCATAACATCGGTAACTCGATAGCCCTACCTAGAATGGTTTTCCACAGCGGTTGTAATGTCTGCACAAAGGAGACGGACAGCTGCTATAAGATCTCACCTTTGGAGAAACCTGTTGATTGTATACTCGAAAAATGTAAGTATCACTCCTTAAAAATTTATATTACCTCAGAATTCAGTTTAATTGCTAGCCTCAATTTTCAGTCAAGCAATGAATTAATGCATACATTAATTATATTAATTATATTTTATATACTGACAACAATAAGAAACATGAATAAATTAGTAAAAGAACAAATAAAAGTAACAATCACAATAAACAAATGCATATATAAGTCAACAACACATGAAACAAAGCTTTATTCAAACTACAAGCATGTATTACAGGCGCTGAACCCCAAATCCTACTGCCATCTCAACACAGCGGTTCCCTTTTTGTGGCTTTATTCTGATGAATCAACTGACCAGCGGAGGTGAGCCATGCCTTCGTGCCGGAGGTTTTTGCGTCCTGCGCTGTGCTTCACAATCTGAGGTAATAAGGGCAGGTGTAGTGATGGAGGGTCTCATAAGGGCCGGTGGAGTGATGGAGGGTCTCATAAGGACAGGTGGAGTAATGGGGGGTCTTTTAAGAGCCAGTGGAGTGATGGAGGGTCTCATAAGGGCAGATGTAGGGTCTCATAAGGGCAGGTGGAGTGATGGAGGGTCTCATAAGGGCCGGTGGAGTGATGGAGGGTCTCATAAGGGCATGTGGAGTGATGGAGGGTCTCACAAGGGCAGGTGGAGTGATGGAGGGTCTCATAAGGGCCGGTGGAGTGATGGAGGGTCTCATAAGGGCAGGTGGAGTGATGGAGGGTCTCATAAGGACAGGTGGAGTGATGGAGGGACTCATAAGAGCAGGTGAAGTGATGGAGGGTCTCATAAGGGCCGGCGGAGAGATGGAGAGTCTCATAAGGGCAGGTGGAGTGATGGAGAGTCTCATAAGGGCCGGTGGAGAGATGGAGAGTCTCATAAGGGCAGGTGGAGTGATGGAGGGTCTCATAAGGGCCGGTGGAGAGATGGAAAGTCTCATAAGGGCAGGTGGAGTGATGGAGAGTCTCATAAGGGCAGGTGGAGTGATGGAGGGTCTCATAAGGGCCGGTGGAGTGATGGAGAGTCTCATAAGGGCAGGTGGAGAGATGGAGAGTCTCATAAGGGCAGGTGGAGTGATGGAGGGTCTCATAAGGGCCGGTGGAGAGATGGAGAGTCTCATAAGGGCAGGTGGAGTGATGGAGGGTCTTATAAGGGCCGGTGGAGAGATGGAAAGTCTCATAAGGACAGGTGGAGTGATGGAGGGACTCATAAGAGCAGGTGAAGTGATGGAGGGTCTCATAAGGGCCGGCGGAGAGATGGAGAGTCTCATAAGGGCAGGTGGAGTGATGGAGAGTCTCATAAGGGCCGGTGGAGAGATGGAGAGTCTCATAAGGGCAGGTGGAGTGATGGAGGGTCTCATAAGGGCCGGTGGAGAGATGGAAAGTCTCATAAGGGCAGGTGGAGTGATGGAGAGTCTCATAAGGGCAGGTGGAGTGATGGAGGGTCTCATAAGGGCCGGTGGAGTGATGGAGAGTCTCATAAGGGCAGGTGGAGAGATGGAGAGTCTCATAAGGGCAGGTGGAGTGATGGAGGGTCTCATAAGGGCCGGTGGAGAGATGGAGAGTCTCATAAGGGCAGGTGGAGTGATGGAGGGTCTTATAAGGGCCGGTGGAGAGATGGAAAGTCTCATAAGGGCAGGTGGAGTGATGGAGAGTCTCATAAGGGCAGGTGGAGTGATGGAGGGTCTCATAAGGGCCGGTGGAGTGATGGAGAGTCTCATAAGGGCCGGTGGAGTGATGGAGGGTCTCATAAGAGCAGGTGGAGTGATGGAGGGTCTCATAAGGGCCGGTGGAGAGATGGAGAGTCTCATAAGGGCAGGTGGAGTGATGGAGGGTCTCATAAGGGCCGGTGGAGAGATGGAGAGTCTCATAAGGGCAGGTGGAGTGATGGAGCGTCTCATAAGGGCGGGTGGAGAGATGGACTCTCACATACGGGCCGTTGGAGTGATGGAGGGTCTCATAAGGGCAGGTGGAGTGATGGAGGGTCTCACAAGGGCAGGTGGATTGATGGAGGGTCTCATAAGGGCAGGTGGAGTGATGGAGGGACTCATAAGAGCAGGTGGAGTGATGGAGGGTCTCACAAGAGCAGATGAAGTGATGGAGGGTCTCATAAGGGCTGGTGGAGAGATGGAGGGTCTCATAAGGGCTGGTGGAGAGATGGAGGGTCTCATTAGGTTAGGTGGAGTGATGGAGGGTCTCATAAGGACAGGTGGAGTGATGGAGGGACTCATAAGAGCAGGTGGAGTGATGGAGGGACTCATAAGAGCAGGTGGAGTGATGGAGGGTCTCACAAGAGCAGGTGAAGTGATGGAGGGTCTCATAAGAGCAGGTGGAGTGATGGAGGGTCTCATAAGGGCCGGTGGAGTGATGGAGAGTCTCATAAGGGCAGGTGGAGTGATGGAGGGTCTCATAAGGGCCGGTGGAGAGATGGAGAGTCTCATAAGGGCAGGTGGAGTGATGGAGGGTCTCATACGAGCAGGTGGAGTGATGGAGGGTCTCATAAGGGCCGGTGGAGTGATGGAGGGTCTCACAAGAGCAGGTGAAGTGATGGAGGGTCTCATAAGGGCCGGTGGAGTGATGGAGGGTCTCATAAGGGCAGGTGGAGTGATGGAGGGTCTCATAAGGGCAGGTGGAGAGATGGAGGGTCTCATAAGGGCCGGTGGAGTGATGGAGGGTCTCATAAGGGCAGGTGGAGTGATGGAGGGTCTCATAAGGGCAGGTGGAGTGATGGAGGGTCTCATAAGGGCCGGTGGAGTGATGGAGGGTCTCATAAGGGCAGGTGGAGAGATGGAGGGTCTCATAAGGGCAGGTGGAGTGATGGAGGGTCTCATACGAGCAGGTGGAGTGATGGAGGGTCTCATAAGGGCCGGTGGAGTGATGGAGGGTCTCACAAGAGCAGGTGAAGTGATGGAGGGTCTCATAAGGGCCGGTGGAGTGATGGAGGGTCTCATAAGGGCCGGTGGAGTGATGGAGGGTCTCACAAGAGCAGGTGAAGTGATGGAGGGTCTCACAAGAGCAGGTGAAGTGATGGAGGGTCTCATAAGGGCCGGTGGAGTGATGGAGGGTCTCATAAGGGCAGGTGGAGTGATGGAGGGTCTCATAAGAGCAAGTGGAGAGATGGAGGGTTTTATAAGGGCCGGTGGAGTGATGGAGGGTCTCATAAGGGCAGGTGGAGTGATGGAGGGTCTCATAAGAGCAGGTGGAGTGATGGAGGGTCTCATAAGGGCCGGTGGAGTGATGGAGGGTCTCATAAGGGCCGGTGGAGTGATGGAGGGTCTCATACGGGCAGGTGGAGTGATGGAGGGTCTCATTAGGGCCGGTGGAGTGATGGAGGGTCTCACAAGAGCAGGTGAAGTGATGGAGGGTCTCATAAGGGCCGGTGGAGTGATGGAGGGTCTCATAAGAGCAGGTAGAGTGATGGAGGGTCTCATCCATGCCACCATTTCCAGGATTCAGCTCTGGGCTCCTCATCGTCGGTGCTCACACCAGCCTGCAGAGATTTCAGATCCTACAAAAATGCACAAACATCATACAGAAGTAGTCATTTTAACAGCACAATGTAATTTGATTTTTGTATTAAAAGTAACATAAATTACCTTACTTTATATTTTATTAAAATCCCTAAAACTTTTTTTCCCAACAAATGCCGCTATCATCTATCCTTGCAGGTCCTGCTCCATCACAAAAGATCTGCAGCAAATGCACAGAAATCAAGAATCAGAAAAGTGTTGTAATATCGCTGTTTGAAATTACATTAATTAAAATAAACTACAAGTTAATATTTAATATATTTTGTTATCCATCTATAGTATAGTAACTCAGCCTTTGATGGCAGCATTCAGCTTCATGAGCCACTCTCCACTGGATACTCACACATCTGTTCATCTGTCCCTGTAACATCCAGAAAAGATCACGTTACCTCTGTGATTTTTGAGCTCAATACCACATTTGCATGTTGAGGTCAACATCAACACCATCTTAAAACCGATCATCACGGCCCAATCACAGCCACCATACTGATAATCAGATCAACAGCACTCTTACTCATGTGATAAGAATTAAATATTGGAAACATGATGAAAGCAGAAGATCCAGATCTACAGGAGTGGCGTTTACTGACTATTGACCGGTAAGATCCTCAGAGAGTCAAAACACCGGAAGAATGGAAAGAGTGTGTGAGTGAAGGTGGTTGTGAATGTGTGTAGATGTGTGTTAGTTACAGGATCAGAGAACGACACCATTCCTCCATTATACTCCAGATTCACTCTCACACGATCAAGCTTCTGTTTAACACGGAAACCAGAACTTAAAGACCGTTCGTCCTGATTATACTCGTCATCATACCACACACTCCAGACATCAGTGTTGAAGAAAACATCTCCCTTCCTCTGGTTTGATGCTGTAGTTACTCCAAGAGTCCAGCGTTCACTCTCTTTAACCTCCACATCCCAGCAGTGTGTTCCTGAGTTAAAACCCTCTGTACCTACAACACAATTACATTCAAATCTCTCTGGATTATCAAGAAGAGTTTGATAGTTCCCGCTGTGTCTCACACTGGTCAGGTCATCAGACAGGACGAGACGTGAATCTGCAGTGTTTGGATCCAGAATCACAGGAGCTGATGAGAGACAATCAACACATGCTTTTATTCTGAACTTCATATAATGATCAAGAACCCAACACAGATTATTATGAATTATGACACTCGTCCTGTTGATCAAACTCATTTTCCTCTGATCACTGTCAGTGCTGTTATTAGTTTCACACTCGTTTTTATCATCAGCGTTTAACGGCATCAACTACAAACATTAAATATGGGATTCAGACATTTGTGTCCATCAAGAGAAAACTGATACTTTGGTAAAATTAAATAACAATAAATCAATGAGATCTACTCCCTCCCTCGCAGCTCACATCTTCTGCTGTCAGACTCACTGTTTTGGACGATGTCCTGCATCTTCTTCCAGACTCTGAACGGCAGGTTGCCCAAGTATCGTGGCACATGAATCAAAGCTCCAGAAGCCATCTGTGGATCCGGCCGTGAGCTCTGGACTCTGGAAGAACATTCAGGAGTCAGAACTGCAGTGGCTTTGGATCAGAACCAGAGAGACCAGAGACAGGAGCAGATCACTCACCTTTCCTTTGAGACTGGAAACTCCTGCAAAACAAACACACCATTTATCATCAAGAACTCAATCAATCAACCAATGATCAACCAATGATCTGAAATCAGACCTTCAGAAAGCAGACGTCACTGGCTTTCATCATCTCCTCCATGTCTTTGATTGTGTGTGAAAGAGCTGAGATGTGTGTGTTCATCTCCTCCAGCTTCTCCTTCATCCTCTGCATCTTCTGCTCCTCTTCCTCCCTCAGTGCAGTGACTGTAGCTTCTTCTTCATCTCTGAGAAACTGATGAAGCTTCTCAAACTGATGTTTAATCTGACGCTCTGTTTGCTCAGCTTGAGACTGAAATCAAAGCACATTCACTTCAATCATCTCAATCAACACTTTACATCATTAATATCCAAGATAAACTCGGATACCTGACATAAAGCAGATCCAGAGGCAGATTGCTGCTATTCTAGAATTGAACAAAAATAAATAAAACACCAGATTACAGTAGATAGAAGACAATACAGCGATATATATGATCATATAATTCAGTGAAAAAGTATTTGCCCCCCTCCTGATTTCTTCTGTTTTTGTGTACATCTCATACTAGATTGATTCAGAAATTAAAGTAATTAGAGTAAGTACAGTTTGTAAATAATAATACTATTTATTGGAAAAAAAAAAGTTATCCAATTCCAACTGGGCCGGCGTGAAAATGTATTTGCCCCCGTAGTTAATAATTCCTCAAATCTATGAAACTGCATTTATAATGTAGTTCAGCTGGTCTAAACACAACCAGTCCTGATCACTGCAGCCCTGTTCAATCAAATCAACACTGAATACTAAAGACTGATTGGTTCACAGTTGTGCATATTTAAGTCGCGCTGAAAGGAGAGACCATCGCCGCGCATCTCTGCCTGCACACGGCCCTAAGCCATGCAGAACTAGTAAGGCCCTGTCCACACGGAGACGCATTTAGCTGTATACGTACAAATCTTGTATCGTATTGGCGTTTCATCCAGACGGATCCGGCGGTTTGGGACACTGAAACCGCTATTTTTTTAAACCGGGTCCCAGAGTGGATAAATCTGAATGCGTGACGTCACCGCGCTACAATCTGCGGCGAGGAATACTTGAGTTTGTCGTGCTACTGTACGCAAGTCGACGTTGCCGCTCCTCAGTAGAAAGATTTAGATGAAAATGTCTTTCAGCGTGACTTAAATAGGCAGTCGGTCCCACCAGTTTTGGCGGACTGAAAATCCATTTGTCTGTGCAGGTGCAGAGACATGAACCAATCAGGCTTCAGTATTCAGGGAAAAACTAAGTTCACCCCATAAGAGTCAGTTACTGATGCAATGTTCGTTATCTCAGGAAACTGAGGCTACGTTAGTAACTGGAAGGATCTGTGTCTATGACTCGTTATTGTTCTATGTGAATCAGGAAACATTTGTCTTACCTTATATGATGAAACCATTTCACTGATGGCTCTGAATTTATGATTGTCATGTTGTTTTGAATCTCTGTACACTAAACACACAGGCTGTTTGTCCTCCAGACAGAAGAGTTTGAGTTTCTCACTGTGTAAGCTGCAGATCTCCTCAGACCCCGATGAACGCCTCTCATTTCTCTCCTTCAGGTACGACTCACACAAGTTTTTTAACGCAAGATTAATTGGAGGATTAGGTTTTGAGGATCTTCTCCTGCAGACAGGACACTCCTGATATTTCTTGGTCTCCAGAACTGTTGAAGACACTCTTTACAGAAACTGGGACTACAGGATAAAAGAACAGGAGCCTTGTAGCCTTGTTTTCTGTTAGAATGGTGTCGTGTTAGAGGCCGCTAAGTTAATAACTAATGATCATTGCAACGGAAGTGAATCAATTAAAACTAACTTCAGCTGGACAATAACTTTATTCTAGAGCTTCTGTAAAGCCAATGCAATCTCGGTTATACAATATTATATAATAGGATAATATTTCCTATTTTCACTGTAAACCTGCTTTAAAACAATCTATATTGTTAAAAGCGCTATATAAATGAAGATGACTTGACTTTAATAAAATGTTTTTACATAGTTACTTTTTATTTACATGTTGTTGTTTTTTACAGTGTACATGACCTCAAGAGCACGGCTCAGATAATCACTGTTTACGCCTGTGGAAAACCACAAGAACACAGTAGTTATTAAGCACAAAATATTTATTTATTCTTAATTAAACTTGTACACAGTCTGTGTTGTGAGTGCATTTCGTTTGGATCTGAGCGGAGCAAAGTAATGCGGAAAAGGGTGAAGCAATCATTCACATAGAAAAGACTGGGAAAAGTCCATAACCATCAGATCAGTGAGACACAAACATGGCAAAGTGGAGTAATTATAGCGATATATTATCAGCATTAATAACAGCAAGAACAGAATATCAGAAACCTCCCGGAAAAGTTTCTCCTGCAGATCATTGGTTAGTATCCTATACAAATGCATGGAAAACACATTACAGGACAGAAGCTGCAGCAAAACAAAGCACTGAGGAAATAAATACTGTACAACTGAGGACTGTACAATTCACAGTTTGGCAGTTACAATAGAAATATAACCCTGACTAAAGATTGGAATCATACAAACTTACAAATAAAACCAGAGTTTATGTTGGGATGTGGATTTTGGAAGCAAATACGTTTTGTACACCTGTGAGCTAGTGTTCAAACGCTTGCACTTTCTAATGCTGGATCGCTTTTATGAAAAACAACAATAAATATGAGTCGTTACTAACACTTGCACTGCCCTCTTAAAATAAATTAAAACTCAACATCATTAACACCGTGCAAGAAGGAATAAACTCAGCCACTTTGCAAAGCAAATAAAAATGTTACATTTGGTAAATAGTCAAATGTAAAGTAGTTTATCAATGTTCACATTATGGGTTGGGATAATGCAGCACGTAACAGGGAGGTTGAATCACATGCAAATGTCATTTTGACACACATTCAGAGTCAAACCTGCATTCAGTCTCTGTGTTATGCTGTAAAGAGGGAAGGCGGCGCACTTATAAGAGCACGTTTACACAGTAATTATTAATTCTGTATTTGGGCGTCTGCAACGCTTTTGATGGCATGCATCGTTCATCAGATCATCTCAATATAAACCAGTCCTTCCTCAAATCCGTCTGAGACTCTGTGCTTAGTGCAGTATTGCTTATGAATGATTGTAACCGATCAGAAACCCAGACATCAACTGTATTCGTTCATCAATCTAGCTACTAGCTACACTTCACATTATTAGGTTTATTCAATGCAAACTTGCTTCAACTGAAAGGGGACGTGAATTGAAAAAAACAACCACCACTGCATTAGGAACAGAAGAGGAATGAAAACCAATTCATACTTTTTGACGGAAAACTGATGACCGATCAAGGCACTACATCATCCTGAATTGTGTTTCTTAAAGTAGGGATTTTGTCCTGTGGTCTGAAATAGCTGGATATTTCTGTAAACGGCCAATGAAAGTGCTGTAAATGAATGAAACGCGTATGATTGGAAAGCAGGACTGATATTTCTGACCATAATCAATGTTCAGCACTGGGATGCTTTCATAAAACATGAGCAGAATTTCCAATCTTACACAAATCGTCATAAGATTTAGATAAGAATGACTACATTTATTCTGATCGTGTTTCAAGGCCCAATATGCCCGTTTATGCATCTCAAGGTTTTAGTCAATCAGCAAAAGGATTATGAAATGATACTTCATTACAAGAATTGAAGGCCTAATCTCAGCCAAACCCTTAACACTAACTACTCCTCAATTCATATTCAAACATAAGAGCTAAAACGTCAAAACAAACAAATGTGCAAGCGGCGCCCACAGGACTGGATTGAGACATCAACACACTCATCATGCCCACATTCACACACACACACAAACTCACACCTCATATTTACAGGCTCAAAGGCTTTGTACAGACGTTCTCCCATCCAACAGCGATCTAAAGCACACAGACATCGAGGAGAGATTGTGGTTTAATCCTGAAGCCGAGTTTAAAACGTATTGCAGGAATTCCCAGTCAGTTTGAGTTAGTGTGATTATCCATCTGCAAGTGTGCACTGATTAGCCTTACGCAGAACAGAGTCTCAAGCGCTCATGCAGTCCTGGCTTTGCTGGGGCACATCGGGGCGTCTGGGCTTTTGACCACCAGAGGAAACGTCTGCAGTGCCGGGCTGGCCATGGTCGGATACGGGACCATCGCGGCCGTGCCAAACATTCCCACTGGACTGGGCAAACCGGACCACTGGTGTGGATACACAGGCGCTGGCATCATCCCAGTGAAGGGGACGCTGCGCATCAGGTATCCGCCCCGCTGGATGACGGGCGGCGGGCCGCTGGTGATGCCGTGAGGCATGATGGGACCCAGAGCTGCTGACATCGGGCAGGACAGGGGTAGATGGAGCTTCACAGCCGCCGCAGGGATTGAGCCTCTCATCTAGAAGAGAAGAGAGAGACGAGATCAAATAACACTGCTTTATGGTTTCTCATGGTTGACGTGTATTCACTTTATATGCTTCAGAAAATCATTATTGAGTGATTTACTCAGACAATTGCGTATGCGTGATGTCATTGCGGGATTATGTAAACAAACTGGTGAATCTTTTTTTGAATTGGTTCATTGAAACTAACTTTTTGATAGAACCTGTTCGTGGAAAATAATCCGACTTCCCGTGACTCGTCAGAACCATAGACTGAGAAAAAATGTGAATGTGGTGTCCGTGACGTCACCCGTAGGTTTCTGAATTGGCAGCGTGTCACTCCCGGATAACCGAAAATGAGCAAAGAGGCGGATTAGCTGAGGTGACGTGACGCTAACAGACAGCAGACAAACGCCAGTAGTGACATCAGCGACAATCCACCAGTCACTCAAGTGGCCATGCCCTTAATTATGCAGAACTTTAAGGCTTTAGTTCAGGATAGTTCACCCAAAAATAAAAATTAGCCCATGATTTACTCACCCTGAAGCCATCCGAGGTGTATATAACATTCTTCTTTCAGACGAATACAACTGGAGTTATATTAAAAAATGTCTTTGCTCTTCCAAGCTTTATAATGGGAGTGAATGGGCACTATTTTTTGAGGTCCATACAAGTGCATCAACATCATATCCATCATAAAAGTGTCCCAAAAGGACCGAGGGGTTAATAAAGGCTTTCTGATACGAAGCGATGCGTTGGTGTAAGAAAATTTCACGATTTACGCAAGAGTAAACCCTTGAACTTGACACACAGCGTAATGACAAACACGGCTGCCCAGCCCTGTTTGTTGGAACCGCGAGAAGCATCAAAGCTTACGCTACTCCTACATCCTACATCATACATTGTCAAGTGTTACTCTTTTGGCGTAAGTCCACTTGCTAGTTATTTTAGTCGATAAAGTTTTAAATGTCAATATTTTTTTTACACCAACGCATCCCTTCCCTTCAGAGGCCTTTATTAACCCCTCGGAGGCGTTTGGGACACTTTTATGATGGATATGATGCACTTTTAAGGACAGTTTTTGCTGTTAAAATAGGGCCCATTCACTCCCATTATTTAGCTTGGAAGAGCCAGGACATTTTTTAATGCAACTCAGATTGTATTCGTCTGAAAGAAGAATGTCATTTACACCCAGGATGACTTGAGAAGAGACATGGGATAATTTTCATTTTTGGGTGAATTATCCCTTTAATATAATTTAAATGCATGAGTTATAAAAAATTCACCCCCCCCACAGTTGTCATGAAGGGTAAAATTAGCTATATAAACAAAAAACACTTTTTGCACCAGGCTGTAAACATATTTTTCTGCTGTAAAGTTGGGCATTTTAACATGGGGGTCTATGGGATTGACTCTTTTGCAGTCTGTCTCTAGCAACCAGTCGATGAATTGCAGTTTAAGTCACTTCCGTGTTGGATTCAAGAGAGAGACCGGAAGGTTTCTGCTTGGTCTGAACGTAACGCAAGTACGTGTTCCATTCTCAGCAATGCATACTTGATTTCAGGAAAATTTCACGTCAATATTGTATAGATGTATGAAACACTAAGCAGCTTTCTCTTGGTCAGCGTGGTGAATTTGCGTGAACATGAGCTGAATCAACATGGCAAGCTTTCTCCCAAGTAACTGGATATCAGTCGTGAAATTTTGCAGAGCAATGGTAAATGTGACCACATAATCTTAGTTCACATCTATAGTAAGATGTATCTGATTAATGAAACAGAATATATATTTTTGGTTTAACTTAAAGTAACCTGGTGGCCTTAAAATTTTGAGTTCCCACATATTCTCCATTGTTGCAGCTCCTCTCTTCCTAGTCTGTCTCTATGAAGTCCCTCCTTCTGAAAAGCACACTGAGCTCTAATTGGTCGGCTGGAGCAATGTGATTGAGATTGGTCAAGCGCTTTGAACATGTTTGGGAATTGTCCTGCCCCTTACCACAAACGCCAGTTTAACACGCTACTAACCAACTCCACCAGGCCCCGCCTCTTTATTCTGCATATGAATTATTTAAATAAGGCATTTAAATTGCCATGTGTTCGTTCCCGGACGAAACGCAAGACAATAGATGCGTTTCAGGGGTTCAGAAACACTGACACTGATATAGAGAGGAACAGGAGCTTTGCAGAGCTTTTTCATGATCAAACAGCAACATTAAACACTAAAGAAAGATGAACATGAAGAAAAAAACACCCTCATTAAGATTCTGGATGACAAACCTCATATAGTACCTGATTGGGGACTTTGGCCATTGCAGTTTGGCTGGTCTGGAAGGAGTGATGAGATCTCTGCGGTCTGATCTGACACACAGAGGGGCGGATCTGAGGGGCGGAGGCAAGAGTCTCTTTCGCCCAATCATCAACCAGCTTGTGTAGGTCATCAGTGAATGTGCCAGTCTTGTTGTTGCTGTTGTTGGCTTGAGCCTGGACGAGCGCCGTGATTGGCCGAGGTGATGAAGACGGCACGGCTGCGGATGATGATGATGATGAGGCACCAGTGTTATGAGACCCTGAGAAAGAGACAGAGAAAGACCTCAAGCTCAAAGAATTCACTCTGAAGTCCTCTGTAACCAATCCACTGCTCACTGACAGATAATGAGATTCGTCACGTTACGCAGTGAAATGTGGCTAATATCATGGTTAATCGTTACACATTAGTAGATGTGTAAATATTTTACTTTTAAAAATATTGTTTCAATGTGGTATTGAATCAAGTCTAATTATTCAATTTATGGGGTTTGTTCCCAATGAGAGAACCCACACTGTGTATGTACTTGAAACGTGTTGGTGCCTCTGATTGTATCTGCGTATGTGTGTTACTTGTTGTGCACTTGTTCTAGCCTAAAATCAAGCAGCTGGATGTTTACAGAACCAAACAAAGAACAAAGCAATACACCAATGTACTTAACTGACCAGGAATACAGAAATCATAAAGGTTTCAATAAACACTTGACTGCATCAACCATGCACTAGAAAAAAAGACAATTTAAATGAATATAAAGAATCACTGCACATTTCACAATCTGCTGTGGCAAATGGCAATCACTTATCACACAGGCAATCGCTCATGCCAACAAAAGAAATGACATGAATAAATATAAAAGAAAGAAAGAAAGAAAGAAAGAAAGAAAGAAAGAACGAAAGAGAAAGAAAGAGGGACTAGGAGCGAAGAAGAAAGTAGTGGGATATTTACTACTGTTGCGCTCTTTCCCTAGACATAGTCGTTTCAGAGTGGACCCTACAAGAGCAAAACAGCAAAGACAGAGATGTTAGGGGGCGGAGAAAAGCACACGGCACAGCCAATTGGACAAGCTGCAGCACAACAAAACATAGCGACCAATCAGTGAACAGATACAGAATCAGGTGCAGAGAGGCAACTTCTCATGAAGTGTCGGTGGGTGACATGTTTAAATGGCTCATGAGCTAAAAAAGGCATTTTGTGCAGACAACCTTCAAGCCTGGACCCTGAATGATGTCCAACACTTTTGTTTGACTAAAATGTCCTACTTTAAAGACCCCATGAAATTGTTTGAGGGGCACAACAACGTTCTCTCCTGAATAGGTCCTATTGAAACAGGATGTTGGTTTGGCCAAAATCATGACTGATCATACTGTGGATGGACTTCTAACCACAAGCTTCACCTTCATTTAAGATCCAGTGGCAGCTGTCAAAACATCTGCTTGTGTTGTAGCTTTAGATGAGGACACGTAGAGTTTATAATTAAGGGCAAAAGGACTTTCTGATCCTCTGCTCATGGCCATAGTCCAATAAAATGCTCACCGGAATGATACACGTGAAAAAGATAGTACACCCTATTTGAATTCTATGGTTTTATGTATCAGGACATAAAATATCATTGTCACCATTAGGCTTCTTTGGACTTTCTTTTTGTTTTGATTTGCCACGTGTGTTCCCCGTCTGAGTTTCCCGCCACCAATCTGTATCCATGGATACTGATCACCTCCCTCACAGCTGCCTGTCATTTTGTAATCATCTTCACTGTGTATTTAAGTTCCTGCCTGTCTTCACTTCAATGTCCGGTATTATTTGTGTTATACACGCTGTCTCACCCGTTTGCCTGTTCCTGAGTTTGCTATATTAAAGAAAGTGTTATTTCTACTTTCATCTCCGTCATCCTTCCTACGAGCCGTGACAGAATACCGGACTAAAATTAAGATGGATTTTGAGTTCTTCGCCCTAGCTCAGAAGAGCCAGGATTTTTTGTCTTTCACCACAAACTTCTTTTACCTTGCAGTCACCAGCCCCCTCGACGACAAAACCCTGAAGACCCTGTTCTGGATCGGGGCAAACTTCCACCATCCGATTGACCTCCCAGACACCTCGAACCTGAACTGGAAGGAGGCCATCATCAGGTGTCTGGAGAGTGTCGCAGCCCGATCCAGAACACAGCCAGACCCAGAGCCTGGATTACCACCCTCGACCGCGGAGATCCCGCTCCACCCGCCACGACGCGTCAGCCAGAGCCTGAGACGAAGAGGACAGAGCTGACCCTCGCCCCAGAGGAGGAGCTCCAACAGGAGTCTGACCAGGGGTGTGTGCCCACGACATCTGCGGACGAGGGGACCCAGTCTACGGAACAAGAGGACTGGCTGATAAACTTCAGTGATGAAATATCTTTTCTCCCGCCCTATCCCACCCGTCATCTGCATTTTCGTCGTCTTCCGATTTGTCCAGTGACTGTATCTACCCTGTCATCTGTCAGTTCAATAGCATCTTAAAACCCAGCTCAGCCAGTCCTCCAGCCCCGCCGCTGCTGGATGTACGCAGCCCTGCACCGTCTCCGAGGAGTTTCCCCGACGTCGAGCTGCAGGTCAGCCCACCATCCGCAGCGCCTGTACATGAGGATCCTATGGCTTCGCCTCCAGCCTCGGTCCTCTGCACTCCATCTTGGCCTGTCGACTCCGTCTTGGCTCCTCCCTCCTACACTTCCACTAGAGACCCTCGAACCATCGGCTGCAGCGGGTTCCCTCGTTCTTCAGGCTCCCCCTTGGTCAGTCGTCACTCTGCCTTCGCCACGGACTTACGGTCCGTCCGCTACGCTCCATCCCTCCACCCCTTTGGCTTCAGCGGGCTCCTCCTTCCCTTCGGCTTCATCTCTGTCCTCCCTCACTCCACCTCCGCCTCTGCTCTCGGGCACTCTGGCTCCATCTTCAGCACTCGTCGCCGCGATGTCGCTGGGGTCTCCTAATCCTGCGACGTAGTTGGAGTCCACTGGCTCTCCGTCTGCGCCGATGGATCCTGCCGCCGAGTCTCCGTCGGTCATTCCCCAGCTATTGTCAGTCTCCTCGCCATCTGGTCTCTTCCCTTCATCTACTCTGCAGTGGGGTGTCGGTACTGAATGGCTCTGGGTCTGCGCCACCAGGGCATCTCCATCTGTGCCGTCAGGGAATCATCGTCGTCCCTTCACCACCCTGTCACTCCAGCCTCTCTCCTGCACTTCCTCATCGTCTCGTCCACCACCAGAACCTCCTCCGGTCCCCCGCCTGTCATTTTGTTACGAGGACGCGCAGACGCGCCTTGCCGGAGGGGGGCGTTTTGTCACCATTAGGCTTCTTTGGACTTTCTGTTCGTTTTGATTTGCCACGTCACGTGTGTTCCCGTCTGAGTTTCCCGCCACCAATCTGTATCCATGGACACTGATTACATCCCTCACAGCTGCCTGTCATTTTGTAATCATCTTCACTGTGTATTTAAGTTCCTGCCTGTCTCACTTCAATGTCCGGTATTGTTTGAGTTATACACGCTGTCTCACCTGTTTGCCTGTTCCTGAGTTTGCTATATTAAAGAAAGTGTTATTTCTACTTTCATCTCCGTCATCCTTCCTAAGAGCCGTGACAATCATCTGGTCTTTAGCATATCTTAAAATTAGGTAAATGGAACCTCAGCTGAACAACAATAATGAACAACATTATTAAAAAAAAATAAAGCCAAAATGCAGAAGGCATGTGTAAAAAACGAAGTACACCCCATGATTCCGTAGCTTGTAAAACAACTCAGTTAGGTATGTAACACTTGTTCCCTGAAGGAGAGAATAGAGACGTTACGCCGACGTCACCAACGTAATTAGGAGCACTTCGAGTGTCTACAGAATGAGCCAATGCACATTGGCGTGCAAAATTTGCATCTCGCGCCCCGCCCTGCAGCGCGGGTATAAATATGGAAGCGGATGCACGCATCTTTGTTTTACGCTGAGGAGCCGAGATAGTGACAGCCGTGCAGCGATGGTACAGGAACCGTGGCGACGGGACGTAATGTCTCTGTTCCCTCTTTCAGGGAGCGAGGGTTACATACACAACCAAAACGTTCCCTTTCAGTCGGTCACGTTCGACGTAATTGGGACCCCTCTGGAAAACGCCACAGTTGCTGCCACATCCAGTGCCCTACGTGAGTCCCTCAGACCCCAAACTAACTGGGGCAGAGTTCACACTGCTGTTCCGCATGATCCATACAGCCAGACTCTTGTATAACACTAGGGAAGCGTGTCCTTCCAGAGAAAAGGAACGCTGCAGAGCCCACATCCTGCCCGAAGGGAGGTATCATGTTGGAGTTACACATATGGACTGGCCGACAGGGCAGTACAACATATGAAGTGTCACTGGGGCGGCTCCAGCCTATGTAAGGGGGAGACAACACCAGACAGTGACGCCAGAGCGGACTCTGCCAAGGGAAAGACGCAGGCTCACCACAGAGGAGCCGTACCGTGCAGGTTCACCACCTGGTCCTGAAAGGGAGTGGTAGGAACCTTGGGCACATATCCAGGCCGGTGTCTCAGGATAGCGTGAGAGTAGGCCAGCCTGAATTCTAGGCACGATTCATCGACCGAAAAATGGATGCAGGTCCCCTACCCTCTTAATGAAGGTGAATGCAACCAGGAGTACTAATTTTCCAAGACAGTTTTTTTAACACAGCTGACTGCAAGGGCTCGAAGGGCGCTCTCTGCAGTGCCATAAGCACTAGAGACAAGTCCCAAGAGAGTATTGAGTGAGGGCAAGGAGAATTTAGTCTTCTCACCCCCCTCAGGAACCTGATGATCAGGTCGTGCTTTCCCAGCGACATACCCTCGATAGTGATAGCAGCAACATACACTTTGTGGGTGGAGGGATACAACCTTCGCTCCAACCCATCTGGCAGGAAGGAAAGCACTGATCTGATCAAGCAAGTTCTTGGGTTCTCCTGGGGAGAAGAACAGCACTCAATGAACAGGTTCCACTTCAATGCACAGAGGAACCTCGTAGAGGGGGCTCTAGAGGAAGTGATGGTGTCTACCACCGCCTGGGGTAGGTCACCTAGAACCTCCACGTCCTATCCAGGGACCAGACATGGAGTTTCCAGAGGTCTGGACGCGGGTGCCATAGGGTACTACATCTATGAGAAAGTAGGTCCTTCCTCAGAGGAATGGGCCAAAGAGAGGCTGTCACGAGGAGCATCAGTTCCTGCAACCAGGTTCGGTAAGGTCAGTAACTAGCAAGACCTTCATTCCCAGAAGACTGAAGCTCCTCCTCCGATGCTGTGATCGGCATCTGATTGTCAGCAGGAGCCCCGAAGGAAACGGCTGATTGTCCATGAGAAGGACCAACGTGCTGCAACGGAAGCGCCACGGCTTGCTGTGTTGCAGAGGCGTGAGGGGCCAACAGAGTTTTACTTGGCAGGGAAGCCCTCACAGTGATCCTCAGGTCACACTGGCTAAGCGCCGAAGTAGCGGGACTAGATCGGGGCATAGGCAAGGGGACTGAACCTCCCTTGAGGGTAAGCAAGTCTCGACTTTAACACCGCAATAGTCATGTTCCTGCAGTGAGAACATGAACTATTCACAAAAGCAGCTTCAGCGCAAAAATGCCCAAACACGAGAGGCAGCTATTGTAGCCGTGAGCTGGTGCCAGGGAACGTACAGGACGGAATGACATCCTAAAAAGGACGGAGCGTCACACCCGTGGAGCTCTTTTAGGGAAATATATATATATTTTTTTAATAGTGTTGAGGCACCCAGGAATGGCCGCGGTGCAACAGCAGGGAAGTAGTGCAGCCTGCTTTGCACTTTCAAAGGGGAAATGCCCCTTTGCCGACACACAAGTATGCTGTTATAACAGCAGTTTTTGAGCTTATAGCTCGCGGCCACCGCTGATCATGCCATCACGCTAACACTGAAGAAAAAAGAATCTTCCAAGAAGCTCGTGTTTTTTTTTTTTGGTTGTCTTCAGAACACTCAGAGAGAACAGGAAGTTCGGCTCTGAAGCGACAGTCAAAGTGCATTCGCTTCAGTATTTATACAAACGCTGCTGGGCGGGGCGCGAGATGCAAATGTCGCACGCCAATGTGCATTGGCTCGTTCTGTATACACTCGAAGATGATAGGGCTACCTGAAGTGATCCCAATTACGTCAGTGACATCAACATAGCGTTGAACGTGACAGACTGAAAGGGAACCACCTTTAGCAGGAATAACTTAAAGTAATCGTCTTCAGTCTCTCACATTGTTCTGGAGGAATTCTGGCCCACTCTTCTTTACAGCGTTGCTTCAGTTAATTGATGTTTGTGGGCATTTGTTTATGCACAGCTCTATGAAGGTCCCAGCTCAGCATTTCACCTTGATTCTTTACTTTTTCAGCCATTCTGTTGTAGATTTGCTGGTGTGCTTGGGATCATTGTCCCCTTCCATGACCCAAGTTCATGGTCGACTCAATGACTGAAAGTGTGTTCAGGTTCTGTGACTGCAAAACAGTTGGGAAGAGGGGTTTGTGCTGACATGCTTTGTTTGGTTTTCTGTGTGTTATTGCCAAACTTCTCCACTTTGATCTCATCTGTCCAAACGACATTGTTCCAGAAGTCTTGTGGTTTGTTCAAATGCAACTTTGCAAACCTAAGCAAAGCCGACCATGTTCTTTTTAGAGAGAAGAAGCTTTGTCCTCGCAACCCTTCCAAACATGCCATACTTGTTCCGTCCTTTTCTAATTGTACTGCCATGAACTTTAACATTTAACATGTTTACTGAGGCCTGTAGAGTATGAGGTGTAGCTCTCGGGTGTTTTGGGAATTTCTCTTAGCATTGCACGCTCTGACCGTGGGGTGAATTTGCTTGTACGTGCACTCCTGGGAAGATTTGGCAACTGTCTTGAATGTTTTTCACTTGTGAATAATCATCCTCACTGTATAGTATTGGTCTTCAAATTATTTGGAAACGGTCTTGTAACCCTTCCTAGATTGATTGGGAGCAACAATTGCTTCTCTAAGATAATTGCTGATGTCTTTCTTCATTGGCAATGGTCCAGACTAGCATACTACCAAAAGTTCTGCTTTTATAGAGTTGGTCACAACAGATGATCAATTAATCAAGGGCATTTGCAGCACCTGACTGCTACTTACCCACTTAATCCCTATGGAAGCAATAAGACTTAGTTTGTCACCTCTGGCTTCTCCATTTTGGCCAAGGTTTAGCTAAATAATGAAACTCTGTAATATGTCGTGTTGTTCATCTGAGGTTGTATGATAAAATGATTTTTATTAAAGAGGGTGTACTTTCTTTTTCACATGACTCTATAGAGCAAATTAACTCAAAGCTAAAAGACAGTGACTAAAAGCCACAAAAAAACGAATTTTGATTTCATGGGGTCTTTAAAAGTCAAGACTAATTAACTGGATCGTTGCTCACAATCATATGTGGTACGTGTCTGTGGCCGTGAGTGAAAATACTGTGTATTTAATAAAACTGAACTGATCTTCTCCAAAACCTCCACTTTAAACTCTTTCCCTGCCATTGACGAGTTTTTCCGGCAATCCGTGTTTCCACTGTTATACGGTAGGGGGGGCTATTACACATCTTCTGAAATAGTACAGAATCTCTGGATCAAAACACAGACGAAGAAGCAGAAACAAGTGATTGAAGCATTGCTGACGCACATGTCAAATCACGTATTCATCAAACAGCAAAACTGCCTAACGTTACTGAATGAAATGTTGAATCCATGAAGAGGAAACGACTGAAGCTTTGAGGGTGTTGATCGATCGATCTACTCTATCTGTGTTTTTATCATCACTCTGAATCCCATCCGGATGAAGACTTGAACTAAAATATAAATTTTTTTTTGTTTAAAATGTTGCTTTTTTTATGAAACCTATTCAAGTTTTAATAAAAAAGAATGCATGTATCTAGAATAAAATGTGTTTTTTTTTTTTTTTTTTTTTTTAAAGCAGAGGCTCTGTTCTTTCCTTTGATATATTGACTGTTCAGATATTCATACAGCTAAATATTCTTGGGGCCATGAAAGTTCTCTGAAAATGATCAAAAATGCTGGTGGTGGCTGGCAACTTTTTTCAAAAACGCTGGCGGGGAAAGAGTTAAAAGAATCACCATTTAAAACCAAACAACAAACATCTGGATGCATAAAAATACTTTTTATCCACCCCAGAAAGCACGGCATGAGTTATTTATAAACAGTTGAATGTTTTAAAAAGGAATTTACATACGGTACAAATATCGTCTAACATTTGAACAAAGAAAAATAATAAAGAAACAAAGCATTTAAAAAGGGAATTTGAATACAACGAAAGTGCTGCATGCCAAATTTAAAACGTAACTAGTAAATTCAAAAGGGGGGAAAAAGGGACATTTTCCACACAATGAAGGTTAGAATGATGACTAAATCATAACTTTGACATGGAGGGAGACCAAGTATAAAAATAAACTGGCTTCCTAATCACAGCTATGATGCACTGGTGGGGAAATTCATGTTTTCGTCCAAAATGAACCCTCACCTAGAGGAACAAAATACTACAAGCCAAATGTAACAGAAACACAAGGTAAATATAATATGAATCTGGGACAGTGTCATAGTAGAATCATGCAGGTGACAGCCAGAGAACAGGAAGTGAGGTAAAAAAATTCAAAATACAGCCCTGATGGTTTCCACAGCAACCTGCTCGTGCCCTTGGCATGCTCATCTTCCGAATCCAAACATGAGACGGCACGTCAATGATCGTCTCATTGGGGTTTTACGTGGAGTGAAAAGGAAAGAAGGCACAGATATATAGACGATACAAAAGCTTTGGCAGACAAATCCATACAGGCTCTCTCTACTTTCAGTTAAATGTTGGGAATGGCCATGTTTGGGGGAAGACAGCTCACGTTATCGGTCAAAGCTGCAGCCCAGCACAAAGCATTTGTAAAGAAGACAAATTGAAGGCAAGATGAGTAGACATGAAGGTCTTTCCTGAATAGGATACAACTGTAGAGGCTCAAATCCCAAAATGAGTTTGTGGGAAATTTTAGACTTTCTCAGTTGCATTACATCGTACCATATTCATGGAAAGTGCCATCTGACATGAATATGGAAATTAAATGGCTGAGTATGTGTGTTAGTGGAGGTGAACGTGGGAAATGCAGTACAGAAAAACCAAAGCAAATCACTAGAGAAGAGCAGAAAGAAATGGGGAAAGGATTTATGAGTAATAGAAGAAAAGTAGAACAAATACAAACAGATGGACATAGACACGGGTCCACTGAGGAATCTAGTGCGCGGTTTGCTACTAGATTTATAGGTGATTCGCTCGGATGTTTGGTGGTAAACGGTCCAGCCTGTGGAGAAATGAATATAAGAAGGAGAGAAAGAGAGAGAGAGAGAGACAGGTGTAACAGCCGACACAGGTAGCTTTCAGATCAGTACCCCATCAACAAGCATCATATCAGCAACACACCACAACCCGGGTCAAGCGTCTCAGAAAACAGTGGTTAATGTAGATGTGGAAGTGTGTTCATGTGCCTGTATGTTTCTAACAATGGGAATGTTTTTCTGGAATTGATCAAATAGGTCACAGTCTTATGTATCATTAGCCACTTTCACACATAAAAAAACCCATTTATGTTACAAAGTACTGTAACATTGCTGTATTAACCATTCACTCAAAGTGATTTAGTTGGTTTAACTGGTAACTACACCAGTATAATGGGAAAAGTCGAGTTTTTTTTTCTTTATTGCATTGACAACCATTCCAAATAATCCGACTGATATTTTTCTGTCACTTCACAGCTCAAGAAAGTCCCTAGTAAAGCACTTGGGACTGCGTGTGCCGTCAAGAAAGTTAGGATACCTTTTCCTTTAATAGGTTCACTCAACGCTGTGTCAGACATTATGGGAACAACCTCCAAGTGTGGCGATTGTCTGAAAACCATAGAATTACACAATAATTCATTGGCTGGTGGCACTATCGCTGCCCTCAATAGTACAGCATTGTTGGTGCCTCAAAACAACATACCATCATCTCGCAGATTTCTCTTCTTCAAGATGCATTTTTTTTAGTGAATGCTTGTTAGGAGTTTGGCAGTGGGCAGGCACTTCCCCAAAGTGGTAATGAAGCCTGGCCCTCTTTGGCTTATTCCAAGCTTTGGGATGGGGCGACCGATGCAGCCCATCCAGAAGTGCAGTCTAGGTTGAATAAGTTCATTCTTATTGGCTGGCCATAGTGCATGTCCACCTTGCAGGTCGCTGCCATATTTCCAGGATTTCCAAAAGATTTTGAAGTCCTGGAAGCAGCCTTTTTCGGCATGTATCACAAATCCGACTACCTCTGTGTAATAAAGTTCAAGTTCAAGGAAGGAGGAGGCGGGGACCTAAATAATAAAATAAATATATACAAAAAAACAAAAGTAAAGCGGCAGCCCCTCACGGAGGACTTCCACATATACAAAACAACGAACAAGTCCAGGCCTGGTCCTCTCTCATCTTGCACTTTCATCACTCCTTTTATCCTTCCAGAGCTTTTCCGTGGGACTCGAGACCAGTGTGGCACAGGTGACGCTTATTAATACTCGCGCCACTGGCCTCGCTCCATTATCTCTGACGTGATGGTGGTTGAAGAGGAGCTTGCTGCTCATCTCTCACCATCTTCTGCCCCATCTTGGAAGAAGTGGCCGTCTAAGCCCTGCAGGACTACATCGGCCCTGATCGGTGATTCCTATATCACTGCCGGTCAGGTGGGTGAGCGGTTGGATACCATGCCGGCTTTGCAGGTGTAACTAAGCTGATGTCTATAAAGATGAAGGGGCTGACTTGACTCCTGAGACAGTCAAAGAACTCAGTCATTCTATGGCAGGGTTGGTGCCAACTGAGAGACATCTGTGGTTCTCATGTATATCTTTGTGGTTGAAGTTGGCTAGAATTTAAACCCCATAAGTGCATCAGAGGCTTCTGAGCTGCAGCCATTCCTGATTGAGGGGTCTCAAAAAATCATGTCAAAACACTAAAGCGTATTTGCTTTTCACCTTGCTGGCCTCGAGATTCTGTCCAGTTAGTTCCTCCACATTTTGCATCTCAGATGATAGAAGAAAAACACTGTGTATTGTGTTTCATGCAACAATGCCTTTGGAAAAAAAGGTTGTGCCTCAGGCAACAATGCCTTTGGAGCACAAGAGTTGTGCCTCAAGTCTAGTTTACAGTGATGTTCTTACATGGTGCATGCTGGGTCCCTTATTTTAAATCAGGCCATACAATCTTCCATTTGATATAGGGTTTTCCTGCTGCTCAGCCACTTCAGGGTCCCCTTCAGGAAGGTCTACTACTGATAGAGGCACATAACTATTCTACACCCCTTATATCTCTTGCACTGACCAATGACACTGGCCACTGTCAAGCAACTATATCAGCTCATCAGCTATATCAGATTTTGAGTCTTGACATTTTGGCATTTCCCGATGGGCAGATTCTTTCAAAACAAGACTATTTCGACAAACACCTCATCAGTAGGTTGGACGCACTTTACAAAGAACATCCAGTTGTCTGGCCAAGTAAGACTGGTAACCCAAAGGTTGCGGGTTTGATTCTCAATACCGGCATGAAATGACTTAGGTGCTCTTGACCATGGCACCTAACCCCCAATCGCTCCCCGGGCGCCACAGCAAAAAGTGTGTGTTTGTTCACTACTCACTACTCCTAATATAAGTGCAGTAAACTTGGATGAGTTAAACGCAGAGAACAAATTCCAAGTATGGGGTAGTGATGGGTCATTCACGAACGATCCGTTCATTGCATCGATCATGAGACAACTGAACAAAAGACTCAAAGGTAAAGTAAATATTTATGTTCCCTGTAAATTATCTTTGGCTGTATTATATGGATTCTTAATTCAGAATATGATCAAGATAGCGTGGTGATGTGTTCGGGGAATTTGACTGTTAAAAGTATAACATTTAAAGCCACTTAAATGAATGGAATGACTCAAGAATCGACCGAGAGAGTCAGTAAAATGATCCGAACTTCCCATCATTAGAATGGGGTACCATACTTGTCCTTTACATGTCACTTTTAGCCCATGATATCCGGAAGTGCGATCATCTGTGACACTTAAATTACCTAGAGATGGTGGCAGTTTTCCTACTAATAAATTATTTCTTTCTGGACATTTGAGCCTGTTATGTGGTTCTCATGAAAGACATGTCAGTAGTTTCTTCCATAAACCAAATGTGTTGGTGACCCATGTGGTGTTTAGTGTGGCACATTCATTTGGCGCAGAACAAACTTCTTTGACTGATGGCGGTGCATATCCCAGGTCAGTTGGATGTGGGAGCAGATCTTCTCTGAAGTTAAGGGTTGAGGCCCAGAATACAGAGCTTGCAGCCTCATACCATGGGTCTGATTTGGTTGAGAAAGAGTCCAGCTCCCCCTTTGATTTGTTTCCTCGAACTCTTGAGATAAACACCCTGGGCTTCATGATTGGCTGATGGCCCATCTGTGTGCCTTCCCAATGATAAGTCTGCTTCCACTGGCCCTTCTAAGGGTGTGGGAAGTGCATTTTGGTATGTTTCTTGAATCTGGTGTTTCTCCTGGATGAGAGTTTGTAGGAAATACAGATCAGAGTGGATTAACTCTCACAGGCTCAGGGCAGTATGTGGCATCCCCGGTAGGAAACTTTGAGTTTGGTATTTGATTGGGGAATCTGGTTAATTCTGGTCTTTTGTCTGAGGTTACATTACTTTTGGATGCAAGGGCTCCCTCTACTAAGAGCTTCTATTTTCCTAAGTGGCAGATATTTGCATTGTTGTGTAGAGTGCACAATTGGAATTTGGTTTTTGAATTTGAATTTGAACTTGCTTCAGTTCTGGCCAGAGGTTTGCATTAACTTAAAATCATTGACAGAATTTATTTTTAGCAGTGATGGAAAAATCTGAATGCCTCCATATTACACTGAGGGTGATCTATTGTAACTTGCAACTGTTATTCCCACGTGGGTGAGTGAGACTGTTTATTAATGTTTGAATTTCATAATAAAATTAACAGAATTTGAATAAGACTTTGTTTCATATCAAAAGTAACAAAGCACAAAGATTATTGTGATTTTTGGATGAGAGGCACAATATAATGTTCTGTTCATTCATCAACTAAAAACAGCACTGACTAAAAGATCGATTCTTGAGATTTAATAATTGATATTAGACCATAAAAATAACATAAAATATTTTTTACCTAGCCCTAACGTTGTTTATATTTGGCTGTTCGGGTCGTGTTTAAGTGGCCTCCGCTGTCACCTGTGGGGGAAAAAAACAAACATTCATCTGCTTCGTGTGATGTTGAACACATGAAACACTCTCTGTTCATCTGTTTTCCTCACAAAATAAATGAACCCGAATGACGGGTAACAATAGATTATGACAGAATTTTTCCGACCCTGACAATGCGAAAGTCTAACACAACCTCTGGTTCTGCCATACCTGACTCTGATGGGCATAATCGCTGCTCTGCGTGTTTGGGCATTGATCACGCTAGAGCAGCGCTTGTGAATGACTCATGTTCTCTCTGTGTGAACATGACCATCGCGACACTACAGTCGAGACTTAGTGATCTCGCAAGAGAAAGAGTCCCCTCATCGACACCCCGATCGACACCCTCCACGAGAGGTGGTACTTCGGCTGGTGGCCAGGGTGACCTGAGGGTGACGGTGTGGAACCAAGCGCAGACGATTCGTCCTCGGCCTACACCCCCCTCTTCATTGTCGCAACCCGTGAGTGATCAGAGGACGCCGGCGGGCACATCTTCGGATGCCCCGCGGGTATCCTTTGGTCCATCTCAGCATCACAAGGTGGGCATGTGAAGATTCGGCGGTGCTGCCACCTTCGAGTGTGCATACGGCATTTGCCGAGTCAGATCCCGAGATGACTGTCATGCTTTCCCGGGCCACAGCGAGCATTGGGTTAGAGTAGAATCTTCCGCCCAGTCCTGAGCGCTCGCGGCTGGATGATAGGTTTTTGGATGACCCCTGTCAGAGTCCAACCCCAATACCTTTCTTCCCGGACGTGCATGAGGAGGTCTCGAGGTCCAGGAAGGCACCCTTGTCTTCCCGCGATTGCTCGACGACCTCCTCCGCCTTTCCTCTGGGCTGCTGCTAAAGGGTACCCTGGGGTTCCCCCGGTTGAACGCTCTGTTGCGATGAAACTGTGTCTCCTAGGGGATCTTTAACGCTTCTTCTCGGGCGACCCTAAGCACCGTCCAAAGCCTGTAGGTTTTCGTCCACTCTCGTGTCGAAATCCTATAGAGCCGCAGGACAGGCAGCAGCCTCACTGCATGCCATCGCCATTCTGCAGGTCTACCAGGCCCAGATGCTCAGGGACATGCACAAGGACTGACCCAGGGCTCTTTGATGAGCTGCGTGTCGCCACTGACCTCGCTCTCCAGGCGACGAAAGTGACCGCACGCTCCCTGGGTCAGGTGATGTCCACTAATGTGGTCCAGGAGAGACACCTCTAGCTGAACCTGGCCAATATGTGGGATGTCGAGCGGACCCGTCATCGAGGCAGCCCTTGTTCCGAGCTTACCCTGTGGCACCCTATGGCACCCTCAACCCAGATCTTTGGAACCTTCACGTGGGCTCCTGGACGGGACGTGGCAGGTTTGAGTACCCTACCACCAGCGGTGGTGGCTACCATCACTTCCGCTAGAGCATCGTCCACAAGACATGCCTACACGTTGAAGTGGAACCTCTTCGTCAACTAGTGTCGTGCTTTCCTTCCTGGAAGATGGGTTGGTGCGAAGGCTGTCTCCCTCCACCCTGAAAGTGTATGTTGCGCTATCGCCGCATATCACGACGCAGTCGAAGGTAAGTTCGTGGGAAAACACGACCTGATCATCAGGTTCCTGAGAGGAGCGAGGAGACTCAATCCTCTCCTTTTGGGACCTCTCAGTGGTTCTTGGGACCTCTCAGTGGTCTCAGTTCTCCCTTTGAGCCTCTGCAATCAGTGGAGCCTAAGTTCCTGTCAATTAAGACAGCTCTCCTGGTTGCATTGGACTCCATCAAGAGGGTAGGGGACCTGCACACATTTTCCGTTGACGAATCGTGCCTGGAATTCAGGCCGACCTAATCTCACGTGATCCTGAGACCCTGGCCTGGATATGTGCCCAAGGTTCCCACCACTCCCTTTCGAGATCAGGTGGTGAACCTGCAAGCGCTGCCCCTGGAGGAGGCAGACCCAGCCTTGGCACTGCTTTGTCTAGTACATGCCCTCCGTGCCTAAGTAGACAGAACGCAGTGTTTCAGGACCTCAGACCTCAACATCTTTTTCTGTTACCGTGGGAAGCTGAAGGGAAAGGCTCTCTCCAAGAACAGGTCGTCTCACTGGATTGTGGACACCATTGCTTTGGCATACCAGTAGCAAGGCTGACCGTGCCCCCATGGTGTGTAAGCACACTCCACCCGGAGTGTGTCTTCCTCTTGGGCTCTAACGCATGGCGCCTTGCTAACAGACGTCTGCAGAGCTGCAGGCTGGGCGACACCCAACACATTCGCCAGATTCTACAATCTCCGAGTGGAGCCAGTGTCCTCTCATGTACTCGCTTCAACCAGCCGGTACTAGGACCCGGTCAGGTGTCTTCTCTTGCTCGCCATTCCACTCCACGGACTGGATACATGCGATAGTCCTCAGGCGAGCTTCCCGTAAGCCCTGAGTTCCTTTCCCTTGGCAAGCCACCTTGTCACCCCTTGGGTAGAAACATTCCACCCTGCGAGCTGGACACCCCAGTGTTTTCCATATGCAGCCCGCTCGCGGGTCGTATGTGTATTCTTAAGAGGAGAAGTTATTATTTTGAGTTTTCCGCCTACAGACAACATTCGATTCACGTTTCTGTTGTTTACATGGAGACAGTTTTCATAAACTTGCACTTTAAAACCTGTTTTCAAAAGTTTGCGTTTTCAGGCACCCAAAACGCTGTTGTCGTGTAAAATTTGATGTTTTCAGTCCTGGGCTACCAAGGGTGCTTAAACAATTCAAACCGAGTATGATGCACACCTTCTTTTGGGGATTCTTCTTTATGGATCCTCTCAAGGTCTGTGAAGTTGAGAGCATTGCTGCTCCACAATCATTAGGTCCTTTACAGATTCTTAGTGGGGTTAAAGTTAAGGCTCTGGTTAGGCCACTCAGGAACATCAGGTGGAAGGTGAACCTTCAATTCAACCGGAGGGCCTGAGCTGGTTTTCTTCAGTATCTTCCTTATATTTTGGGGACTTTTATGATTCACTGTAAAGGTGGATATGAAAGGAAACAACAGAGGAATAGGGAAATGACATGAGCCAGATTCAAGCTCTTGTTTCTGCATAAGCACCACCGCAACATCAGAGTACAGCATATGCAGTTTGCCCAAGTCTTTGACACAAACTGTTCATATGATAGACTTGTTCACATATAGCATCAATAAAGAACTTTTGTGGTAATAACTCCTTAATTTGGCAAAACACAAAAGATAATTTGCCTTCCCGCTCACACATGACCTCTAATTGGAGACATTTACGGCAAAGACTAAATGTGTGAAAGTGTCTACTGACCAGTAAGAATGTTTCATACACAGTATGAGCATCATGCAATCTTCCTTTGCCGTCCAAGGAATCATGTGAAAGAGCAATTAAGGAGCCGTTTAAATGTCACATTCTGTCTGACTCCATTTAAACAAAGTAAATGAGTTAAGCGCACATGAGAGACTGTGAAATAACCCCATGCGTGTGAGAGAGTGAGTGAGATATGTGACAAAAAAAGAGAAAGAGAGAGATATGATAGTCACAGAGAGGCATCTCTGACACTTTTGTCTTCTGCATATCAGCTGTAAATGAGTGTCACGCTGCATCCAAGCCAGTATCTAGAAATGAATCACATGCTTTTGTTTCTGTGTTGCTCCAAACACTACACTGCAAAACATGCTTTTCTTACTTAGTATTTTTGTCTTGTTTTTATCTCCAATCCAAATATCTAAGTATTCTTAAATCAAGAAGCATTTACTAGAGAAGTAAAATGACATAAGAAATTCTATATTGTTTTCTGATTAAAACTAAATAAAATTAAGTGAGTTTTTGCTTAAAACAAGCAAAATGATCTGCCAATGGAAAACAAGATTATTTTTCTTACCCCATTGGCAGATAATTTTGCTTGTTTTAAGCAAAAACTCACTTAATTTTATTTTGTTTTTAATCAGAAAACAATATAGAATGTCTTATGTCATTTTACTTCTCTAGTAATTAAGAATTTTTAGATATTTGAACTGGAAACTAGACAAAAATACTAAGTAAGAAAAGCATTGTTTTTGCAGTGTAAAGTCTTGCTTCACGTAATCTGTGAATGTTACTACATGCATTTTGCTTTCAGTGAGACGCTAGCTACACCGTGGCTGGTTAGGGCAGTGGAAGACGCATTTACAGCAGACACTGTATGTGCAGCAACAGCTCGACAGGCTGCTCTAGATGACCGCAGCGTGTGTGTGTTCACCTTGTCTGGGTGGTGTGTGTGTGTTGGGGCCGTAGATGTTGTCGGAGGACAGAGAGCCCTTGAGCGAGCAGGGCTGCTGGGTTTGGACCGGCTCCAGTGGTTCTGACACGGGACTGGAAGTGCTGGAACCCACGGAGCTCTTGACTGGAGAACCCGACGCACTGGAGCACGTCTCGGCTACAGGAGAACACACACGGCTAGTGGTGACAATCTGGGTTTTTATAGTGCGATAGTGAACGAATACGTAGAAAATCCAACTAGGATGAAGCTTTCATTTTGGTGGACTTAAAGGGATAGTTCATAAATAAAAATCGCCCTCAAGCCATCCTAGGTGTACATTTCTTATTTCACACTAACACAGTCAAAGATATATTAAAAAATGTCCTGGCTCTTCCAAGCTTTATAATGGCAGTGAATGGAGGTCCCAAAAAAGTGTATCCATTCATCATAATAGTAATCCATAGGTGGGTCACACAAAAAAGGGAAGAGATGGGATATTTAAAAATGCTATTATTGAAAATATAATAATATAATAAGCCAAACTACTGTTCTTCTATTTAAGCACAGACGAACAAACCTCCACTGAAGGGTTGAAAACCTTCGGTTACACTTTATTTTAAGGTGTCTGTGTTGCAGTGTAATTATACATTTTGGTACTGAGTAATAATAATTAACCACATGTAATGGTAACACTTTAGGATCCAATTCTCACTATTAACTTGTTTTTTTTTTAGCATGCATATTACTAGGATATTGGCTGTTTATTAGTACTTATAAAGCACATATTAATGCCTTATTCTGCATGACCATATTCTACATCCCTTAATCCTACACAATACCTGAATTTAAAAACCCCATGTGGTGAAAATCCAGCTTTTAATGTTGTTTATGTGTCTATCTGGTGTTTTTAATATGCTTTAAGACAAACTGTGTGTAAATTCATAAGTCGACAGCATTGCTGAGTATTTTCTCCTTAAAACTGCAGTGAACCAAAGACAGTCTCAAAAACACGGTTTGAAATCGCTGGTGTTTCTGACGTCACAAACTACCTTGTAACCAATCAGATCAACGTGTGATCGTCAACGAGTGGATCTCTGAGTGAGTGAGTGAGTGAGTGAGTGAGTGGAGGCGGGTGTCATGATTCCTGTCTTGTCTTCCCCTTGTCTTGTGTGGACTTTTGTCATTTCCTGTTTTGTGCCATGTTTTGTAGTCCTTTGTAGTTTTTCTTGTTTATTAGTCTTCCCAGGTGTCTCTGATTAACCACGTCCCGTTTTTATCTTGTTTAGCTTGTTTGCATGTGTATTTAAGCCCTATGTCTAGTTCAGACTTTGTGAGTTTTTGATGTTGTATGTTGGTTGTTCTGTTCCCGAGTCCTGTTCTCCTAGTCTGAGTCTGTATTTGTCAAGTTTTGAGTTTATTTAATAAAATACTACTACTGCACGTGGATCCTGCTTCCTCCCAGGTTTCAACCGCATCGCTATAGCGGGGCTCATTTGCATATTTCAAGCTATTTTAAGACATGAAGAATTAATTTCAAGGAAAACTTTTTTAAATATGTAATTTTGGTGATCAAAGATTATTCTAAGGGATACAATTATTGACTACAAGGGGAACTAAGGCTGGTACTCTGACACAGACGCTTGCATACATACTTGAGCTGTTGCTTCGGTTGCTCCTGAGGTGTTGCACCATGGGATTGAGCAGTCGGCTTCCCTTCAGCTTGTGTTTGGAGGCTCTGCGGCGTCGGCCTGTAGGCGGCACTGCGTGCGGGAAGCCCACGCTGGGGGGAACAGGTCGACCTAACTGAGAATACAGCTCCTCGATCTCTCCTCTCTGAAGGGCCTGAAGCTCTGAGATCTCCTTCATGTGCCTGCAGGGATAAAACATTGAGTTAGGCTTTTCATCTGCTTGTTTAGACTGTCGAGCCATGAATGCATGCATGAAGAAACATGCGAATCTTTCAGGGAAATGTTCTATTTGGCCAGTGAAATTCACCGTTTACAGAAGTGAAAATGTGTTTGTAAGATAAAAGACAAAGAAAACCGCATTGACAAAAGGACTCAACTCAATTCAAGGGACTTTGGTATGTTTTATGTATAAGAGTTTTATTTGGACCATGTCAGGTGCCGAGAAAGTGAGTTTAATGCAATCAAGATACATTTTAATTATGCAAATTTTGGCGTAAACGTGTATAACCAAACAACTATACAATAAAAACTACACAATAATTTAGAATAAAATATGCATTTTTAATAAATTAGTCAGTAAGAAATCTCACTCGAGCCAAGCAACCAATGTTGGCAACCCCGTCATGTTTAATCATATTAAAATACACATCGGTTTCCTCTTACAGGGGCCGGTTTACACCTGGTCTCAGCTGGTCCCATTAGAAGCGGTCAACGCAGTATAACAATCAGATGTTTGATTGAACAGTTTTATTTTTATAACTTGAAAACCCTTGTTTTGGCACAATTATTCTGTGTTATAGAAGCATGGTCCTTCACTGTTGTTCAGGATGCCTATAACAGTGTCCTAACCGGACGTGACGCGACACACGATAAAAGGCATTTTCTATGTTAATCAGAGTTTTTGTTTGAGCCAGCCAACTGGTTCAACAATAAACATAACAGTGATCATCTCAGGTACCGATTATGTGCTTTATTTAATGTTAAAAGCATCTAATGTGAGTTTATAGCTGTAATGAAAGTAGGAATGGATAATTCACCTCAGATCTTGAAAATAAGTTAAAGGAAACAAGAACGTTCAAACTGTGAATAAAACAAGTGTATTCTATGACGAGAGCTTGTTTCAGTCACTCAGTATGTAATAATATTAAAATGGTGTAATTCTTGTGAACTTGATTATGTGCTTATCCATTTTGTAGCAAGTGAGAAAGACTCCGCCCACACACTCTTCTGATTGGCTGTGATTTTTGATTGATTTTGTCGGTTCTTGTAGTTTAATATTAAAGTATTAAATTATACGCTGTTTAATACGCTAGTATAACAAGGTAAAAAGTAGGAGGGGACTTGATTTAATCAATTGGGAAATAAACACATTGTGACGATGCACTTTAATCTTTTAATGTATGCAAATAAATGATTAAACGACGCAACGTATTGGTACAACAAAGATGGCGGTTTTGTCAGTCCGGTTTGGGACTACCGGATGTAGGATGACGTAGGTGTTGACTAGTTGAAAAGAGTGAATGGCGGGGAGAACAAGCTAGGTTCAGGTTGTCTGCAGACGCGTCTTTATTCAGCCGACGGGAAGTTGATTACGTCGATGCATGGATATGTAATCTGATTCCTGGATCTAAGCGACGTGCTCATGGATGTACAGGCTGTTTGCCGTGGTCACTGAGAGAAGCGAAGCGCTGTTGTTGACGACCCAGTCATCCAGAGAGACTACAGTTCGAGCGATCTCTTCCAAAGGTATTTGAAGTATCTGAGAGAAGCCGGAGTTGATCGTTAACTCGGGTGAAGTCGTGGAGCGTGAGTAAAAGGATATATAAACTCAAGAGCGGTTATTGCGGGACTAACTGACTTTGTGGTTTATTTGCTGTCCTTTGATACACTGTGGAACCCTTGATGGACTAAAATGACTTTGACTGTTTCTCTGAACTCCTCTTTTCGCACAATCCTTCCACACTAAGACTATGTGAACTGTGTGAAGAAGGTTTTGATATGAATGAAACCTGTGTTGTTTGCTGTATTGTTTATATTGGTGTTGTGTATGTTCTGTATTCCTATTATTCCAATGGTGATGTGTGGTGTGATGAATTGGGTACTCTGTCATGGTGAATATAGCCTACTAAAATATTTGCATATTGAATCATAGTGGTTGGGTTTTCTTAGAGTCTACTCTTGAAACATTAAGGGTTCATGTTAATTACTTAATACATGTGACCTGTGTTCGCTTTTCCTTCTTGACGTGACTAACGACCCTAAACAAGATTATATCTTGATTATATTTTGGCAGAATATATATCTGTCTGGCACCCCAGCATAAAATGAAGTAGGAAAGTGTTACATAAAAATGGCACCCCAGATGGGACCTTCATAAGAGTAAGACATGTTCTTTGAAAACAAAAAAAAGCAAAAACCCCTCCAAACTACATAGTTAACTCGGAAATGTCAGATTCAGTTAATGATTGGCTTAATCTGCTTGATCAACCAAATGGTAACAAAGAAGTCACATTAGAGGATCAATTGACAAATGATATGGAAGCCTCTCAAATTGAACTTAGTATGGCTTCTAATGCAGATGGAGTTCTTCCTGTTGCTACTGCAGTGGCAACAGGGTCCACAGCCACCACACATTCTTTGTTGGATATGGATTTGACTGGAGATGTGAATTTGATACCTCCATTGCCACCTTCTTCAACAATGTTACTGGGAAATGTTCCCGGAATTATGGAAAATATCACTTTGCATCAGTCAATGGCTAAGCTTGGAGCACAGCAAAATAGTTTGGTGGAATTGGTTAAGAATCAATCAGGAGAATTGAAACGAGTTGTTCAATCATTGACTGAACATGTCAATTCTGTTTCTGCTCAACAAGGGACAGAAGTTAAAGAGTTCATAGAGAAACAGTGTGATTATATTCGCAAGGAATTTAATCAACTTCTGAACTGGCGACTACAACATCACTATACTGAGGTGCTGAGGGATTTTAATAGTGTGTTGACTCCTATGGCTGCTTCATTGGATCTTATCCAAACCAGTGTCAATCAGTGTTCACAGCAGGTTGCAACTTTAATTGCGGAGATTGGTTCAAATAGTCCCTTACAGAATGAGCTCCATCAGTGTACTCAACGTTTGGAACAGCTGGGTAAGGACCTTGATAATGTTCCGCCTTTACAGAGTACAGCGATGGCCAGTGTTCCAGTCCCAGCTCATATCACTTCTACCGATGAAACAGAAACTCCAGGAGTGTTTTCTAGGCTGCAACGGATTCATCCTGTGATGCAACAAGATGTTCTGGCTACCAGTGACTCTTCGAATTCTGGTGAAGTGAGACAGCGACATCTTGGAACAAATCCAATTAAAGTTCAGTTTCCATGCTTTGGACGGATGGAGGATAATCCAGATCCCTTGTTTTTTCTTGAAAAATGCCAAGATTTCTTGGCGGTGTATCCGCTTTCCGAAGACGAGTTGCTTGCTACCCTTCGAAATGTATTGCATGGGACCGCAAGGGATTGGTGGGATGTTGCTCGCTTCGAAACTGTTACTTGGCTGGATTTAGAGCATAGATTTTTGGCTGCTTTTTTATCAGAGGATTATGAGGATGAGCTTGCAGAACGAGTAAGAACTCGTGTTCAGAAGGAAGGTGAAAGTATACGTGATTTTACTTACATGTACCGTGCTCTTTGTAAATGTTGGAAGCCTGATATTGTTGAAAATGAGGTGATTAAAATGATTTTAAAGAACATTAATCCTCACTTGGCTAGCCAGCTTCGGAGCAATGGAGTGATGACTGTAGATGGTTTGGTGCGTTTGGGTCAACAGTTGGAAAAGGACAGAGAAAATCAAAAAGTATACCCCACCTACTCCTTCACCATCTCATTCTACTTTGCATTCTACTCCAAAAGGTCCTACTATGAGTACTATTACTCAGTATCCGGAGTCTACAAATTGTTCTGCTAACCTATTACCAACCACCCTTCTTCAACAATTAAATGTTCCAATTTCTATTGGCTGTTGGAGTGGGAGTGCATTAGTAGATACGGGCTCTTCATATACTCTGATAAATGAGAAGTTGTGGTTAAGTTTGGATGGTCACAGTCAGGAATTAAAGCCATGGACCGCGGGGCCTATCTATTTGGCAGATGGAGGAGCTCGGAAGCCTTTGGGGTGGAGTGAAGTAAAAATCACCTTGCATAGTTTGACTATCACCCTGCCTGTAACAGTGTTGGCACCAGAAATGCTTGCTTTTCCTGCCGTTTTAGGCTTGGACTATCTATTTTTCAGTGGTCTTCAGTTGGATGTTCGGAATGAAGCTTATTGGTTCAACTTTAATGAAAAGTACCATTTCCAGAAGGGAAGTGTCCATTGTTCTGACTGGAGTGCTTCATCAGCTGTAGCCTTATTTTCTGCTCTTGCCCCATGTGCTATGGGCGATGAGCCAGATTTTTTGCAGGCTGCTTGTCAAAACATCTGTTTAGATGAGGAAGGTAGAAGATGTCTTCTAAATCAACTTAAACAGAATGCGGATGTTTGTACTACTACCTTGGGACAAACAAAGGTGCTAACGCATAAAATTTATCTCACACAAGAGTTGCCTGTTAAACAAAAACCTTACAGAGTCTCTCCTGCAAAATTACAAGTACAAAAGGAACTCATTGAGAAAATGTTGGCTGCGGACATCATAGAACCTTCTTCTTCTGCCTGGGCTTCGCCAGTGGTCTTGATTCCTAAGAAGCTAGGTGGGTACCGCTTTTGCGTGGACTATCGTAAGCTTAATTCTGTTACTCATTCTGATGCATATCCAATCCCTACAGTTCATGAGATCTTGGAATCCTTGAGTGGTGCGACAGTGTTTTCTACTTTGGATTTGAATAGTGGGTATTGGCAAGTCCAGATGGACCAAGACAGTCAAGAAAAGACGGCTTTTATTTGTAAACAGGGGCTGTTCCATTTTAAAGTCATGGCTTTTGGCCTTAAAAATGCTCCATCCACGTTCCAACGACTTATGGAGAGAGTCTTGGGTGAATTGAATGGGAAAATCTGCTTTGTTTACTTGGATGATATAATCATTTATTCTTCATCTTGGCAGCAGCATTTCCAGGATATTCAAGCCGTTCTGGATAAATTGCGAGATGCTAACCTCACAGTAAACATGAAAAAAACCCACTTCTTTAGCACGTCTTTGAAGTTTCTTGGACATGTGGTTTCATCTGAAGGTATTGGAGTAGATCCTGAAAAAACAAGAGCTGTTCAGGACTTTTCTGTGCCAAGAAATGTTAAGGAAGTTCAGAGATTTCTGGGCATGGCTGGGTGGTATCATAGATTTGTGCCACATTTTTCCCAGTTGGCCGAGCCTCTAAATTCTTTGAAGAGGAAAGGTGTGAAATTCAAATGGACTCCACAATGTCAGTCTTCCTTTGACGAGTTGAAACAACTTCTAATAGTAACACCTGTACTTGGACACCCAAACTTTAATCTGCCTTTTGTGGTATATACCGATGCAAGTGAGGTGGGTTTGGGAGCTGTCCTGGTGCAACAAACAGGATTGGGGACGGAAGAAGTTCTTGCTTTTGCTAGCCGTACCCTAAATCAAGCAGAGAGAAATTACTCCACTACAGAGCAAGAATGCTTAGCAGTGGTGTGGGCCTTGGAGAAATGGAGGTATTACTTGGAGGGAAGGTTCTTTACAGTGGTGACCGACCACTCTTCCCTGGTTTGCGTTTTTAAAACTAAAAAACCTAATACCCGATTAATTCGATGGGCTTTGCGGCTTCAAGAATTTACCTTCACTGTGGAGTACCGAAAGGGAAAATATAACACTGTTCCTGATGCGCTGTCCAGAGCTCCATTGGATGATTCCGATACCCCTGTCGTCACTTGTTCCACGCTAGTATCTGAAATACCCGACAAAAAAGAGGAACTGCCATTCACAGATCATCTAATTTGGAAATCTCAGCAAGAGGATTTGGAGATCAAGGATTACTATCAGAGGATAGTTGAAACCGGGGAAATTATCATTAACCCTGCAACCAAATTCACTATACTGGAGGATAAAGTTTTCAGAGTCATGCAAACTTCTCATAAAACACTCTATCAAGTATACGTACCAAGGAATCTTCGACAGCCATTCCTGCAAGCTTTTCACAAATATCCTTTGGCTGGGCACTTTGGACGATTTAAGACCATCAAGAGAATACAAGCTTTGGCTTATTGGCCTAATCTCAGCTATGATGTTAAGGAATTCATACAGAATTGTCAGATCTGTCAGTGTTATAAACCTGAGAATCGGCTACCCTCTGGAAAATTACAACAAACTATAGTTCAACAACCATGGGAAATGTTGGGAGTTGATCTTATGGGCCCATTCCCATGAAGTTCCTCCGGAAACGTCTATCTATTAGTCTTTGTAGACTACTATTCCCGGTGGGTGGAATTATTTGGACTGAGAAAAGCTACAGCGGAGACCATCTCCAAGGTAATGATTAAGGAGGTACTCACCAGATGGGGTGTTCCAAATTATCTTCTCTCGGATCGTGGTCCACAGTTTGTGTCTTCAGTGTTACAAGAAGTATGTCAGGAGTGGGGTGTTACTCAGAGATTGACCACGGCATATCATCCCCAGACAAATTTAACTGAGAGGATCAATAGGACACTCAAAACTCTGATGGCTTCATATGTTGAGGAGCAACACAAGCATTGGGACAAACATCTGTCAGAGTTCCGATTTGCTCTCAATTCAGCTGTGCATGAATCCACTGGGGTGACTCCTGCTGAAATAAATCTTGGTCGCTCCCTTAGAGGTCCAATGGATGTACTACTGCAGCCTAGAGATATTTCTCCTAATGACTCTTGTTATAACAAAACATCTGAATTGAAGCAAATGAAGGAATATGTGGAAAAGAAGCTTAAGACAGCACGACAACGACAAAAAAGAAATTATGATAAACATCGAAGAGATGTACAATATGAGGATAAGGATAGAGTTTGGTTGCGTTCTAACCCTTACTCAAAAGCAGAGAAATCATTCTCAGCTAAATTGGCTCCTAGGTGGCAAGGACCATATCGTGTGGTGCAACAAATGGGGCATATCAATTATGAAATCGTGATGGAGAAAACAGGAGAAGATTTAAGAGTGGTTAATGTGTCAAGACTTAAACCTTGTTATCCCTCTGCGAAGGAGCTGGAACAGCAACAGCACCTTAAACTAATTGAACTATTCCAGGAGGAAAGTGATTCTGATGAGTTTTTAGGATTTGAGGATAAAACCATTGAGAAAGAACAATGAAAAAAAAATTTGAATGGGGGAAGTATCAAAACGCCTCCCCTGTGGGTTGGCTGCTCTGAAGGGGAAGGGAGTGTGACGATGCACTTTAATCTTTTAATGTATGCAAATAAATGATTAAACGACGCAACGTATTGGTACAACAAAGATGGCGGTTTTGTCAGTCCGGTTTGGGACTACCGGATGTAGGATGACGTAGGTGTTGACTAGTTGAAAAGAGTGAATGGCGGGGAGAACAAGCTAGGTTCAGGTTGTCTGCAGACGCGTCTTTATTCAGCCGACGGGAAGTTGATTACGTCGATGCATGGATATGTAATCTGATTCCTGGATCTAAGCGACGTGCTCATGGATGTACTGGCTGTTTGCCGTGGTCACTGAGAGAAGCGAAGCGCTGTTGTTGACGACCCAGTCATCCAGAGAGACTACAGTTCGAGCGATCTCTTCCAAAGGTATTTGAAGTATCTGAGAGAAGCCGGAGTTGATCGTTAACTCGGGTGAAGTCGTGGAGCGTGAGTAAAAGGATATATAAACTCAAGAGCGGTTATTGCGGGACTAACTGAATTTGTGGTTTATTTGCTGTCCTTTGATACACTGTGGAACCCTTGATGGACTAAAATGACTTTGACTGTTTCTCTGAACTCCTCTTTTCGCACAATCCTTCCACACTAAGACTATGTGAACTGTGTGAAGAAGGTTTTGATATGAATGAAACCTGTGTTGTTTGCTGTATTGTTTATATTGGTGTTGTGTATGTTCTGTCTTCCTATTATTCCAATGGTATGTGTGGTGTGATGAATTGGGTACTCTGTCATGGTGAATATAGCCTACTAAAATATTTGCATATTGAATCATAGTGGTTGGGTTTTCTTAGAGTCTACTCTTGAAACATTAAGGGTTCATGTTAATTACTTAATACATGTGACCTGTGTTCGCTTTTCCTTCTTGACGTGACTAACGACCCTAAACAAGATTATATCTTGATTATATTTTGGCAGAATATATATCTGTCTGGCACCCCAGCATAAAATGAAGTAGGAAAATGTGTTACAACATGGTGAATTTTTTTTCTATATTATATGATGATATATGATGTTGTTGGCCAAAAAAGAAAATTCGTTTTTTCGTTTCAAGCAATTGTTACATTGTGGTGAAAGATTACCAAGTTTAATGATGTGTACTGACAAATTGTGCATAAGACCAAGAACTGGTGATAAAAAGTTTTCACTCTTGGATTGGGCCAATGTTAGCACACGTAGCTTTACTCACTTCTCTCTCAGCTTCTGTAGCTCTCGTTTCATGTCAGCGTCCTCAAATTCAGAGTCATTATCGCTGCTGACGTAAGCGGAGTGGGCGTGGCTTGTGACCGAAGGGGCGTGTCCGTTCGCCACAGGACACGAGGGCGAATCAGAACTCTGCACGCTGCTACTGTGACCCGAGCGCCGGAGGAAAGCCACCGCACGCTTCATGAAGTCTGACCGTGCCGGAGCCGGAGCCGAGGGTCTGATGGACGGGGCCACGCTCGGATCCTCCTCTCCTGAGTCAGAGGACAGGCACTGCATCGTCCCGTCAGCTGACTGACAGCTCCGAGCGCAAGGCATTGTGGGTCTGGCCTCTGGAAAGGAAGTAGATGTGTCCTGAAAAAAAGAAAAGTAAAAGAAATGTAAATGTAAATGTATGATATTGACAAGCTATGTCAGAGTCTCATAACAAAGAACAAAGTTTATGCAAATAACCCTAATTAAGTATAAATAACAGAATAAATGAAAAACTAAAATTAATAGACAAATACATAAATAATGATGAATGAAGGAATTATAAATAAATAATAGTATATAAAAAAGAATGAATAGTAAATAAATGAAGGAATGAATGAATATAAAACTAAAATAAAAATATGGATGGATGGATGAATATACAACTAAATAAATAACTATACAAATAAATTAAAGATTGGATGGATGGATAATGATGAATGAAGAGATAAACGAATGAAGGAATCAATGTATGAATGAATGAATAAGTAACTAAATAAATAACTATACAATAAAATAAAATATTGAATGAATGAAATCATTATAATTGACAGAGGCTGTGTTTGATGGAATAATGTGCAGTGTGTGTGAAACAGTAGCGTGTTACATTGCTGTCACATGACTTCATCACGCTACATTATTCAGTGAGTGGCATGCTATAAATACACTTATTTTGCATTTATTATCCAAATTTTGGCACGAACATCAAAAATTCTGACAGTCTGATCAAATGACTGTTTGGAGAGTGTTCAGGTACACAGATTGGGTTATGTCTTAAGTAAACGCTCACAGTTGAGAAAGATTGCGTGTGTATCTGTGTATTGGATCTGTGCATTAGCTCTTAAAGTGACAGCAGCCTAATAAACCTGCTGCTGTCTGTGTCATTAATGATAAGAAAACAACAGAAGACAAAGGAAAATCACTCACTGATCTTGACAGAATAACTTAAGTAGGCTAGCTTTAATAGGGTTAGACTATGAAGTGACATTTTATGACTATATATGTTATATAACAGTGATTTTACATTTGATTATTACTTTTTTTGTTGTAGTCTATTACTGTTACTTGTATGTTCCTGAAAAACTTAAAACACTATTTAATTTGTATTTTTGTTCTGTTGTATTCATCTGTCAGTTTAATTTATAATTGGTTTCTTTGTACTTATTGTATTGCTGGCTGATTATTTTGAGGGCCTTTTTCTTACAATCGTGATTATGATTTTTGCCATAATCGAGCAGTGCACAACGAGTAGTGTTACTCCTTACGCTGCAGACTGACCTGATATAAGTCTGGAGGTGCTGAGTAACGTTTGCTCGCTGATATTAATGTGGATCTGTGTCTGTTCTCAGATCCAGACTCCAGATCCATCACAGCATCTCCTCCACCATCATGAGAAGACACGTCTGAATCAGTCGGCACATTCTAAAGCAACACAAACTCACAGCGTCAGCAAACCGAGACGGTTCATTTCTTAGGAGCATCATATGGTCCTTGCACAGAGTCACAAATTTTCGCAGGCTAAAAAATGTTTTTGTGTCAATCATGTTTACACACTAGTTCCGAACCTTTCGTCCGTCATAAAGAAATTTAGATCGGGTTCAATTTTCTGCGTTTTTCGCATCCGTAGCAAGCCTTTTGAGAGGTGTTATGACAGTTCAGAGCCACCGAATCACGAATACGAAAAAACGCATATGAAATTTTCGGACTCAGTGTGCAAGGACGTTGAGTAATAGTTATTGACGTGCTGTAACCTGGAAGTGGCTCTTGGATGCGTGAGTGCCTGATTCGGCCCCGGAGTTCGTTCTGCTCAGGAGTTTTCTGAACGCTGATGGACAGAGAATGAGAGAGAGGTTCTGACTTTAAAAACTCTTTATTTAAACGTACTAAAACACAACATGCAGTGCTCAAAATACAAAAAATACAACAACAAAAAAACATAAAAACGATTAAAACGGACCACCAGACATCAGCAGTTAAACAATATAGTCCCGTCACCACACAATGACAATAAAGCACCATTCACAGACCAAATGCCTTATGATTTAATAGGATTTATATTCCAGTCTCATTCTAGATTCAACTAAAGCAGTAAACGTTTGCAGTACATTTATGTTACATTTCTACAGGTCTTCCAAATGGCAAATTTAGCTTATTTTAAGGACTAATTTAAGTACACCGTTCTCTGTGTGTTTTTGAATACTTGCATCTATAAATGAACATTCACTCACACACTCACACATAACTTACGGGCAACAGCAGAGTCACTCAAGGTCCCAAGACTGTCAGACCTCTCTGGAATCTGAGGCTAAAAGAGACGGAGAACAACTCAAATTAAATCTGAGAAATACAGAATAGCAAAAATACAACAAACTGGAGAAAAAAAACATTTATACATGAGACCGCTTAAAATAAAACTTAATTTAATGGTGCATTGTTAAGAAAAGGTCATAAAATTTAATTGTATTTATTTCTCTCGATCTTTATTTGCTTTGGATAAAATCAGATACTAAATTAATATAAGTGATTCATGATGATTTGATTTAGTTATAAAATAAAACTAACGTTATCTGAAAGTTACGTTATCTGAAACCGTGCATCTGATGTCTTTTTAGATGCTATTAAGCTGTATTGTGCCATGAAGCCAAATTAATAAAAAAAAAAAAAAAATGTTTTAGGATATAACTAACCGTACAGAAAGTAAAAGGATTTATGGTAACTAATGTTAACAAATACAACCTTTGATTTTAATAACGTATTAGTCAATGTTGAAATTATTATTAACTAAGATTAATAAATGCTGAAGAAGTATTGTTCATTCTTAGTTCATGTTAACTAGGTATTTAACTAATGTTAACTAATGAACCTTATTGTAAAGTGTTACCGTTATATTATCAGCTGTCAATCTTAACAGAACAGCCTGACAGCTGGCAGTGTGAGTGAAAAGGAGGATTGATTTGACAAAAAATACTACAAAAAGTATGAATTTAAGCATTTTATTGCTTCATGCTTCATTACTTCAATGAGCTCATTGTTTTTGCCTTAAATTATTACATTGTTTAAATTAATACATTTTTCACTAACTGTGATTTTGAATATGTACATTTCTGAAATACATAACTTAGACAGTTTCCTCTGATAACAGATCACTCTAAATTATAATGTGGACTCATGCATTTTCTGTAAAGCTGCGTTGAAATTATGTGTATTGTGAAAAGCGCTATACAAATAAATGTGAATTGAATGGAATTATTATCAGCTATCAGTCTTAACAAAACAAACTGACAGCTGGCAGTGCGTGTGAAAAGTTATTAAACTTTACCAGTTTCTCTGCGTTCCTCGCGGCCCCATCGCTGCCTTGGCTGTCTGAGAGCGGCGGGGATCCCGGCGGCTCGGAGGCGGAGCTTGTGGTTTGCGATGGGTGGTACTCTTGGTACAAAAGGTTTCGGAGTTTCTCATCCAGAGTCTTTATGGTTCTGTCAGTGAACTCCAGTCGGGGCGGCCCTTCGCCGTCGGACTCGGCCGGCTGCACCTGCGGTGCTGTGGCGGGTTGGGGCTGATGGGTGGGGCTCGGAGGCTGTGATTGGCTGATGCTCTGAGACTGTGATTGGCTGATAATCGGAGGCTGTGATTGGCTGATGATCGGAGGCTGTGATTGGCTGATGCTCGGAGGCTGTGATTGGCTGCTATTCAGAGGCTGCGATTGGCTGCTATTCAGAGGCTGCGATTGGCTGATGCTCTGAGGCTGTGATTGGCTGCTGATCGGAGGCTGCGATTGGCTGATGCTCGGAGGCTGCGATTGGCTGCTGATTGGAGGCTGCGATTGGCTGCTGATCAGAGGCTGAGATTGGCTGATGCTCTGAGATTGTGATTGGCTGTTGCTCTGAGACTGCAATTGGCTGATGCAGACAGCAGCTTGTGGAGTGGGCGTGGCAAAGGGTTGCTGAAGCACCACGGCTGGAGTCTGGCTGACACACGGCTCTGTGTTCGGGCTGCCTTCATGAGCCATGGGCTTCTGAGGAGTTTCGTCGACTTTCTGAGCAGTGACATCGAGAGAGACAGGAGGCGCAATTGGGCAGCATGGGATATCAGAAACCATCGAAACACCCGGCGCTGTGCTGTCAGAGAGAGGAGCTTGTGGCATTGAGGGCTGTTTCTGCAGAGGTTTGGCACTGTCGAGGTCCTGCGCTTGAGATGTAGAGGAACTCTCTGGGTCTGGAGAAAAATTAGTGAGCGGTAAGCAAGCACACACACTGCAAAAAATGTATTTCTTACTTGGTATTTTTGTTTTGGTTTCCAGACCAGTTCCCAGTCAAAAATGACAGACCTTTTAAATTGCATTGTAAATCGCTTGTTATGCTATATTAATCACCAAATAGTGGATTCAGTCTTTTTATGAACTGGTTCTCGTTTTAATTAGCACAGGTTTTGAATCTCTTCTTCGAACTGACTGATCATAGGCCTAAGTGTTTTTTGAGGTGAGTAAGCTTCATTTAACTTTTTTTTTCACTCAAAAACTGTTCCAAAAATAAATAAAAAACCTGTGCTAAAAGAGCGCAACAATCGGGTTCCAAGTAAAAACTCCATTTATTTTTTCCATAGAGAAACTGTATTTTAATTGTAACTTATAAACCTTTAAAGACAGCCTATGAGATTATGAATCAATAGTATTTACTTTGGTTGAAGCAGTCAACCTGCATTATTTCAGCATATTTTTTAAATAATCGTGTTGAAAATTGTAACTTATGGTGAAAAACTACATTACCCATGATGCTGTACAGAAAATTCCAACAATCAGAGTCGCCACAAGCAAACCGCGCCAAAGCCCCAAAAGCACTATGAATCATGTAATCTAGTCGATCAAAATGTTCACCCAAAAATGGTAAGGCCTTTGTTCATCTCCAGAACACAAATTAAGATATTTTTGAAGAAATCAGAGCCCTCTGACCCCTCCATAGGCAGCAATTTAATTATCACTTTCAAGGCCCAGAAAGGTAGTAAAGACGTCTTTAAAATAGTCCATGTGACTACAGTGACTACAACCTCAATTTTATGAAGCGACGAGAATAATTTTTGTGTGCAAAAAAACAAACAAAAATAACGACTTTATTCAACAATTTCTTATCGTCTCCTACGCCGTTTACGTTGTAAATACAGTGCAGCTCTTCCAAGTTCTACGTCAGAACACTGTTCATCATGTTTTTTGAGCACAAAAAGTATTCTCTAGTTTCAGAGAGATCTTGGATTTGATAAAAAATATCTTCATTTGTGTTCCGAAGATGAACGAAGGTCTTACGGGTTTGGAACGACATGAGGGAGAGTACTTAATGACAGAATTTCCATTTTTGAGTGAACTATCCCTTAAACCCTAAATATTTGTGTGTATACAATAAACTTAAAAAAAATTGTTTTTATACATATAAATCAACATTATTAAATTAGTAATTGTTTTTGTCTTTAATTCTTTTCGCAATGCTGAACCAATGCCGCTGAAAAAGTGGGCGGGCACTGATGCACTATTGAAAGAAAACAAGTTCATAAAAAGATTGAATCCAATATTTGGTGATAATATTTCATAGTGAGAGATTTACATCCATTTTAAAAGCACAAGGATTTTTTATTTTTCTGACCACACTGACAGATCTTGCTTCTCAAGTAGATGTATCTTGATTCAAGAATGTTTAGATATTTGTACTGCAAAACAAGACAAAAATACTGAGAAAGAACATAATTTTTTGCAGTGTACTATAACAGTGCATTTAGTATTAGTTGAGGTGTGCTGTATTACTCTCTTCTCTGTCAGGCACGGTCGTCTCAGCGACGGGACAGATGATGAACCAGCGCTTTCCTGTGTGAAGCACTGTAAATCGAGGAGGACAGTGTGTTAAATGCTCATACTACAGTTGTTGCATTGAGACCTGTAGAACATGACGAGTCTTAGTCTTACCGTTCTGTTTATAGACTAGCTGGTCAGACTGCGTGTGCTCAGGTTTTGACCCCTGAATACGGAAGACAACAAGTTCAGTTCTGTTGGGTGATGCACAGAAATGACACCTAAAGTTCACTTCACCTAAAGTACAACAGGGCTAAAGGCACACCAAGGCAAAAGGCAGATTTTATTCTTCTCTAAACCACCAGATGGCACAAAAACAGTGAGATTACGTCACAAAGTATGTAAGAAGGGCCCTGAGTAGACGACATCAGATTCGTATCGTCTGAAGGAAGACATGCTGGCATGCTCGAAGCATGGCAACCTCACGCAGTTTCTCGTTCTCTCAGGGAACGGGGTTACATATGTAACCTAGCCTTTTCCTTTTAAGGGAACTCAACATGGCATTGCCTGATGCAATTGGACATCAATACCAACTACGTCATGCTGACCAGAGCCTGCTTGTGGCACTAAAACTCGAAAGCTTAAGTCTTAAGCCAATAATGTGTCAGCGGGAAGCCGTACACACCATCCACAACATTGCTTTCAGTAACTAATAAAGTGATGTTAGGAAAGACCTTTAAACCTCTATTTTCAATTGGAATCTCTAACTAGTCTGAGCCATGCACTGCAAAGCATGCTTTTCTTACTTAGTATTTTTGTCTTGTTTTCAGTCCAAATATTTTCTAGGTAAGTAAAATGACATAAGAAATTCTATCTTGTTTTCCAAAAAAATAAATAAAAATTATGTGTTCTCCATAAAAAAGGCAAAATTATCTGCCAATAGGGTAAGAAGAAAAAACTGAATTCAAATGGAAAACAAGATTATTTTTCTCACCCCATTGGCATATAATGTTGCCTATTTTAAGGAAATCTCACATCATTTTTATTGAAAAACAAGATATAATTTCCTGTCAATTTACTTATCTAGTAAATTCTTCTTGATTTAAGAATATTTAGATATTTGGACTGAAAACAAGACAAATATACTAAGTAAGAAAAGCAGTTTTTGGAGTGTGCTCCAGGAGAGTCTAGATCCCTAAGAGCAGAGCTAACAGAAAATCGACATCATGTCCATGACCCACTTCTAACAATTTCCCCAACCGTAGACTGGGGCAATGAGGAGCATACTTTTACTTCATATCCAGACCTGGACAAGGTGACAGAAAAGAGATTATAATGAATGTGGATAGTCATGTCTATCAAAAACATATTCTACCATGAGCCAAACAGCAGGCTTAATTAAACAAGCTTAGCTTACTTTATCTCTCGGGGTAAGGAGTTGGTGTAACCCTCATATTAGACCACCCCAGTCCTAAAGTAAGTGCCAGAAACAACCTCTTTTACACCAACACCCTTCTCAGAGGGGTGGTGGAACTGGAAGAAATAAAGGAGAAGAAGAAAAGAATGAAAAAAGGGGGCGAGAGCTTTAGTAGCATCCCCGCTAAATAAATGTCCTCTTTTTCACCACACTCACAGCCGTCAGACTTGTGTGGGGTTTTCTCCTATTATGGCGCCTCCACTTCCCACTCCTCGGAGGAGGATCACAACCACATTTGCCTTCTACTTGTTTCTGGTACGGGCGGCCAACTACATTCTTGCCTCTCTAAACCAGTCCACCACTATGTCAACAGCAGTGCCAAACAGTCCAGAGGGTGAGACAGGGGCATCTAGGTGGACAGATTTGTCTCACTCCTTGACCCCTTAAAAATTAAGCCACAGATGCCTTTCCGTCGCCGGCCAAGAGAGTGGGCCGACTGCTTGGTGGCACGAAGAGCAGAAGAAGCTGCCTCGGGGGATAAACCTTCCACTTGATCCAAGTATTTGACCCCGGTAAGCTTGCAGTACAGCCATAGTGTGCGAGCCAGCCAGGAGCGGAGCATTCTCAGTAAGAAATCTTCGCAATTAATGCGCCCTGCACCCTCGAGGGCCTCGATGTCAACCCTGACATCGCATTCCCGTTTTTAACTTATTTAAAAAAAAAAGAACAATTAAACTTACATTAGTGTGGTAAAAACTTCAGAAAACATTGTTGGAAAAACTTTATTTGAAGTGCATTTTGATTGTTTAGGTTTTCATTGCATCCCATTAGACTACAAGTGAGAGGGCGGGGTTTATGACCTATACTGGGAGCAACCACCTGGGGGCGATCGAGACACTTTTCAGGACTTGTGTGGCACGCTTGGCTGGGACGCATCTTGCATCATCATCACACTGTGTCAGCTATGAATGGTGTGTTGTTATATGTGCCTCAGACACCAGATTCCATGGCATCGCCATTACATCAGTCAACCCAGCGTTGAGTTCCCTCTAAACGGAACATATTACTTTGGCTAAGTATTTGTGTTTTGCCTTTTACCCCTTGCCTTTGCTTTCAAAGCCTTCCTCGCCAGCTGATTTAACCTTTAGCCCTGTTATGCTAATACAAGAACACAGTCGCTGTTTCCACTTTGAAAGCGCTCAGTTAGGACGAAGATATGAGCTGTCCATTTTCATCCAGATCATATATGTATTAATAAACCTGTGTGCCGGAGTCTGTGGTGACGGGCATCTGACGGAGGGGTGAGGTCTGGACGTTAGCCTTCTCACCCTCAGCGTCCTCGCTCAGAAGGTCCTCGGCTTTATCCATGATGTCCTTCAGCTGCTCGATGAACATCTCCCGCTCCAGCAACAGAATAAACTCATTCTCAACCTGAAGGAACATGAAGAACAGATATGCCCATCTAGCAATCAACATTCAGTGAGTTGTAAACTGTCTGAACATTGACAATATTTTCCATGGCAGTAGAGCACTAATGCAATGGTTCTCAACCAAAACAAAATGGGCCACTATGGCATTTGGTGAACACACAGCCTTGGATGCTTTTGGTCTAACTGAAGTGTTATATTGTGAAGATGATTCACTAATTTTTTCACTAATGGCAGACTTAACTATTCATAAATGAATAATAAAATCAAAATAAGAAATAATGAAAATGTAGAAGTACTTAATTCATGTGGATAAACATGGTTATGTCATTATAATAGTTGGTCCAAACCCCCTCCATCTCATTTACTTTGAGAAAAAAGGCTTCCACAAACTTAAGCACAGGAGTTTAAAACACATCCGTTTGCCAGGAGGTGCGTATAGGAAGAGAAAGAGACAGATCTCACCATGTATGTGGCAATCTCCTCTGGAGCATCTCCATCAAGGTCAAACTTAAATGTCACCATCCTATGGTTATGAGTCTCCAGTTGGCACTCCACCATCTTGTCTCCTGTGTCGCACACCTGTAACAGTTACGGAGAATATTTCAACAGAAACATCAACAAAAAGGAATATTTAAATTCTTAATGCCCTCTGAAAGAACACAACATTAACCAAAAATATCACTGCCTAATAACCAGTATCTGATCAATCCCAGTGAATAAATATCAAACACCAGCCTGGATTAACTCTATAAGTTAAACATGTTTTCTAATGTCCAACTGGTACTGAGGTCTGAGCTTCGACCAGTGAACCACTCAAAAGCCCTGATCGGACAGTGATTGTTTCTCATTGGGACGTGGGGTATTTTCAGCATTCACAGAACTTAATCAGTCACTTTATTACCTTCTGAGTCCAGAATGTCAGTGTTTTTCTACTACGATCTGCATAAAAGATCCCAGTCAAATTACCAGTTTCTTTGACGAACACCAAGGTTGTGATTTTACAAGAAGGTAACAATCCAAAAGTCATTGTGTAAATCATATTTGACCTCTGCTGAGCACCGTTCTCGATAATGTTTTAAATATGGACACTTTTATTACTGAAACGCTGTGAGAAACAATTACCGTCCAGATAGTGCTAAACAGTTCACAAATCATGTTCTTTTTTGAAAACTAATAGCTAAACATCATGTCTGGACAGGCTTCATTAGTTTTACTGTATGCTCTGGACTCACTTTGATCATGGTGAGTTTGGATCTGTTCATCTTGTCTTGACGGGAGCGAGTTCGCGATGTTTTGCGAAGGTTTTTTCGGACTCGTGATTCACTTCGAGCTCTGTTGGATCCCTCGTTCCCATCACTCATCTCTTTACCAGATGTGGCATCTGAGTTTATACTGCGAAAGAGCAGAGATCCAATCATTGAGCTTCTGTATGCACAAGGTTTGAAACTCCAAAAACATGCAAGATGAAACAAAGAAGATGCCAATGATCTATGAACAAAGAATCGGCACCTGTCATAAGTGGACCCAGCCGGTGCTGCCTGTTTATCGGCAACAAGATCCTAAAGTGCACAGAAGGCAATGAATTCAATGGCCATCACAACTGAGTTTGCCATTAGAGCACTGCTAAGCCAACAATGCAAAACTCTAACAACCATTACAAACACACAGAATACAGTCTAATTTTAAATTGGACCAAAATTATTTTTTTGGCACTGAATGAATTACATTTATAATCTACAATATCTCTTGGTGCACCCTACACAAATCTATGCATTACTGGCATTTCATTTCAAAACAGATTATTCCTTTGATAATGTACCATCAAAATTGTTTATAGCTATAAAGATTGTTGATGAAAATAAAACATTTGTGTCCAAAATTGCCTATTCACACTTGTCATTTTCTCTGTAATTTAAGCCTAATTTTTTTTAGGAATAAAATGTATGTCTCTTTTTTTTAAATCAACAGTGATCTGAATGGAGCTGAATAACTACATCGTCTTCTGTAGAGCTGCTTTACAGCAGAATTTGAATTTGTCTGATATTTAATAAAGTTTGCTGTGCATTACTGTGAAGCTGCTATGAAACAATCTGTATTGTATAAAGCACTACTGTATAAAGTTGATTTGACTTGAGTAAAAACAAACCAACATGAAAAAATGTTTAAATGCGTTAAGATAGTTTCTGTTGATAGTCTTTAATCATGAGAACAATTGAGGGATTTAAAATCTTAAGAAAAAGTTCCTCAGGTTTCAAAAGTAACCGTGAGAGCGCACCATTCAGGATTGTATTTTCTCAAACAGCAAAATTCCTTCTTTGTACTGCTCCTCCTATTCATATTGTGACTGTACTGATGTGCAGACTGTGTTTAGTTACACCTCAGTAAATACCTCCGCGGTGCCCGGAGGAGCTCCTGCACATGCACTGCTGCTGCCCGCCAGGCTGGCACCGGCTCCTGCATTGGGAATGTTGGGTAAAGATGCTTGACTTGCGAGCTTTTGGTCCACAGGCACAGCAGAGCTGAATGTATCGAGGACGGGTCTAAAAGGCGAGAGCTGCGGTATAGTGGGAGGCTGAGGTGCATTATGGCTGATGGAAGAGTTCTGGTCCACATGAACAGTTTGGCATTGGCTGGTCAAGGATCCCTGGAAAAAACAGGTTTTTTCAAAAAATTTATCAATACATAAATATGTAAAATTCACTTATACAAAGCTAAATGGATTTCCACACATATACATATATACATTATATATATATATATATATATATATATATATATATATATATATATATATATATATTATATATATATAAAACAGGAAAAGTATGACTTTTGGATTAATACTATAAAATATTTAAATATTAACATTGAATTAGTATGGGCATTAATGTTTTTTCTGAAAATTATTTGATTATTATTATTAGAAAATTTGGCAACTATTCAATTTGATTGCTTTGGAACAATTATTATTTTCAGCAGACCCAACGCATCATGTCAGTTGTTGTATTAAAAGTCACCACGAAATCCAAATTGACAATTCTTATTTTTAATGGAATATCGCAGTGTTCATAATAAACTATTTATTTGTGCACATCATTTTTTTAAAGATCCACCAATAGCAAACCACAACAATCCAACCTTCCAATCAATTCCCCACAAACAAAATAAAGCTCTACAATTGTTCTTGTTGAAAAGACTTTTGCAACTTCTGTTTCATGCTGTCTTTACCACATAATATCATGTGAAGCAGATATGGCAATACATTTAGATACATTTTTAACAAACGACATCCGGGCGAGTGAATAATAAAATAATTATATGTAACACTTCATTGTACAGTGTCATCCTTACACGTTACATGTAGTTACTATAGTAATTACTATAAATTGTGCATATAGTAATTACTATAAATTGTGCATAATTGCATGCAACTAACCCTAACCCTATAGTAAGTACATGTAGCTAGTTCTTATAACTCAGTACTTAAATGTATAATTACACTGTAACACGTACACCTTAAAATAAAGTGTAACCAAATTATCATTTTGGGGTGGACTATCCATTTAAGACCCGTCCAAACAAACTGATATACTCTACCTGTATAGGCTGAGTTTGTTTAGTGGGCGGGGCTCCAACACACATAGAGGTGGGGTTTGGAGTGGGTGTGACCTGACTGTGGGAATGTTGAGAGAGAGTGGCCATGGAGTTTACTGTGGGTTGTTGAGCAACAGAATAGGCCTGCTGGTACTGGTGAATTGTGGGCAATGGAGACGAGAACAATGGAGCAGCGAAGGGTGGGACGGGACATTGTGAGGGTATAGGGGAGGTGGAGGACAGGTGCGGGAACTGAGTTAAAGCAGAACTCTCTATCTGTGAACATGAAGTTGGCGAGATGTTGGGGTATGTTGGGACTGGCAGAGTGAGGGACGACTGCACAGAGGGAAAGCAGGCGGGGTACGGGTCACATCCAGGAAGAGGAATCCCAGCTGGCTGAGCTGTGTTAAGGGAAGGAAACTGGAGGAGACAAAAGTGCATTGTAGCATGGGAAGAATAAGCCATCAACAAGAACAGAATGTTAAAGGTCCTTTGTACAGCGGACTGTTAAAAAAATAGCATCTGACTTCTACATTAATCCAGATACAATCGAAAGCAGCATTTTTGTTTCAAAACGCTCTCCGTCCACACTAGCGTTTTCAAACTTTTTCCAAAATTTGCTTGTCCATACTAACGTCAGAAGATGCTACAATTATCTTACTGTGCATGTGTAAAACATAAAAGCTCCCTGAGATACAGAGAGACCAGATATAATAAAAGTTTTCACACTGTTCTTCTGGCACAATCATTTTATTTGGAAAATATCTCCCTACTCACTGGTGCATCCAGGCCACACTCAATCGCCATTCCAAGCAGTCTAAAATGCAATTGGCCTCATGTTTGCAGCACGACAGCAACTGCAGTAAATTCTGACATTTGCAAGAATGTAATATGAAGAGTGGCTCAGACCAATGCACTTTAAAACTTTTATCCCGGACGAGCCCCCCTATTATCAGGCAGATACAGTTATATCTATTGGTACAATATGAGTTTAAACTTAAACATGAGCAAACTTAAACCTCTCTTTTCACAGTCTACACTACAGAACAGTAGTTTCAAATGTATCCTTGTTGAAAAGGGTTTTCAAAAAATGCTCAGTTTTCACACGTCTCAGTGTGGATGAAAGGCCAAAATGTAGAGAAAAGGCATTCCAAATGTATCTGTATTTGTGTAGACATCGCCTAAGCAGAAGAACCAGCAGTAAGGTGTACCTGTGTGAGGTAAGCTGCCGGCTGTGGAGGGGGGACGGGTTGTGTAAGAAGACTGGACGTGGACTGTACTCTTTGCTGCCAGCTGTCCATTAGTTGTGTCTGAATGGGGAGCTAACATGATTGAAAGAGAGAGAAAAACAAGTGTGCCAAGAGAAAAACATGAGATGGTTTGCAGATGTAAGTCTTATTCTTGTCAGCTCAATGTCAGTCTATTCTACAGTAGAGGTGTCCAATCCTCCAACCCTAAACAACTATGCATGCTAATTAAGATTGCAAGGAACACTTAATTACAAACATGCGTGTTTTGTTGCAGGGTTGGGACTGAACTCTGTAGAACAGAGATTGTCCTTGTCCTGTCCTCTTGTCCTGAAAGGTTTATTGCCAACCTGCTTTATCACATCTGCCAAGCGATCCTAAATAACTTGATTGGCTGGTTTGTGTGCGTCTGATTAGAGTTTGAGCTAAATGAATCAGGAAAGTAGGTCTCCAGGAACAAACTGTAATAAACCGTTAAGACATGTCTTACAAGCTTTCTTTAAGAGTGGTCACAAAAATTGAAATAGCACAGTTTGTTTGTAATCCATTGATCACTGAGGGATCAAAAGAATGTCAATATTAACCTGTGTGTGTGTATGTTACTTTAAGAGAGCAATCATCCATCTGTGTTGAGTTTATTTTCTTATTTTTATGATTTAATTTAATAATAATTTATTATCAGTCATTTATGTAGTTGTCATTTGATTAATCATTTATTGTAACAATTTTTATTGTTATTTGTCCTTTTATGATTTTATTTTTCATCTTACTTATTTCCTTTCTATTGTTGTTTAATCCTATGATTGTGTGGTTTCGAGGGATGTTTGGCTCTATGAGTTAGAGATAAAAGAATTTCTACATTTCAAGGTTTTTAACATCACAGGATTGCTCTTTCCTAGCTTTCTCTGTCAAACTCTCAGGCAGATAGAACACTTATGGCAGGGATTTGGGGTCCAGTGTTGGATCTAATATATCTGATATTTCTGACATTGAGATCCATCCGATCTAACATTTTGGTTTAAGTCAGCAGGATATCGGCATGATCTAACATTTTGGTGTAGTCGGCAGGATATCAGAAAACAGAAAATGTAACAGTTTACTTTTGGATAGATGAAAATACAGGCCAAAAGCTGGACAATATATAATTTCTTTAGTGATGCCTGGACAACTTTGCCTGGCCATTGCCTTGCCTGGATCTTGAGGGACAGAGTTGAGAACCCCTGATTCGGACAGAATAAGCTGCAATACGGACCAAGCAAAGACAAATCTACAGCTGCGACCCACATTAAGAAGCCCATGAGCTCAGTTAGCCAATACAACCAAACAGACTAGAGAGAAAGTGTGTCTGATCATTACAAGTGTATAAACTGAATCAACCACATTGGTACACACATACACACACATTTGGTAGATAAGGTTGAAACAAGTGTACCTGCTGGAAAGATGGTGCAGAGCCTGCCTGACTCAGATGCACAGGAGCAGTTTGCTGCATGTTCGAGAAGTCGTGGAGTTGCCCGTCTGTTGTGGCATTCACAGGTGGTTGTGGCAAAATGTGTAACGCAGGAGTTTGCTGAGGCTGTGCAGGTGCTGATGAGACATGCCGCACGCTTGATCCTCCACTCTGAAAACTCTGATCCGCAGCCAGCGCTGCTTCTGATTTAGATGGGATAGCTGCGACTGCAGTGTGCTGCACAGGTGGAAATATTTGTGCATTGGCTAGCTCTGCTGTGGCAGGATGGTAACTCGGAGCTGTGGCACTCTGCGGCACAAATGTAGGCTGATGCGATACATGGGCCTGCGTGTTCAACTCTGCAGTCTGACTTGAAGACGCAAGCTGCTGTGGGGTCCTGGTTTGTGGAGCAGTCAATATGCCTTGCAGAAGTGCCGGCAGCTGGGGAGTGGACAGAGTCTGTCCGGTGGGCTGTGCAGGGGTCTCGGAGGATGCAGGAGGGTAAGTCTGCACGTGTTGAGCTACGGAAGGTGCCGCCTGACTTTGGACTCTCAAAACGGCAGGCTGCAGAAGAGTAAACAAACTATTAAAAACCGCATACACAGCCATTCCATATAAATAAAACCACAGACACTTACAGCTGCAATAGTGAGTAATATGAAGGGATGCATGAAGACCACACACGACCAGTTTAAGTGATAATGAAAAAATGAAACGATTCACAAAGATGGTTAGCAGCATGACGTCACATCGCAAGCGTGGTTATTGAGTAGGTTTTGAGGGGAAAATGGACTCCGTTAGAGAACAGCAGTACCCACAGGACTTGGTGAGTACGGTTAAAGAAGTGGAGAAGAAGAACGCATTTAGATTTGAGCAAATTATACTAAGTCCTAGAGGCCCCTGGGAGCAACAGCAGAACCACCACAAAGAATAGAGAGAACCACAGCATTTCCTCTATAAGCAGCAGGGTTACACCTTGTCCTCAGTTGCGGAGTGACCTACCACATGAGTCAGGGAGTTTTCGCCAGCACAAAAACTTGCTCTGCGACGTGATGCCAATTCCTCACCAGAAGACTCCATGGCGGGCCCCTCATCACTGTGGCTGCGGGCAGGCCGATAGGACCCTCTTTCTGACTTGGTCAGTGGGGCTCTTAGAAAGGCAAGAGCAGTCTGATGTTTGTGGCCTGTGATGCTCTCCAGAGATTTGTTGAGCTGGGAGAGGTTAGAGGTCTCATTGACAGAGCCCTTGCGAGCCCCTGTGGCTGAAAGCATAAGTGAAGAATAGGGCGTATGTCTTCCATCTGCACAAGTCCCAAGTAGGAATAATGACAGGCAGGCCTGACATGGCGACGGTGGCTGGTGAGGGGTGGGGTTTAAAGAAAGGCGACGCCCCTTTCTCACCACTGAGACAGGCTCCTCCCCCTCTGTCTTAGAGGACGTTTCCACTGATGTGTCACTATAGCGGCGGGGCGTAATAGGCAAAGGAACAGACAGCAAATTCATAGAGCCGGAACTTTCCAATCCTCTTTCTGTCGACTCTGATTGGTCTGGTGGTATTTGAAGGAAGAAAGGGCTTGTGGGTCGGAGATGCTCATGGCTTCTGATTAAGTCATTTACAGAGTAACTTGCATGATGTGGACCCTGGAAGAAAAGCCACTTCACCAAACTATTATCATGAAATGACACTGAGTTAATAATCAAATCAAGGACACAACAAACATTTTTACACTTGAGGAAATAGTGAGTGATGCTTGAATGTACAACCTCCCATGCAAGGAATGCTACTTATAGGCAAACAAACTGGTTGATGACCAACACTGTCCAGTTACAAAACTGCACAACAGTGTCATTATGAATGACGGTCTATATTTAGTATAATTCCTCTGTATAAAAGATATGCAAGTACAAGCATGCATGGGTACGTGCAAGCAGAGGAATGCAAACTTTACATATCAGCAGTTTATCATCAGTAACCATGATGGGTAAGTGATACGAACCTCCTGGGTTGTGGTGAAGACCGAATCTTGTTGTGACTGGTATATGACACTGTGCAGACCACTGCTGTGGGAGTCAGAGTACACGGTTGAACCAATGCCACTGTCAGCTAGAGGGAGACAGAGAGACAAACATGGACTAAACAACAAATATCTGAGACAATCAATACCACTTGTCCCTCAGTTCCCTCAGATTGGATATTGTTGTAAGAGAGTCTGTGACAACAGTTTCATGTTAAAGTCAGCATGAAACGTAAGTTGAGCTACTGTAGTCAACATTTGAAGTGGATCAAAAAAGTTAATCAAAGTAGTCCTTAGACAAGAACGGGTATTGTTCAAAATTAATTTATAACTTTGATGAAAGGTTTTGATCCACTTCAAATGTTGACTACTGTAGTTCACAGGTGCACACGCTTACATGTGGTGGATGTAGTCATGGCACTAAGTTGGCAGACGCGGACATGCTGGTCCACTTCAGTGTCTTCGGGCTCCACCAGACAGGGTGGTTCGCAGAGGACCGGTACCGTCCCGGCTGGCATGGACGGGGCAGTGCCACCCTGAGAGGCCCTCGGCACTGTACGTGCCCTGCGCCATTTGATCAGAGCCACCCTGTCACGGATAGACTTCCCCACAATCTTTGCATCGCTCTCATGGAAGAAACCAGACTCAACCTGACAGAAGCACAAGAGGGGGCTGGTGTGAACACGCTTTTTTAGAGCAGACAGGAAGAAATGAGGGCTCTACTTTAGGAACAGAGGAATGAATCTCGCAGTATTAAAGGAAAATTCCACAAAGACAAGCAAGAGTCTGTGGGGGAAAGCTTCAACTAGACACACTGCGCACACACATTGGAAAAATATGACTAATGAGACCAAGAATAATTGTTTAAAAAATGAGAATAAAAGGAAACTTTTGTTGTGCTGTCTCTACTAAATCAATTTAAATAAAAAAATAAGTTAAAAAAATATTCAATATATATTGGTAACAATTTACAATAAGGTTCATTAGTTAACATTAGTTAATGTATAAACAAACATCAACTAACAATGAGTAATACATTTGTTACAGTATCTATTAATCTTTGTTAATGTTAGTTAATAAAAATACAGCTGTTCATTGTGTGTTCATATTAGTTCACTGTGCATTAACTAATGTTAACAAACACAACCTTTGAATTTAATGGCATATTAGTAAATGTCGAAGTTAATAATAACTAAGATGAATAAATTCTGAAGAAGTATTTTTCATTCTTAGTTCATGTTAACTAAGGTAGTTAACTAATGTTAACTAATGAACCTTATTGTAAAGTGTTACCTATTTATTATATTTCTTTTTTTAAATATATACGTAGTTAATTTAATTATTATAATACATAATAAGCAATGAGAATTACCAGAATTTAAAAAAGAATACAAAGAAAAAAGCAAGCTTGGGAGCATGGTTGCTTTTGTTGTGCTGTCTCTAATAAATTAAATCAAATCTGAATGATTTACTCATTTAATTTCTCCCTACAGAGAATTGTGTGGGGACATGTACTTAGCATTCATTAAAAAGAAAGTACTGGTAATTTAGTTTTTTTGTGAGCTTCACCCAAGTACGCTTAAATGCATGAAGGGTTTTGTGTAAAATGGCAAAATGGAAAGATCAATATCTGTACTGAACAAGTGTCTGACAGGGTAAGGCGTGAACCGTTTGGACTGTGGTTTGTGTGAATATAAGCTGCCGACTCATTTTCTCTTTAGCAAACATTCACACACATTACAATGCTCAGATTACATAACTCGTTATTACGGCAAAAGGATTTTCCAATCCGAACTGGGTCCAAGAGGCCACATACCCATAAGACCATGGTTTAATATATAACGTGCACAAGTGGCTTTGGCTTCTTCGCATGAGCGTATCTAGTGTGAAGATCTGAAAACCGGTTTGGTCGTCACTCAAGCAGGGGATCCAGAGTTCCTCAGAAAGCGAGGGAGGTTGTTATGAAGCTCAAACTCGGGACAAGATCAAATCTAAGCAGGAAAACGGCATCGCAGGCGGAGGTTACGAGAGGATAGACAGCTCTTTGTTAAGGGAATAAACATCCACCTCTCCAATGGAATAATCCAAAGCTGGCCAAAACATTATTCCGTTCAAAAATCATTTAAATTCTGTTGTGTTTCATAATAGAGGTGTGAAATATCTCAGTGCTCATAGCTAAGAGACAATAGTATCAGGAAGACATCAGATTTCATGAGCCATGAAACGTATTGGCTGTTTTTGTGGTGTTCACATATCACAGTAAATCTGGTTTAAAAGGTTATTTTCTAAATGAACAGTTCAACAGAATAAACACACCTGAAGGTAAATGTTGGGTTGAAAATATCGATTCTCATTTTGATGAACCGATATTGATTCTTTTAGTCAGTGCTGTTTTCAGTTGATGCGAGAACTAAACTTCACTATACTTTTGATATTAAACAAACCTTTCAAATTCTGTCAGTGAATTGAGTCAATAAATGTGTGTTTGTGTGTGTTGAATGTGTGTGACAGATGAACCGATCATCTCGTCCTCTTTACTACTAGTTACAGCAGCAAATAAACATCATGAACATCAGAAGGAATGTTGAAAGAAACAGAACAACTGAAATCAATCATGTCTCATGTAATCCATCAATCAGTGTTTCAACCGCAGAAACACCTCAATAACAGCTGGAGAACAATAACAATAATGTAAAATAACGTCACAAGGTTCTGTCCTATTATTTGCTTTAGTTTTAGTCTTTGATGTTGAAATGCTGTTTGATATTATTGTGTTGCTGTATGATAGCTTTATTTCTTGCAAAGTGACCTTGAGATCTTGAAAGGTTCTATATAAATAAAAAATAATATATATGCACTATATTAAATCATTATATAAATGCACTATATTAAATCATTATATTTTTACTTAACATGCTTTAATAATGAGTTTATTCAAAGTACATTAAATATAGAAGAACCGCTTACGACAGCCACTGTTCATTTATAAATGTTTGTGTTAAAAACGAATTGGAGTACAAACATGTCATTAAATGTTTGTATGCACATCATTTGTTAATATTAACCTGTAAAATTACAGTAATGTAGCGACTGACAGGGTTCCCAAAATGCAGCATTAGGAGATATTTCTTCCTTTGAGAGAAATTGACATGTACTGTGCCTGATATATATATATATCCAAATTGAATCAATATCAGAATTGATCGCAATCTGGTGAATCAAACTCTAATCGAATCATGAAATTTATATATTAGGAATTTATATTTAGAAATGTATATTTATATTAAAATATGAGGAAGCTGAAATCAGATCTGGGTCCACATTAGCATGACGCACAACAAGTGCAGTTATATCATATATCTTATCGTGGACGAGCTTGGAGACGCGGGAAACGCTGGTGAAGTGGCTAAAACACACACCATCTCCTGTGCCACGGCTTCAGGAACCTCCTTCTCCAGGTCGAAGCTGAACTCGATGGCTCCTCCGTCCCTGTACTTGCCCTTCAGCCGTCGAGGATCCTCCACCCACAGCTTCAGCGCGATGGACATCTTCATTCCGTCGTCTTCCTCCGCCAGCTCCACCCGCACACCCGTGTCCTCGGCGAAGAACGCGTGGTTCAACAGGTCCTTGATGGTGTAGCTGTGAAGAGAGAGTTGCAGACACCGTTACCGGACGCACATGTTCCAGGATACAGTCAAAACTGGTGCTCAACATTCAGGAAATGATGACCAACAAACTAGGAGATTTAACCCTTGCGCATCAATTAAAAAAAGTTACAAATAGGTCCATAGTGGACAAAAATGTCCGTGTCAAAAAACTGTCATAAATACTTGAAGCTTGGGAGCTTAAAAAGTTTAAAAAGTAAAACCAAAAAAAGTTAATGAAAATGATTTATGAACACTATTTTATATAAAATATATATCATAAAAAAACATTGAACTCTAAAACTGCTAGAAAAACCAAAGCCACAAATCTAAGCAAGTTGTGTTCCAAATTTGTGGATGATATCTCAAAAAAAATAAGTTTTCAGGAAGATTTTGTTTGGGCGCAGAAACAGATTTTCCCCGTTAGATGCAGCAAAACAACGATTTAAGTTATCATCTCTCATTTATTACAAGCACACACAAATTTGTTTTATTACACACACACACACACACACACACACACACACACACACACACACACACACACACACACACACACACACACAAACAAACCCCACTCACACTCTCTCACACACGCACACACACACACACACTCTGACATCCATACCAAAACAATTAAAGCTGCATAATTTACCCAATTGTCTCTATAATATGCAGAAGCAGAAAACAGGAATAAAGCGAGTATTTGCTTTACAGGCCAAACCTGAGAAAATGGCACTGGTATTTTTTTTTTTACAATTTCTAATTTTGAAGCCTTGCCAACAGAATGAAAGCCTATTAATAAAGATTGCAACATTTTGTAGTTAAATGGCCCTGCAATTAAAAGTTGCGGTTTTAATGGGTTTCAATGGGGACATTTTTGTCCAAAAGTTGCTGAGAGGAACTAGTTGTGTACCTAGTGCAAAATAGATTAATTTTAAAGGAAAATTGCAACAGAAATACATACCTGTACCAAAATGTATACAGTTTGCATTAACACAGGCAAAATGATCAAAAAATAAAACTGAAAAAGACAAACATGTCCACAAGGGTTACATGACTATATATATTATATAGTGACTTCAGAAGCCGTGAGAAACTCACCGCTCCTCCTTATTCTGACAGATACACTCGCCGATGATCTCCTTCACCTCAGGGTCCATCACTTTGTTATAGCTGGCAGGCTTCACCCCCTGAGAGACACATTAAGAGCCCGTTACTGTAGGACACGTGTTTGTGAGGAACAGACCCAAACTGATGCTGTTATTGGCTGATAATCTCCTCCAGTGAGCCGACCGGACGTCAGCTGAACCCTGACTCCACAGATACTGTCATGTAGTCTGATTTGTGAACCGTAGTGATGCTCAGGTTATAAGTCCATTGGGTTTTCAGTCACAAAATACTATCGTTCAACTTAGAATATACAGGTCCTTGTCAAAAAATTGAGAAGGTTTTGAGTAATGAAACAGGCTGGGAGTTTTTAAAAGCCTCCGGAATTAATTAGTTGATTCAGATGATTAGGTTAATAGCTCGTTTAGAGACCCTTTTCATGATATGCTAATTTTTTGAGACAGGAATTTTGGGTTTTCATGAGCTGTATGCCAAAATCATCAGTATTAAAACAATAAAAGACCTGCAATATTTCAGTTGGTGTGCAATGAATCTAAAATATATGAAAGTTTAATTTTTATCATTACATTATGGAAAATAATGAACTTTATCACAATATGCTTATTTTTTGAGAAGGACCTGTAGTGCACAAAGACTATTTTTACTGTGATATTTTGGTGGGATTTTTTTTCTTCATTATGACTTATCGCTGTATGAAAAAAATATTATTTTGGGTCCCCCTTTATATTAAGTGGCTTTAAGTACTATGTACTTACATTTAAACTAATAATTTGATACAATGGACTTATTGTGTACATGTACATGTTTTTACATTTTACTTATATTTTAAAAATACCTGCATGTAACTACAGCTGTAATTAATTTATGTAATTAGGGGCCAAGCACCAAAGGTGCTGAGGCACCTATTGTAATCGTTGGCGTTCTTATTATTATTATTATTATTCCGCTCTTGGAGTCTAAGCCAGCCCATAGAACCGATTGCGGGAAAGTTGTTTTGGTTTGAAATTCTGATAGAGGACAGTCCCAACATTAAATACACCAATTTTGGTGTTTCTAAGTCATTGCCTCTAGTGCCACCACCTGTCCAAAGTTTCACTTTTATTTTGCTAATAACTTCTGAACCGTAAAGCTTATCAACAAAATTATTTTTTCCTCTGATTCCTGAGCTCATGACGATTCGATTGCACCCCATGAGGTCATTTTCCGTCATAAAAAAATGGCCGCCATCTTGAATTTTCTCAAAAAGCTACTTTTTCGAACTCGTCCTAGACGGTTTGTCCGATTTCCACGAAAATTTAACCAGATCATCTTCAGGCAGTGCTGACAAAAATGTATTAAAATCAAATTGATTCGTCAACTCGCTTTTGATAAACGCTCGAACAAATTTTACGTAGCGCTTGCAAAAACAGTCGTAAGGCTGTATCTTCGCAACGCTTTAGCGTATTAAGACCAAACTTGGTCCATGTCATCACAGACATGACCTGAGGCTAAATGCTGCGTTTCAGTGCAGCGCCACTTACTGGTCCAGAGATACAGAAAATGGCTATTTTTGCTTATAACTTCTGAATGGTTTGTCCAAAAATCCTAAAAGTGGTCTCGTTAGATTCAGGGCGTCATGTCGAGTGATATTCAATTTTCCCAGGTCGGCCATTTTGGCTGTTGGCCATTTTGAATTATGTGCTAAAATGCTGTATTTTCTGAACGCATGAACGAATTATTACGAAACTCGTTTTGGGTCATCAGAACGATGCCCTGAAGGTGCATGAGAAGTTTCGAAACAGCGCCACCTAGTGGTAAAATGTATTTTTCAAATGCTTATAACTCTGGGTGTGGTTGACTTATTTTCACGGCAGTCATCTCGTTAGGTTCCTGAATCCTTGCCGAGTCCACAGATACCAAACATGCTAGGTTTTGCCTAAAGGTTTGTGTAGCGTTGTGATTTAGCGCTGAAAAAACATTTGCAGATATCTTCGAAACCATTAGTCCGATCGAGATGAAACCACCGTCAGAAGTTTGGAACCATAGCTCCTTAACGTCACATTTCAGCTCAAATGCCAAAATATTGATAGTAAGGTGTAGTAAAATTCAATCAAAGTCACGTGTCATTCATTTTTGACGTGTTTTTTCATATAAATGTCAATAACTCCGAAGCGAATTGAAATATATTTTTTCACCAAATTTGGCACACACATGTATGGGCTCATTCCGAGGACACAGGAAAATAATTGTGAGATTTTGCTTCTTGGTGGCGCTATAATAGATCAAAACATGAAATTCCCATTGACTTCAATACAGTTTTGTGATGTAAAATGCTATACTGAACAAATGCATTGGTGTAACATTATGAAACTCAGAATTTGCAACCAGCAACATCTCCTGAAGGTATTCAAAAGATTTTGAGATAGCGCCACCTTTTGGTCAAAATTATAATTAAATATACAAAAATGCTAATAACTTTTGAATGCATTTGCCTATTGTAATGACTCTGGTCTTAATTGATTTCTTGGGTTATGCTGAAAACAAAGATACCAATTTTTCCAAAGTCAGCCAAACTTCCTGTCCGCCATCTTGATTTTCATTAAATACCTACTTTTTCGATCTCCTCCTAGACCGTTTGTCCGATTTTCACCAAAATCGAATCGTATCTTCTCCAGACCGTGCCGACTAAAAGTTATGGATTTTGTGTTGATAGACGAAACCGTTTTCGTATACCACAGCATCAAAGTTGAGGCATACTGCCAAAATGACTATTCAGACTATCTCTGCAATGCCTTGACATTTTGAAACCAAACTTTGTATGTGTCATTGTCACCTCACTCTGACCACATCACATCAATTTTGTAACTGCGCCACCTATTTGTTGAAAGTGATAAACCATTAAATCATCTTATAAGTTTCTTTATATATGATTTTTCAGCCATTTTCCCAAAATTCTCCTAAAATATCTTTAATTGCTCCTTGCTGCAGTTGGTCTGCCACTCCCACCCATGATGGCATCTGTTACCGCTTCTTGCGCTTGGCCCCGGTAATCGCTGCTTGCAGCTATATTTACATTTGTAATTACACTGTTGACCCTTCCCTTACACCTTAACCCAGCCTTAAACGACCCATACCACACACACCTGACCCTAACCTCACCCGTATCACTATCAGCAAAAGTGTTTTACAATTCAACATGTACATTGTACATATTTTTTAATGTAAGTATATAATACTTAAAGCCACTTAATATGAAGTGGGACCTTATTTTGTGTTCAATAGAAAAACAAACACCATCAGACGGGTTTGAAAGTGAATGAGGGTGAGTAAATGACTGAGATTTTACTTTTTTAGTAAACTATCCCTTTAATTGTCATTAAAACAAAAAGTAAAAAACAAATACATATATAAGGTACCTTATAGAGTATACAAATACGCAGATATTTATTCTTGTTTTAACCATGAACCCACTTCATTTTTATCCATTTTTCAGAAAACAAGACTTAATATCTCAAGTAATTTTGCTTCTCCAGTAAATGTATCTTGATTTAAGAATGTTTGGATATTTGTATTGGAAAACAAGTACATTGTATATTACATAATAATATAAAATACATCATACTATGTAAACTAAAGTAATTGCTAACTAGGTTTTTACTTTATTGTATTGGGCAATGCAAGTTTGAGAGGAGCGCCCCCGACAAATCTCGCGAGAATCACGACATGCTTTACAGCAACGACGTCACACACATCAACAACAACATATGAAGCACGAAGACACTTGCGCGCATTTCAGATGTGATACTCGACGATGGAAAAAGCAAAGAAAGCGCGTCGGAAGAGTCTAGAAAAAGGAAAAGTGAATCTGACAGCGTGATGAACCGGACAAGAGTCCCACTCTCGCTCAGTCTTTCACTGTTAAAGTTCAATCCTGCGATTATCATGAGAACAGTTGTCAATATCTCAGGACATAAATAAGCCTACACGTTGTAAATAGTGTAAATGAGCGCAATTTGCAAACTATTATGATAAATTGCAATAATTATGTCTAACGACATCATAACGGACATTGTTATGAAATAATGCGACGTACATGTAACTTTATTGATGTCATCTGGCATTTTATAATGTTTACATCACACTCAAAAAACTCAAATTAAATTATACAGTAGGCCTAGGCTATTGGCTATTTACTTGTAATTTAGCAGCAATCATGTAAAAACGTTATAAGCCATCAAACGCGGTAGGCTACTTAATTATTATAAAGTGCAGAGACGCTCTGCATGAGTGGTATTTACGACAGTAACGTTAAATACAAGTACTCTACAGCGACTCTAGGGGGCGCTGTTTGACAAAAACGGAATTCCTGCATAGTGTGCCTTTAATTAAACAAATGTTACCAGTGAACAACAAAATGTAATTTAGTGCGACAGGGGAATAGTAAACCACTTTTTTTTTAGGTCTACTGAGACGGATATCAGCAGCAGCATGACCAGGGTCTGTGCAGAAACACGACTCTCAAAGATCAAATCAGTCACAGCCACAGTATTCTTCCATCAGTGAAATGAAATGATCGCACTAGTGTTGAAGTGCAGGTGTGACTTACACTAGTTACTTTGCGGTAGATCTGAGCTGCGTTCTGGCACTCGGAGTACGGGTATTCAGACGTGGCCATCTCTAGCATGCACATGCCAAACGCATAGACGTCCACGGCCTCGTCGTAATGCTCCTCGTACATCTCCGGGGCCATGAACTCCGGCGTACCTGGCGAAATCAAAGGATGAAATTATCTTCTGATACACAGAGAAACATACACCATCTTATAATAGCACTCAATTTAGAAACATACACCATCTTATAATAGCACTCAATATCCGCCTCTCGATTCTGCAATGATAGGAATATAGCGGTTACCCCGGTTAACTGTATACAAAGGTACTTTAGTAGGCACTATAAGGAGGTAAGATGAAATAAGCAAAAAAAGAAAATGCAATCGAAACTTCCCTAAAGACAGTCTGGACCCTTCAGACATGCACTTGAATAAAAACAACAGTGCGTTTTTACTCTGAAATGCGACTTTGAAATGCAATTCCTGTCTTTTTGTCCCCTAATTTAGGACCTCTTGAAATGACCATTAAGACTTCTTTTATACCATTTCAAGTCCCCCTGTGGTGAAAATCCAACTTTGTATGCAGTTTATATGTCTATGTGGTGTTTTTAATATTGGTAATATTAATATATGTTTTTTTTAAGACAAACCATGTGTAAATTCATAAGTCAACAGCATTGCTGAGTATTTTCTCCTTAAAACTGCAGTGAACCAAAGACAGTCTCAAAAACACACTTTGAAATCGCTGGTGTTTCTGACGTCACAAACTACCTTGTAACCAATCAGATCAACGTGTGATCGTCAACGAGTGGATCTCCGAGTGAGTGAGTGAGTGAGTGAGTGAGTGGAGGCGGGGCTCATTTGCATATTCATGGAACCATGTATACTAAATGATAAAAGGATGTTGAGCTACATTCAAGTCACTTTAAGGCATGACCTTATTTAAAATAAACAAAACACTTAAATATGTAATTTTGGTGATCAAAGATGAGTTTTAAGTGATAAAATTATTGACTACAGGGAGACTTTAAGATATTGTGAATATTGAATTTGATCAAACTGAATTTAAGACTTCAAGGACCCATGGGGACCATGTAAACATAGTAAAATGTGTTAAAAGCAAAATCAAAAGAACCTGAATAATTAATAAAAATACTGGATAAGCATCCAAAACAGCTGGATATGAAGGACCAGCGTCTCACCGATCACACTCTTGGCGAAGGAGGTTCTTTTGAGCGTAGCCAGACCCAGATCCCCGATCTTGACGCTGCCCGTGGGGCCCGTGATGAAGATGTTATCACACTTCAGGTCCCGGTGGATGATGGGAGGAGTGCGTGTGTGAAGGAAATGCAGACCTTTGAGAATCTGACGGCACCAACTGCGCAAAACTTTGGGTTTCATCACCTTAAAGCGTTTCAGATACCTGGAGAAAATAATGAGTGGCATTTATAACTGATAATCAGCATTACTTGTATTGTAATTTAAGTTCCATTTAACTGAATACACGACATTAACTAACCACAAAATGTGTGCTGTATTATACACTACTGTATATTGCAAAAAGTTTTGGGACGTCTACCTTTACATGTACATGAACTTTAATGACATCCCATTCCTGATCTGCAGGGTTTAATATAGAGTTGGCCTCCCTTTGGAGCTATAACAGCTTCAACTCTTCTGGGAACTTTCCACAAGGTTTAGGAGTGTGTTTATGGGAATTTTTGACCATTCTCCTTGAAGCGCATTAGTGAGGTCAGGCACTGATGTTGGACGAGAAGGCCTGGCTTGCAGTCTCCACTCTAATTCATCCCAAAGGTGTTCTATCGGGTTAAGGTCAGGACTCTACACCAAACTCCTCGTCCATGATTAAATGGGCCTTGCTTTGTGCACTGGTGCGCATGTTGGAACAGGAAGGGGCCATCCCATGAAAGTGTCCAAAATGTCTTGGTATGCTGAAGCATTAAGAATTCCTTTCACTGGAACTAAGGGGCCAAGCCCAACCCCTGAAAAACAACCCCGCACCATAATCCCCCTCCACCAAACTTTACACTTGGCACAATGCAGTCAGACAAGTACCGTTCTCCTAGCAACCGCCAAACCCAGACATCGGATTGCCAGACAGGGAAGTGATTCGTCACTCCAGAGAACACGTGTCCACTGCTCTAAAGTCCAGTGGCAGCTGCTTTACAACACTGCACCCCACACTTTACACCACAGCATCCCACGCTTTACACCACCGCATCCCACGCTTTACACCACCGCATCCCACGCTTTACACCACCGCATCCCTCGCTTTACACCACCGCATCCCACGCTTTACACCACCGCATCCCACGCTTTACACCACCGCATCCCACGCTTTACACCACCGCATCCCACGCTTTACACCACCGCATCCCACGCTTTACACCACCGCATCCCACGCTTTACACCACCGCATCCCATGCTTTACACCACTGCATCCCGCGCTTTACACCACCGCATCCCACGCTTTACACCACCGCACCCCACGCTTTACACCACCGCATCCCACGCTTTACACCACCGCATCCCTCGCTTTACACCACCGCATCCCACGCTTTACACCACCGCACCCCACGCTTTACACCACCGCATCCCATGCTTTACACCACCGCATCCCACGCTTTACACCACCGCATCCCACGCTTTACACCACCGCACCCCACGCTTTACACCACCGCATCCCACGCTTTACACCACAGCACCCGACGCTTTACACCACCGCATCCCACGCTTTACACCACCGCATCCCATGCTTTACACCACGCGCATCCCGCGCTTTACAAAACCGCATCCCACGCTTTACACCACCGCACCCCACGCTTTACACCACCGCACCACACGCTTTACACCACCGCACCCCACGCTTTACACCACCGCATCCCACGCTTTACACCACCGCATCCCACGCTTTACACCACCGCACCACACGCTTTACACAACCGCATCCCACGCTTTACACCACCGCATCCCACGCTTTACACCACCGCACCCCACGCTTTACACCACGCGCATCCCAAGCTTTACACCACACGTATCCCACGCTTTACACCACCGCATCCCACGCTTTACACCACTGCACCCCACGCTTTACACCACCGCACCCCACGCTTTACACCACCGCACCCCACGCTTTACACCACAGCACCCCACGCTTTACACCACAGCACCCCACGCTTTACACCACAGCACCCCACGCTTTACACCACAGCACCCCACGCTTTACACCACCGCATCCCACGCTTTACACCACCGCATCCCACGCTTTACACCACCGCATCCCACGCTTTACTCCTCTGCATCCCACGCTTTACTCCACTGCATCCCACGCTTTACTCCACAGCATCCCACGCTTTACACCACCGCATCCCACGCTTTACACCACCGCATCCCACGCTTTACGCTTTACACCACCGCATCCCATGCTTTACACCACCGCATCCCACGCTTTACACCACAGCACCCCAGGCTTTACACCACCACATCCCACGCTTTACACCACCACATCCCACGCTTTACACCACAGCACCCCAGGCTTTACACCACCACATCCCACGCTTTACACCACCGCATCCACCCGCTTTACACCACAGCACCCCACGGTTTACACCACAACACCCCACGCTTTACACCACCGCATCCCCCGCTTTACACCGCCGCATCCCCCGCTTTACACCACTGCACCCCACTCTTTACACCACAGCACCCCACGCTTTACACCACAGCACCCCCCGCTTCACACCACCGCATCCCACGCTTTACACCACCGCACCACACGCTTTACACAACCGCATCCCACGCTTTACACCACAGCACCCCACGCTTTACACCACAGCACCCCCCGCTTTACACCACCGCATCCCCCGCTTTACACCACCGCATCCCCCGCTTTACACCACTGCACCCCACTCTTTACACCACAGCACCCCACGCTTTACACCACAGCACCCCCCGCTTCACACCACCACATCCCACGCTTTACACCACCGCATCCCACGCTTTACACCACCGCATCCCACGCTTTACACTACCGCATCCACCCGCTTTACATCTGTATCTGTAAGGTATTATGGGTAATGTAGTTTTCACCACGAATACCGCTGTTAAACAAGCAAATGCAACAAAAACATATACAAGCTCGTAGCTCAAAGTAGGTGTCTTTAAACACTTATAAGTTTAAAATCACTAATTTTCTTCGTAGGGTTAGGGTCCAAAAATTTGAGTTTTTACTTCCGGAACCCAAATGTTGCGCTCTATACTACATCAATTTCAAATAGTAGTTAAAGACACCTAATATAAAGTGGGACCTGGATGACTTTCAGGGTGCTTTTATGTATGTTTTAGAGATTAAAATGTTACTGTTCAATATAATTTAACTGTATAAATTAAAAAAAAATTTATAATAATAAAATGAAATAAAAAACAATATAAAAAATATAATATATAATACATTAAATTAAATATAAAATGTAAAAACAAAACAAAATAAAACACTAGCACACTTGATTCCAGATCTGAATGAGACTTAAATGTCGGTGTCCTGTGTAAATCTCCTCACGTTTTGAGCGTTCCTGACGTCATGAGCTCTGTGACCAGAACGATGCACTTCTTCCCCTTCAGCGGCGACTCCCAGAAGTCATAGAAGCGCACTATATTCGGGTGCTGAAGACCCTTCAACATCTCAGCCTCCTCTTTAAAGCGTTGCCGCTCTGCCTTGGTCAGCTTACGGTCCTGAAACACACACACACACACACACACACACACACAGATTAAAACAATCGGCAGGACACAAGCGGTCACTCTCAGGAGAAAAGGTTCTTTACAGAAGCTTAAAGGGTTCCATCAGAATCTTCATATATGAACATTCCATCATGGGATAATTTTATGGATTTAGTTTTAAATAATTTTTTATTTTGATCAAATTTTATAAATTGAACAGCATTTACATACTTTATCACTAGAAAAAATTTTTTAATAACCAGTTAAACATGAACGTATTATAAAAATCATTTAAGAACTAAAGATTGATATTAAAGCACACCAAACTAAAGCAGCTCAGTGATACTGTAAAGAAACAGAAAGAGATCGAGAGGCTGGAGTTCCATTACTAAAGTACTGTGATATCATCATGTATTGAGTGTCTCTTTTCTTCAGTAAGTGAGATCTTCCTCTGCCGTCTCGAGCCGATTTACACACACAATAACATCACATTTAATCATAAAGAGATTTCCACAACCCAGTCAATTCCTCATGGAGAACATCAAGTCCACTTTATGTGTGTGTGTGTGTGTGTGTGTGTGTGTGTGTGTGTGTGTGTGTGTGTGTGTGTGCGCGCGCATGTGTGTATGTGTGTGTGTGTGTGTGTGTGTGAGAGAGAGAGAGAATGAGTGAGTGAGAGAATGTGTGTGTGTGTGTGTGTGTGTGTGTGTGTGTGTGTGTGTGTGTGTGTGTGTGTGTGTGTGTGAGAGAGAGAGAATGAGTGAGTGAGAGAGAGAATGAGTGAGTGAGAGAGAGAATGTGTGTGTGTGTGTGTGTGTGTGAGAGAGAGAATGAGTGAGTGAGAGAGAGAATGAGTGAGTGAGAGAGAGAATGTGTGTGTGTGTGTGTGTGTGTGTGTGTGTGTGAGAGAGAGAATGAGTGAGTGAGAGAGAGAATGTGTGTGTGTGTGTGGGTGTGTGTGTGAGAGAGAGAGAGAGAATGAGTGAGTGAGAGAGAGAATGAGTGAGTGAGAAAGAGAATGTGTGTGTGTGTGTGTGTGTGTGTGTGTGAGAGAGAATGAGTGAGTGAGAGAGAGAATGTGTGTGTGTGTGTGTGTGTGTGTGTGTATGTGTGTGTGTGTGTGTGTGTGTGTGTGTGTGTGTGTGTGTGTGTGTGTGTGTGTGTGTGTGTGTGTGTGTGTGTGTGTGTGGTTTTTCCAGCTCCAGCAGCCTCATCATGCATTATGCAGTGTTTCAGGGAGTGTTTCAGTGCTTCTGTCTCTACATGCACCAACAGCAGATCTCTGGCATCTCTGCTTCACTGCTGCCAATAAAGCTTTTTAAACATGATTATCACACGCTTTCACAAGAACACTACCTGTCACATGTTTAAAGGTTGGTAGTAGAGATTAAAGCATGTCAGCAGCTGAGAATATTTTCATGGCAAGAGCAGAGTTGTAAATTTTCTTCAAGTTACACGAGGAGTTGCATAAATAAAATTAAAACAAAAGAAAGAAATCAAAATCAGTGTTGGATCTGGACTGGAGTGATTCAAGCACGTGCAAACCCTGACGGCCTGTATAAGGTGATTTCCAATCATGTAAGTTATGTTCATCTGTATCCGTATGAGGACATCAGGAAGACAGAGATAAGAGACGTGATGCAAATGCATGTTTTTAGTTGATGCGTGAACTTCCTTAAACATTACGGATCTGTCACTGAAATGAGTCAATAAAAAATGTGTTTGTGTGTGTTTAATGTGTGTGACAGATGAACCGATCATCTCGTCCTCTTTACTACTAGTTACAGCAGCAAATAAACATCATGAACATCAGAAGGAATGTTGAAAGAAACAGAACAACTGAAATCAATCATGTCTCATGTAATCCATCAATCAGTGTTTCAACCGCAGAAACACCTCAATAACAGCTGGAGAACAATAACAATAATGTCACGTAACCTCACATTTACCTCAGAAATGACCATAAACTCAATAGTCAGCTAGAAAAAAATAAGAACTAAAGAGAGGAGCATATTGCTAAATGCATGCACTATAGTAAATATTCATTATATTTTTACTTAACCTGATTAATGTAGGAATATGTAATGTATTCGAATAAATCTGCCATTAAAAGAAGTTACAGTATGACGACCATAGTTTATGCAAATGTTTATATTTCAACACTGAATTGGAGAAGAAACATATTTATGTCATTAAAAAGTTAAAGCTTTTTTAACCTTTAATTTTAACCTGTAATATTACAGTAATAGCAATTGACGGTAGAGTTTACAGCATAAGTTGAGAGATTTTCCTAGACAAAAATGGACATGTACTGATATACATCCAAATAAAACCAGATCACATCATATTGAACCAAGAGCGGAATTGAAGCTAATCAAGCTTGTGAATCCAAATTGTAACGAATCCTTAAATGAATTAAATCATTAAACATTCAGATCTGTGTTCTGATCCAGAGAGAGCCGTTGTTATGAACAGATATGAAAGCGCTTCACTAACAGTCTTTCAACATCACAGTATCATTATTTCATTATATCACTCGATAAAAGATTATAGTTCAGATATAAACACTGATGTCTACAGTAGCGATCAAAATAGAGCAAATCAGCTTTTAAAAGTAATTTGATGCTTCAAATAAAGATTGTATCAGTTACATTGTTACACCAGTAGGTGGAGACAAGTGACTTATAATATGTGTTTGTCATTGAATTATTAAATCAAAAGATTTGTTTAAAAAAAAAAACGCTGATTTATCCAGTAATGAAACAAGTGAAGACTTTATGGGTGAGTCATTGAATCATTCACTCAAACTCATTTTTTTTAAATATTCATATTAAGCAATACATTTTTTGTAAGACTCAGAACCTCCAGTAAATTACATATTATTGTGTTTAATTGTCTGTTCAGAATTGGAGAATCATGATACATTTTGATATTTTAAACAAAAAAATTGTGATTCTTAATTTCTGCACAATCGTGCAACTCTAAACAGCTACACGTTTCATTCTTCATTCCCTTTATCAGGGTTAACTCAAACTTTACAAGCACACCAAATGATGATAACAAGTGCACGATTCCCAAAGAGGCTTTAACTAGATTCACTTTAGACCATTTTATACTTTTAAAATCAGTGCGGTCAGCATGTGTAGAAGTTCAAATAAAAGCATGAAACAAACACTGAAGTGCCGGCGAGTTTTGCTCAAGACTGGAGCAGGTTTTGAGAGACAGACACATCTAAATATGAACTGGAATCAATCAATGCGCTTCTGTTCCTGAACAGCTCTATTAGCTCAACCGCTGACTGACACACACTCCCAGAAGACATTTATTGATAGAGCTGTAGACATACTCACAGTTGAGCACACAGAGCAAATCTGAGAGTGCGCTTGCATTTCCATTCCCAGAGGCAAACCAAGAGTTACATCACAAACTCTGTTGTGTGGAATAAGACTGCAGTATTCGGCTCACAAATCATTAATAAAAAACTGCAATCACACTTACTGAGAGGCTTTCCTCCATCAACTGCAGCCTATTCACGTTCTCATTTAGAGAACTAGTTAGTTAGAGAGGTACACTGTAAAAAAAAAACAATTATGGTAAAAAAACAGTTGCTCTGGTTGCCAGAAATTTACCATAAAAATATGGTAGCAACATTTTAGGTTTTACAGACTTAACTTAAATTTACAGTGCAAAAAACATATTTCATTATCTGATAATATTAATTTACCAACCTATTGAATTGTTAATATCTGTTTTTTATCATTTTAATACACTGACAGCCACCAATGACAGCGGTGATGATGAGTCACATGATGAATCAAAGCTTTTCCACAAGCTGAGATAGTAAATACTAATATGTAGAAGTCATTCACACAAACACTAAATACCATCATGGTAACACACATGAAATTTAAAAAAATTATTAATTTAACAACATTAAATATAACATAAAACCCTAATGTACATAACTAAAGTCCTTTTAGGCAAGTCATGCCACTCGGCCGCCATCTTGGCAACGCCTCCGGGCCGCTATTTCGGACTAACAAGACCAGGCTCCGATCTAAATGAATGGGCAGAGTGTCAGAACTGCACTTTTACTGGTCACCGGGACATAAAAACTGCATGTATAGAAACAGCAGAAAATATGATAAAACTCGCTGAAAAAGTTTGAGGACTTTGCCCCAAAATAAGGTTTAAAACGGCCTTTTCCCCACAGGTTATACTTTTACTACGCATGCGCGGGTGTTCTCCCGCTCTGCCGCGCGCGCTACACGGTTTGAAGCACAGTATGTGCGCGCTCTCGCTCGCTCGCACGCTCTAGATTACGGGAGATTTGAACTAATTTGTAGGCATCAGGGAGCCGCTATCAATATGCGGGAGACTCCCGGAACTTGCGGGAGACTTGGGGTGTCATTTACACAACGCACACATACACTGCATATCAAATCTGCCGCCTTTTCAAACAGTAACTTATTTTCCACTGTCGCAAACCTCAACTGTGCGCATGCGTCAGTGGAACCAGACGATAGGCTTAAATGTTTCCCTGCTGGACTGTTAAAAGCAGACGATTGGCTTTCCAGTGGGAGGGGCGGGACATGTGCATACAACCGCCATCTTAGGCGTTACGGGTTTTCCCTATATAGTTGTATTGAGGATTGAGGAAGTGGCATGTCTCTATATAAATTCACTGTCATAACTGATTAGAAAAAAACCAAGAAAAACGAATAAACAGTTATTTCAACAAAAATACATCAAATGTAAAGTGTCACGCAGGGAATTGTGGGAATGTCAATTTACCGGTTTTCACTGTAAATTATACAATGACTTTTTCTTTTTCACTTCCAAAAACGGTATTTTACTGTAAAATGACATTAGATGAACGGTTAGATCTATCACAGTTATTCACTGTATAGTACTTTCTGTTAACCAATTAACAGTTTTTCACCGTAGCATTTTTACAGTCTCTTACCGTTAAAAATCACGATAACTTTTTCCAGTGTAGTTGAATTTATGAAGTTTGTGAAGTGTTTCTGTGCTTGCCATGAACTCTGGCGTTTCGTTTCTTCCACACAGTGGACTCCTGACTTCAGCGCTTTACTACGGCCCTGAATGAACATGTTGTTTGTACTGAGTCTGACCTCAGCCCTGACTGACCCGCTGACCTGATCCAGGACAAACAGCCCTGTGAATGCCCAGGTCATGGGGTCAGGGGTCACGGCACGACCCTGCACTTCAGAAGAGTCTCTATGACACTCGCTGACGGGGGGTTTTGCTGTGATACTGGACACTTCCAGAGATATGATGCATGTCCATCTGAAGACAATATGCCGTGTCATCATGAATAACCTCCAAACACTTTGTCTAAAACGTATTAATCGGGAAGGGTAATTAGCAAGCACAAATAATAATAGTAATCATAATCTAGAATAAATCCATGGTTGTGTTCACAGATGCAACCCAAATGAAATGAACTGGACATAAATTCAATATGTTGACTCTTTACCAGAACCAACTAACACTACTAATTTTGTCTGAACACTGGTGAAATGCTGTAAACTTCTGTCCAGGAGAAAGTTACAACACATTTTTACATTTATGCATCTGGAAGACACTTTTATCCAAAGCGACTTGCATTGCATTGAAGGAACACATTTGTATCAGTTCATGCATTCCCAGCGGATCAAACCCATGATCCTATGATACTGTTTGAGCTAGAAGAATGCTTATGCAATTAAGGCAATTATATGAATATAAATGTAAATAAAGTGAACCTAGCAAGCATTGCACTCCCTAATGCAGGTTAAACTCACTGAACTTGATGGAGCTCGTGAGAAGCGACATTTACTGTGAACCGAGACGCATTTATAAGCGGATTACATACGTGTAAATGAACACCGTGCCACTCGTCATTCTGTAACAAACAGTGCAACCATTTATATACTTCTATTAAAGCACAAACTTTGATATCATTTAGGGTTTAGTTTAGTATTTATGTAAAAACAAGAAGTCTGCGGTACTGTAGGTCTTCTTTTAGACGGCCCAGTGAACGTGTGTGTGTTGAAGTGAACGTGTTTGTTCATGGATTAGGACGCAGCTCAATGAAAGAAAACACTCAGGCTTTCTTCATTACAGCAGAAGAGTCTTCATGAACCGAAACAGAACAAAAACAGCAGATATGAATGAGGATGAAAACAGAGAAACAGAAGGATCTGGTTTTCTATCATGTAATGGCCACTGAAAGAGATTCGAGCCCATGGTTTCATGCAGTGTGTGTGATTGTCTTATATAAATCTTATGCATGCATCTGTACGCAGTATGCAAGACAGACTCGCATGCTTAAATTCACTTGGACTACATTGTTCATGGAAAATGAAAGAAAGGTCTGATCCAGTGTTAAGTCATTGAGACACTTTTTATTTTGAATTCATTCTCTCGATACGAACTGTAACGATGGCGTGGGTTTTACCGTATCAGTGACAAACCTACACAGATTCATCAGGAAGTGAGACTGAATTACTGACAACTCGTTTCAGAATCACTTCTTTCTTTCAGGAGACAAAAACTCCATGTACAGTTTCTAGCATAAGTGAACACACCTATGCTAAAGTTGACTAAAAAGAGGAATAAAAAATCATCTTTTGGAAATTGATCTTAATGCCTTGATTTAAAAAATGAGGAAAAATCCAACCTTTAAGCACACCAATTTTCTTTGTGAATGAATAATGTATCGTAAATAAATAAATGTTCTTCCTTAAAATACAGGTTGCGTTACTCAGGACACCCCTATGCTAAATTCCCATAGAGACAGCAGATTTTTATTTTTAAAAATATACAATACATTATTCATTTACAAAGAAAATTGGTGTGCTTAAAGGTTGGATTTTTCCTCATTTTTTAAATTAAGGCATTAAGATCAATTTCCAAAAAATGTTATTCCTCTTTTTAGTCAACTTTAGCATGGGTGTGTTCACTTATGCTATACACTGTATCTACACTTTGATCTGTGAAACTTTACAGACCTTTTACATTCATAAAAAGCTTTATAGCACAACGCCTGAAAGGGAATATTTGAAAAAGCTTGATAGAGCTTTTTAATACATGGCTGTTTGTTGGTTTGAGAACATTTTAAAACTAAATGAAAGTCAAGCATTATCACCCATTTTTTTAAAGTGGCCTTGAAATTAGAACATTTTGGGGGGGGAAATGTTTAGCAAGACACAAAGCAACAGCTAAAAATATCGGTGTTTTCAGGATTTTGTGCCATGAGTTTACAGTGTGTGAAGAGAGAAATCGTTCACATTTCGCACACCAGTGTTTGTAAAATGTGAGATCAACATCTTGAGCAAACGGTTACAGTACCAACACACACTGATGTGCTACAACGGAGGCTTTTCTCCAGTTCTGCTGTCACTCACAAACAGTAAATCGGGTTGCAAATGCTGATTTATGTTGAGAGTTTGAAGAACCAAAAACTGCAATCCTCGATGTGGTCTGAAGCACAACGGTCTTCGAGACATGATGAGTTAACAGTGTTAATGTTTAGCTGTTGTGTTTCACTCGCTCCGGCTATTTTTGGCCACAGAAACGCCTCGTCTCCGGCAGAATCTCAACCGCGGCGTCCTGATCTCTGGCCCTTCGGCACCAGGAGAAACAGGCAGAGCTTAATATTCATACGAGCTTAATAACACACAGGTTTCATTTCCATTCATCCATTTTTCATTTTAAAATGAATGAAAGTTTAATCTATTATATAACATCTTCATCCACAAATGCCAACAAATAGATCCACGTTCTGTACATTTTTTGGTCAATAAATACAATTAGAAAAATGCAAAGGTCTGTTTGTTATTTGTTTAAGGGAATATTTATATAATTTTAGAATTTGACCTCAATTTAAGCCACAAGGTGTCATAACCTTTCTAGCACTGCTGTCATGTCATTTTTCAGTGATGTTTTTCACATTTTGAGATGTTGTCCTCATGGTCTGGTGTATATAAGCAAAACACAGCAAAGTTAAAAGTGCCCTATTATGCTTTTACGAATATTACCTATCATAGTGTGTAATACAGCAGTTTGTGAATGTTAAAGGTCTGAAAATATCAAAGCGCAAATAAATAGTCTCATAACAAAAATAATTGATTCTGAACTGAACTGAGTCGTTCCAGTCTGAGTAGGTTTGTAGCTAATTAGCATAATCCAGCCTCTGGTCCTGATTGGCTGAGCAGCGTCTCTTAGCTCCGCCCTCAAACACTAGTTTATCTGAGACTGGAAGAGTTTGGTTCGTGTTGTTCATGTCGAGAAGACGCAAATTCACTTTGATGGGATTGATACGGTAAAACCCACGGCATCGTTACTGTTCGTATCAAGAGCTGAGATTCAGATATGATAATGAGCGTTTGCTTTCTGACCAATCACAGCAGACTGAGCCATCTGACCAATCGCAGCAGAGCAGCTCTCAGTGTGTTTGGGAAAGTCTCGCCCCTTACCAGAACCACCAGTTTAACAAACTACTGACTAACTCCATCAGGCCCCGCCCCTTTATTCTGTGTATGAATTATTATAATGAGGAATATTGTCATGTGATCATTCCCTGGAAGAAACTCAAGTCTACAATGGAGGCGTTTCAGGAGTTCAGAAACACTGACACTGATTTGGAGAAGGACTGGAGCTTTGCAGAGATTTTTCATGCTCAAACAGCAACATTACACACAGATGGGAAAGCGTAACAGGACACTTTTAAGAATGATTTCACGAGTGATTCACAGTTTGGTTCAGCTTGTTGATGTCCATATCTCTCCATCTCTCTCTGCTCGTCCTCAGCTGGCAGCAGGGTTTGCAAAGCTCAGTAAAGTGCGTTTCCCACGCGATCACGGCGATGTTGACACGGCACAGAGACACCTGATGTGGCTTCATCTGTCAGGCGGGGCGCCACATGCACATTAACAGATTTGACTCCACAATCAACTCCATAAAACGCTTTATGGCATCCCACATGAGTACACACAATCAACACTTAGATCTACGACGAGCAGCTTTAATTATCACACACACACACACACACAAATCCTGATACGACTCAAGTGTGTGGGTGTATGATCACCATCAGCAACGCCACATTCCAGCTGGAGATGCTTATTGACAGTGCTGAGAAACACACACACACACACACACACACACACACACACACACACACACACACACACAAGATGCTTGTTAAAGGAGTAGTTCACTTCAGAATTAAAATCTCCTGATAATTCACTCTCCCGCATGTCATCCAAGATGTTTATGTCTTTCTTTCTTCAGTGGAAAAGAAATGAAGGTTTTTGAGGAAAACACTCCAGGATTTTCTCCATATAGTGACTTCAATGGAGTACAACGGGTCGGAGGTCCAAATGTGAGTTTCAGTGCAGCTTCAAAGTCTCGACACGATCCAGCCGAGGAATAAGAGTCTGATCTAGACAAACCAGCGGATATTTTTGTTGATTATGTTGAAAGGTCATATAGGCGGTAGTACCGGCTTCGTGTTTACAAAGCGAACGTGCAATGCCCTTAAAAAAAACAAATAAATAAATAAATAAAAGGTAAAACTACAATGTCAGATGATTTTGAAGTTGGAAAGGAAAATTAGATACATTTCTGAACCGGAACACGCGTGACCTTTGAACCTGATCACGTAATGTGTGTCGCATCACAGCTCGTGCAAGACCAGCATTTGTGCTTAAAAAGTATAAATGTTTATTTTGTTTTAAAATGGCCGATGGTTTGTCTAGATAAGATACAAAAGTGACGTCAGGAAAGGATATTTGTTTTTAATGACTCTACAAGTTCCATTAAACCATCAAAATATGAGGAAAATATATTTTTTAAATATGAGGGAAGAACAAAACACTAAACTTGGTTACCGTATTTTTCGGACAATATTTGCCCAAAAAAAAAAAAAAAAAAAAAAAAAAAAAAAACTACAGCTACAGGTTTAACTTTACTATGCAAAAAAAAAAAAAAAAAAAACCGCATTGAAAAACAAAGCTAACGTACTGTTAGCATTACCTACAGCATAATCAGTTATTAATATTAACTTGGTTCTCTCTTGTTTTTGCACGTTCATTAGCCTTTTTCTTTGTATGACAGTCCGGCCAAAAATGATGTTAATGTTATTATCACAAATAAAACACTCCAAGCACAATTACGCAATATTACTTCAAATTTGTTCAAAATGAACAAATTTATAATAAATGTTTGAATAAAGGGTGAAGATGTCAGTTTTCCTAGGCTGGCCACTGTTGTCTTGATGTGTGCCGTTTTTAACATGAGTGATGTGTCTTTATTTTAACAATGGCTCTTTCTGTCATCAACACCTGAGATCAATGTTCAGACTAAACACTTTCACAAACACTAAACGTTCATCCCTTCAGATCTGAGGAGTATAAGAGACATTGGTCTACTTATCAAATACCAAAAGCCACCATGAAATGCCACTTTGTTATTCAACTTGCAATTCTTTTCAAAATGTTTGTCAATATTATTATGTTTCCAAGGCCGCCAGGATTCAGGATTTTTGCATGTGTGGTTTCAGTTGGTTCGTGCAGAACATTTTCATACATTATTAATTAGGATTTCTATGTGAAAACTTTGAAAGTTTTACACACACGCACTACATTTAATGTGACTCTGGCATTTACAGTTATGAAAGGTTATAAAAGCTTTTTAAACACTGGAATCTCTAGAACACCAGATATCTGCAAAGATCCAGACGCTCTCATGATGGCTCTTGTCTACATTCACAGATTGCTGTTTGTATCAAATGCTCATCCTTATCTTAGAATATCTTTCAAAAGCTTCACGATCTGACCACTCGTTTACAATAAATGTCTTTTCTTCATTTGTGTTGGGAATGAGCCCCAGTAATGATAAACACTGTGTATGGCCACTATTAAAGACAGAAATCGCTGATGAACAGCTTGAACAGTAAACAAACACACAGACAATAAGTTCACATGCAACTAATCTCAGTCAATCGAAATGAATCAGAAATCCAACCCAAAACTTGCAATCTAGTTCACATTTTTCATTACATCTTATCCTGTGACCAGTTATAAAGAAACACGCGCACGTTCATAAGAAGTAAAACGTATGTAAACGTAAAGATCATATGATGCTTATGATCCCTAGCTTGTTATAATAAGGCATTGAGAAGATGCCCGTATTCAAGCGTTTGCATGCTTAGCTTTTCCTATTGATCGGATTATTTCAGGTCTAAATCACCCCTTTCAATCCAATCGAACTGTTATTCGGATCACTTGAAATATTTACATGTAGGCTATTCCGATTATTTGGGTGCATGTGGCTAATGAAGAGCCAAAACTACACCAAGCAGAACCAAACCTTGCAAAACCACCTTGCTTATGCTGGGAGACCAGCTACAAACCACCTTAAAATGGCCTTTTCCAGTAGCGATGGGAAAAACGAAGCTTTGAATCAAACTATGAATCAACTGAACTAATAGCGTCGCAAAATGTTTATCATTTAAACGCTGGTCAGAATAGTGTATATGCAGCAAAAACGGTACAAAATCAACTGCAAATGTTTTATTGAAAGAGTATTCTATTAAATTCAATCAACAAACCATCTAATACCATTTTATATGAAGTGTCTATAACATGTTATTTTATTAAATGTGTAGGGCAAGTTTAATGGACAGCATGGTTAAAGGTGCAGTATGCGATTTCTGAGAAACACAAGATCAGACCGGAAAACTCATTTGTAGCCAATCAGTAGTAAGGGGCGTGTCCACTCATTAGGGGGAGGGGCCTGTGCTGCACAGAGTGTTCAAGAATTTGGGGGCGGAGCTATCAAGATAGGGTGGGCATGTTTGTTTTTGTGATTTCAAATATCAACAGCATTTATCAGAAATCGCTTACTGCACCTTTAATCAGATAAATACTAACTAAAACTCTTCCTTTATATTATTTAAATGCGACTCATAAAAAACCTATCAAGCCAAGGCACTCGACAATTAAAGTATAAAACATAAAAAGCCCTTGTTTTTGCTTTTGAATTTGTCGAATGCCTTTGCTTGATACGTTTTTTTGCTTCGAAGAGCACCGGGATATGTGTTTTTACACCCCGTGCAGAGCTTTTTTGCACTCATTGTCTTATGTGCCAAAAAAAGCCATACAGACACAGGTTAACAGAGATCATCGCCCCCTAGTGGGGAACCACTGAAATTTCAAAACGCTTCAAAGCAGTTATGACATAACGAAGCCTAGATTACTGTAATCACATGACTTTGGCAGTTCGATATGCGCAAACAAAATGATGATTTGAAACAAATGATTTTCAAAGGATTCGAAGCTTCACAATAGCACTGCCACAGTTAACACAACAAAAACGCACCTGAAGGACACTTTTTTCAGATTTAAACTTGAAATGGAATTGTATTTTAAATCTATTGATCTATTCTAATCTATAAACTAAAAACATAATAGCTATCAGAACATTGGCTGTGTTTAAGGACTTGGCACTGAATCAGGACTGAAAGACTGAAGGACTCTGGAGTATTGTTGTACCTACTATGACAATGATGATAATTATTGTTAAGGTTTTTTTTTTCGTTTCTTTTCTTCAAGCATTTAATCAAATAAAAAATAAAAACATAACTTTGGCAGTTCGATATGCGCCACGAAACACTGGTTCGAAACAAATGATTGGCAATGATTGGAAGCTTCACAAAGCGCCCATCACAGCACAATGGCACTGCCACAGTTTTAATGAGCACAACAGAAACACACCTGAAGCTCACACCAGGCCACCTCCACCCAGGTGTCCGTGTCCAGGCCCTTGTAGACGGTCTTGAAGGACCCGCGTCCGATCTCGATGTCAAACTTGAGGAAGCGTCCTCCCGGAGAGGTGGCGATAGCCTTCATCCCAGCCTCCTCCTCGTTCTCCTCGCTGGCCGCCTTCATGCTCATCTTCAGCGCATCCGTGGAGTCCGCTTTAGGGTCCGTCTTCTCCTTCTCATCTGCACTGGTGCGGTCTAGCTCTTTCTGACCCTTCTGGCTCTCCGTGCTCGACTCTTCTTGTAAACTGGAGCGTACGGCCAGAGTCCGGTCCACTATGGTGCGCAGGTTAATGCTGAGTATCTCCTGCTCCTCACACTCGTGTGCGCAGTCGTCCGCCTGGTGCTCTTCATGATCCATGAACCACAGGCTCCGTCGGATGAACCTGTGGTGTTTGGAGGACGGGTATGAGCTCGGGTCACTGCCCGCACGCACCAGCGCAGAGCTCTCCAGCTTATTCACATTTCCCTCGCTGATGGTCTCGTAGATATTCAGCTTGAGCTCACACTGGGAGTTTGGCACCGATGAAGCGCAGCAGTCGGGTTTGGGCTCCATGGTTTAAATCAATCACACGGTGGTGCAGCACTGACGCATGTTCCCGAACATCAGCGATATCACATCTGTGGGAATACAATAGATTCATCATTAATGCATTCATGGCAGATTCGTTTTTAAGCTTTAGGAGTCGGACACACCACAACTACTAATCTTAATAAGTCTAATGACAATATGCATAAATTTCTGTATGCATGGAATCTGCCAAACTTGTCTCCGTGTGCAAAAGGTGTCAGTTTTTAATTTAACACTGGTGCAAATGTGCCTCTTTCATGGACATGTTCATTAGGCTACTATTTACATTTTTCAAAAACGTGTACATGAATTAACATGTTTTCTGTCCTGTTTTAAGACAAAACAAACCATACATTGGCAAGAAAAAAAGACTCACAACCCTCTAAAGAAATATTCTCAAAATAGAGAGAAAATTCTAATTTACTCACATTAGTACCATACTGTAAATTGTCTAGTTTTCGTTTTAATCTTAAATTGCCACATTTTTCGATTGCCTGCAAATTAGGTGACATCTCATTAAATATGCATATTTTTTTTTCATATTGCATCAGAATCAGAAGTGATAGAATGCACAAACAAGACACGTTTTTCTTAATTTGATGAACAATCAACTGGTCATTGTCAAGGGGTTCCCAAGTAATAAAACAAAATGTTGAAAATTTTGTATATAAAAAAAAACACACCTATTTTAACAATTTTACCAGAAATATGATGGAATATCGTTCTAATAGAGCGGCTGTGAAAGATGATATTATTTACTGCATGAGCAAATGTCACTTTAAGAGCGTGGCCTCTAAATGCTACCTCTAAATGCTAATCGAGGAAGACTTCATCGGAACAATATGCATATTTGGACAGTACACAATATTGTGGCAAAGTCAACATTGTTAACCGCTCCTGGTTTAAGCCTGTGCTGTCTATGCTCGAGCGTCTTGCTGATGATGAATGAACGCTTGAAATGTTGATGATGAGCGCGAGCTACTGCAGGTGCGACACATATTAAGCTATATTATCCTCAATCATATGCAACGAACATAAGGCAGTGATGCGAACTCACATGTGCTGGTGATATATGATGAAATCTCAAGTGTCGCGCTGGGTTTGATGGTGAAAGATGATCGGCGGAGATGATGAGCAGACCACCCGCAACAGCAATAAATCACGCGTGAAACGCGCTTTGCGCATTTGCAGTAGAGTCGTGTCGTGTCGAGGTCCGGCAGCAGAAGCAGCAGTCGAGCTTTAAACACACGCTCGTGTCTCACTCACCTCGGCATCCCTGGAAATTTCCCCGTTTGAAAAGGACTGCTGAATCCCTGCTTTAGTGCTCCTGCTCCTCCACGCCCATCTGAGACCGAGCGCTACTGAAATGGAACATTCCAAACATTCCTCTGCCTCCTCATTACAGGGCAGGCACCTCACCTTTCACACATTACATCACATCATAATCGTCATCATCAGGTCAGCCCTCGCTTTTTAAAAGAATAGTGGACTCACGAATAAAAATCTAATCGTTTCCTCTTCTCCCTCTCTCTTCCGCCTCATGCACATTGTTACTGCAAAAGGAGATATATTTCTTCCAAGCAGCTCTTTTCCATTTAACAATACCCAAAAAGTGACCCACATTCATTCGACTCATGCATAATGGTTCAAGTCTCCTTTTCATCACTTGGAATATATCGTGACAAGTCATGTGGACTGCAGTTGTGGTGCTTCTTGACAGCATGCCTGGTCATGGGCAACATTTTGTTCCACAAAAAAAGTCATATGGATTGAGGGTGATTAAATAGTGACAGTGTCAATTTTGGGGGTAACGATTCCTCATTTAGTTATATTTAAAGGGTTAATTCATCCAAAAATGAAAATTCTGTCATTAATTACTCACCCTCGTGTCGTTCCAAACCCATAAGGCTTTCGTTGATCTTCATTACACAAATGAAGATATTTTAATGAAATTTGAGATATTTCTGTCCCACCATTGACAGTTACGCAACTAGCTTTGATGCTTTAAAAAGTTTATAAAGAGATCATGAAACTATCCATATGAATTGAGCAGTTTATTCCAAATTTTCTGAAGAGACAGATTTAAGTTAAGCTTTAATTCACATATAAACACTAATAAGCGAAGATAAACAGAAACTTAACCGAAACTGCTTGACACGCGAGAATTAACCTCATTGGTTTTGGCGGAAACACAAACGTGCTCCGTAACACGATAATGGACCTCATTGGTCCTTGCAGAAGCTCAAACGTGATGCGTAATACGAGAACAAACCTAGTTGGTTCTTGCAGAAGCTAAAATGTGATGCGTAACACGAGAATGGACCTCATTGGTTCTTGCAGGAGCTCAAACGTGATGCGTAATACGAGAACAAACCTCATTGGTTCTTGCAGGAGCTCAAACGTGATGCGTAATACGAGAACAAACCTCATTGGTCCTTGCAGAAGCTCAAACGTGATGCGTAACACGAGAACAAACCTCATTGGTTCTTGCAGGAGCTCAAACGTGATGCGTAATACGAGAACAAACCTCATTGGTTCTTGCAGAAGCTCAAACGTGATGCGTAACACAATAATGAACCTCATTGGTTCTTGCAGAAGCTCAAACGTGATGCGTAACACGATAATGGACCTCATTGGTTCTTGGAGAAGCTCAAACGTGATGCATAATACGAGAACAAACCTCATTGGTTCTTGCAGAAGCTCAAACGTGATGCGTAACACGAGAATGAACCTCATTGGTTCTTGCTGAAGCTCAAATTTGATGCGTAATACGAGAAAACACCTCATTGGTTCTTGCAGAAGCTCAAATGTGATGCGTAACACGATAATGAACCTCATTGGTTCTTGCAGAAGCTCAAACGTGATGCGTAACACGATAATGGACCTCATTGGTTCTTGGAGAAGCTCAAACGTGATGCATAATACGAGAACAAACCTCATTGGTTCTTGCAGAAGCTCAAACGTGATGCGTAACACGAGAATGAACCTCATTGGTTCTTGCTGAAGCTCAAATGTGATTCGTAACACGATAATGAACCTCATTGGTTCTTGCAGAAGCTCAAATTTGATGCGTAATACGAGAAAAAACCTCATTGGTTCTTGCAGAAGCTCAAACGTGATGCGTAACACGATAATGGACCTCATTGGTTCTTGCAGAAGCTCAAACGTGATGCGTAATACGAGAACAAACCTCATTGGTTCTTGATGAAGCTCAAACGTGATGCGTAACACGAGAATGAACCTCATTGGTTCTTGCTGAAGCTCAAATGTGATGCGTAACACGATAATGAACCTCATTGGTTCTTGCAGAAGCTCAAATTTGATGCGTAATACGAGAACAAACCTCATTGGTTCTTGATGAAGCTCAAACGTGATGCGTAACACGAGAATGAACCTCATTGGTTCTTGCAGAAGCTCAAACGTGATGCGTAACACGATAATGAACCTCATTGGTTCTTGCAGAAGCTCAAACGTGATGCGTAACACGATAATGGACCTCATTGGTTCTTGGAGAAGCTCAAACGTGATGCATAATACGAGAACAAACCTCATTGGTTCTTGCAGAAGCTCAAACGTGATGCGTAACACGAGAATGAACCTCATTGGTTCTTGCTGAAGATCAAATGTGATTCGTAACACGATAATGAACCTCATTGGTTCTTGCAGAAGCTCAAATTTGATGCGTAATACGAGAAAAAACCTCATTGGTTCTTGCAGAAGCTCAAACGTGATACGTAACACGATAATGGACCTCATTGGTTCTTGCAGAAGCTCAAACGTGATGCGTAATACGAGAACAAACCTCATTGGTTCTTGATGAAGCTCAAACGTGATGCGTAACACGAGAATGAACCTCATTGGTTCTTGCTGAAGCTCAAAATGTGATGCGTAACACGATAATGAACCTCATTGGTTCTTGCAGAAGCTGAAATTTGATGCGTAATACGAGAAAAAACCTCATTGGTTCTTGCAGAAGCTCAAACGTGATGCTTAACACGATAATGGACCTCATTTGTTCTTGCAGAAGCTCAAACATGATGCGTAATACGAGAACAAACCTCATTGGTTCTTGCAGAAGCTCAAATGTGATGCGTAATACGAGAACAAACCTCATTGGTTCTTGATGAAGCTCAAACGTGATGCGTAATACGAGAAAAAACCTCATTGGTTCTTGCAGAAGCTCAAACGTGATGCGTAACACGATAATGGACCTCATTGGTTCTTGCAGAAGCTCAAACGTGATGCGTAATACGAGAACAAACCTCATTGGTTCTTGCTGAAGCTCAAACGTGATGCGTAACGCGAGAATGGACCTCATTGGTTCTTGCAGAAGCTCAAACGTGATGCGTAATACGAGAACAAACCTCATTGGTTCTTGATGAAGCTCAAACGTGATGCGTAACACGATAATGGACCTCATTGGTTCTTGCAGAAGCTCAAACGTGATGCGTAACACGAGAATGGACCTCATTGGTTCTTGCAGAAGCTCAAATGTGATGCGTAACACGATAATGGACCTCATTGGTTCTTGCAGAAGCTCAAATGTGATGCGTAATACGAGAACAAACCTCATTGGTTCTTGGAGAAGCTCAAACGTGATGCGTAACACGATAATGAACCTCATTGGTTCTTGCAGAAGCTCAAACGTGATGCGTAACACGATAATGGACCTCATTGGTTCTTGCAGAAGCTCAAACGTGATGCATAATACGAGAACAAACCTCATTGGTTCTTGCAGAAGCTCAAACGTGATGCGTAATACGAGAACAAACCTCATTGGTTCTTGATGAAGCTCAAACGTGATGCGTAACACTACAATGAACCTCATTGGTTCTTGCAGAAGCTCAAACGTGATGCGTAATACGAGAACAAACCTCATTGGTTCTTGATGAAGCTCAAACGTGATGCGTAACACTACAATGAACCTCATTGGTTCTTGCTGAAGCTCGAACGTGATGCGTAACGCGAGAATGGACCTCATTGGTTCTTGCAGAAGCTCAAACGTGATGCGTAATACGAGAACAAACCTCATTGGTTCTTGCAGAAGCTCAAACGTGATGCGTAATACGAGAACAAACCTCATTGGTTCTTGATGAAGCTCAAACGTGATGCGTAACACGATAATGGACCTCATTGGTTCTTGCAGAAGCTCAAACGTGATGCGTAACACGAGAATGGACCTCATTGGTTCTTGCTGAAGCTCAAACGTGATGCGTAACACGATAATGGACCTCATTGGTTCTTGCAGAAGCTCAAATGTGATGCGTAACACGATAATGGACCTCACTGGTTCTTGCAGAAGCTCAAACGTGATGCGTAATACGAGAACAAACCTTGTTTTGGCGGACCACTCTTAGCTGGGACGTATTGCTAAACCTCTTTGACAAGCTATCCAACACAGAGAAACTTGAATTGTACCTTTTTTGCGGTGGATGAGATGGAATTCCAGTAGGTAGGGAAATAGGTTGGTAAGCAGAGCAAGGCAGGCAAGTAGGTTGGTTGTAGCAGACAAAGCATGGACTCCAGTAATCCAACAAACGATTGGTAAGTGATTGAAGAATGGTGGTTAAAAGGCACAGCTTAATATCAAAAATGATGTCCAAATAGTTCAATAGCGATTCAATAGCGATTCAATAGCGATGTAAAGAACTGTATGCTTAAAACATTCCAACAGCTTCCTTGTTCTTTTTCTTGTGTTTGAAAAAGTGAGAGGCGGCCATCTTTTTATTCAAACATTCTCACCAACTGTCAAAATAAAAGTCCCTACAAAATAAAAGATCCTAGATCTAACAAAACATACCAGTGCTCCAATAGCACAACAATTTAGATTAACCTAAACACAAATGGCTCCTACAAACCTCATTGGTTCTTGCAGAAGCTCAAACGTGATGCTTAATACGAGAACAAACCTCATTGGTTCTTGCAGAAGCTCAAACGTGATGCGTAATACGAGAACAAACCTCATTGGTTCTTGCAGAAGCTCAAACGTGATGCGTAATACGAGAACAAACCTCATTGGTTCTTGATGAAGCTCAAACGTGATGCGTAACACGAGAATGAACCTCATTGGTTCTTGCTGAAGCTCAAATGTGATGCGTAACACAATAATGAACCTCATTGGTTCTTGCAGAAGCTCAAATTTGATGCGTAATACGAGAAAAAACCTCATTGGTTCTTGCAGAAGCTCAAACGTGATGCGTAACACGATAATGGCGTAATACGAGAACAAACCTCATTGATTCTTGATGAAGCTCAAACGTGATGCGTAATACGAGAAAAAACCTCATTGGTTCTTGCAGAAGCTCAAACGTGATGCGTAACACGATAATGGACCTCATTGGTTCTTGCAGAAGCTCAAACGTGATGCGTAATACGAGAACAAACCTCATTGGTTCTTGCAGATGCTCAAACGTGATGCATAATACGAGAACAAACCTCATTGGTTCTTGATGAAGCTCAAACGTGATGCGTAACACGATAATGGACCTCATTGGTTCTTGCAGAAGCTCAAACGTGATGCGTAACACGAGAATGGACCTCATTGGTTCTTGCAGAAGCTCAAATGTGATGCGTAATACGAGAACAAACCTCATTGGTTCTTGCAGAAGCTCAAACGTGATGTGTAACACGATAATGAACCTCATTGGTTCTTGCAGAAGCTCAAACGTGATGCGTAACACGATAATGGACCTCATTGGTTCTTGCAGAAGCTCAAACGTGATGCATAATACGAGAACAAACCTCAATGGTTCTTGCTGAAGCTCGAACGTGATGCGTAACGCGAGAATGGACCTCATTGGTTCTTGCAGAAGCTCAAACGTGATGCGTAATACGAGAACAAACCTCATTGGTTCTTGCAGAAGCTCAAACGTGATGCGTAATACGAGAACAAACCTCATTGGTTCTTGATGAAGCTCAAACGTGATGCATAATACGAGAACAAACCTCATTGGTTCTTGCTGAAGCTCAAACGTGATGCGTAACGCGAGAATGGACCTCATTGGTTCTTGCAGAAGCTCAAACGTGATGCGTAACACGAGAACAAACCTCATTGGTTCTTGCAGAAGCTCAAACGTGATGCGTATCACGAGAATGGACCTCATTGGTTTTGGCGGAAGCTCAAAGTGATGCGTAACACGATAATGGACCTCATTGGTCCTTGCAGTAGCTCAAACGTGATGCGTAACACGATAATGGACCTCATTGGTCCTTGCAGAAGCTCAAACGTGATGCGTAATACGAGAACAAACCTCATTGTTTCTTGCAGAAGCTCAAACGTGATGCGTAATACTTTCTTGCAGAAGCTCAAACGTGATGCGTAACACGATAAAGGACCTCACTGGTTCTTGCAGAAGCTCAAACGTGATGCGTAATACGAGAACAAACCTTGTTTTGGCGGACCACTCTTAGCTGGGACGTATTGCTAAACCTCTTTGACAAGCTATCCAACACAGAGAAACTTGAATTGTACCTTTTTTGCGATGGATGAGATGGAATTCCAGTAGGTAGGGAAATAGGTTGGTAAGCAGAGCAAGGCAGGCAAGTAGGTTGGTTGTAGCAGACAAAGCATGGACTCCAGTAATCCCACAAACGATTGGTAAGTGATTGAAGAATGGTGGTTAAAAGGCACAGCTTAATATCAAAAATAATGTCCAAAGTTCAAGTTCAAAGTCCAGTTCAATAGCGATTCAATAGCGATTCAATAGCGATTCAATAGCGATGTAAAGAACTGTATGCTTAAAACGTTCCAACAGCTTCCTTGTTCTTTTTCTTGTGTTTGAAAAAGTGAGAGGCGGCCATCTTTTTAATCAAACATTCTCACCAACTGTCAAAATAAAAGTCCCTACAAAATAAAAGATCCTAGATCTAACAAAACATACCAGTGCTCCAATAGCACAACAATTTAGATTAACCTAAATACAAATGGCTCCTACAAACCTCATTGGTTCTTGCAGAAGCTCAAACGTGATGCTTAATACGAGAACAAACCTCATTGGTTCTTGCAGAAGCTCAAACGTGATGCGTAACACGATAATGGACCTCATTGGTTCTTGCAGAAGCTCAAACGTGATGCGTAATACGAGAACAAACCTCATTGGTTCTTGATGAAGCTCAAACGTGATGCGTAACACGAGAATGAACCTCATTGGTTCTTGCTGAAGCTCAAATGTGATGCGTAACACGATAATGAACCTCATTGGTTCTTGCAGAAGCTCAAATTTGATGCGTAATACGAGAAAAAACCTCATTGGTTCTTGCAGAAGCTCAAACGTGATGCGTAACACGATAATGGACCTCATTGGTTCTTGCAGAAGCTCAAACGTGATGCGTAATACGAGAACAAACCTCATTGGTTCTTGCAGAAGCTCAAACGTGATGCGTAATACGAGAACAAACCTCATTGATTCTTGATGAAGCTCAAACGTGATGCGTAATACGAGAAAAAACCTCATTGGTTCTTGCAGAAGCTCAAACGTGATGCGTAACACGAGAACAAACCTCATTGGTTCTTGCTGAAGCTCAAACGTGATGCGTAATACGAGAACAAACCTCATTGGTTCTTGCAGAAGCTCAAACGTGATGCATAATACGAGAACAAACCTCATTGGTTCTTGCTGAAACTCAAACGTGATGCGTAACGCGAGAATGGACCTCATTGGTTCTTGCAGAAGCTCAAACGTGATGCGTAATACGAGAACAAACCTCATTGGTTCTTGCAGAAGCTCAAACGTGATGCGTAATACGAGAACAAACCTCATTGGTTCTTGATGAAGCTCAAACGTGATGCGTAACATGATAATGGACCTCATTGGTTCTTGCAGAAGCTCAAATGTGATGCGTAACACGAGAATGGACCTCATTGGTTCTTGCAGAAGCTCAAATGTGATGCGTAATACGAGAACAAACCTCATTGGTTCTTGCAGAAGCTCAAACGTGATGTGTAACACGATAATGAACCTCATTGGTTCTTGCAGAAGCTCAAACGTGATGCGTAACACGATAATGGACCTCATTGGTTCTTGCAGAAGCTCAAACGTGATGCATAATACGAGAACAAACCTCAATGGTTCTTGCTGAAGCTCGAACGTGATGCGTAACGCGAGAATGGACCTCATTGGTTCTTGCAGAAGCTCAAACGTGATGCGTAATACGAGAACAAACCTCATTGGTTCTTGCAGAAGCTCAAACGTGATGCGTAATACGAGAACAAACCTCATTGGTTCTTGATGAAGCTCAAACGTGATGCGTAACACGATAATGGACCTCATTGGTTCTTGCAGAAGCTCAAACGTGATGCATAATACGAGAACAAACCTCATTGGTTCTTGCAGAAGCTCAAACGTGATGCGTAATACGAGAACAAACCTCATTGGTTCTTGATGAAGCTCAAACGTGATGCGTAACGCGAGAATGGACCTCATTGGTTCTTGCAGAAGCTCAAATGTGATGCGTAACACGATAATGGACCTCACTGGTTCTTGCAGAAGCTCAAACGTGATGCATAATACGAGATCAAACCTCGTTGGTTCTTGCAGAAGCTCAAACGTGATGCATAATACGAGAACAAACCTCATTGGTTCTTGCAGAAGCTCAAACGTGATGCATAATACGAGAACAAACCTCATTGGTTCTTGCTGAAGCTCAAACGTGATGCGTAACGCGAGAATGGACCTCATTGGTTCTTGCAGAAGCTCAAACGTGATGCGTAACACGAGAACAAACCTCATTGGTTCTTGCAGAAGCTCAAACGTGATGCGTATCACGAGAATGGACCTCATTGGTTTTGGCGGAAGCTCAAAGTGATGCGTAACACGATAATGGACCTCATTGGTCCTTGCAGTAGCTCAAACGTGATGCGTAACACGATAATGGACCTCATTGGTCCTTGCAGAAGCTCAAACGTGATGCGTAATACGAGAACAAACCTCATTGTTTCTTGCAGAAGCTCAAACGTGATGCGTAACACGATAATGAACCTCATTGGTTCTTGCAGAAGCTCAAACGTGATGCGTAACACGAGAACAAACCTCATTGGTTCTTGCAGAAGCTCAAACGTGATGCATAACACGATAATTAACCTCATTGGTTCTTGCAGAAGCTCAAACGTGATGCATAATACGAGAACAAACCTCATTGGTTCTTGCAGAAGCTCAAACGTGATGCGTAACACGAGAATGAACCTCATTGGCTCTTGCAGAAGCTCAAATGTGATGCGTAACACGAGAATAGACCTCATTGGTTCTTGCTGAAGCTCAAACGTGATGCGTAACACGAGAACAAACCTCATTGGTTCTTGCAGAAGCTCAAACATGATGCGTAACACGAGAATGGACCTCATTGGCTCTTAGTAGTATTACGATTCGGCTTATGTCAAAATGATTTATGACCCTATGATTGACAGGTGGGCGGGGCTAACCTTTGACCTTCCGGAGGATGTTCCGGAGGTCCTTTGATGTAGGGATTAACCTTTGACCTTCCGGAGGGGTTGTTCCGGAGGTCGCTTAATTTAGGGATTAACCTTTGACCTATCGATCGATCAAGTTGACAGTACATTCCCGAGGATGTTCCGGAGGTCCTTTAATGTAGGGATTAACCTTTGACCTATCGATCGATCAAGTTGACAGTTGTCTTTGCCCTATTGACTTTTGTATGATATATGAAGTTGCCAGTTGTCTTTGCCAGTTGTCTTTGCCCCATTGATTTTGACCTATTGACCCCGGGGGGAAATAACTTCTTGGTGTGGGAAATCCCCTCCGTGTCGGGGTGAGAAAATAATTTTTCTAATGTCGCATATAGATTAGAATAGATTAGAATTACAAAAGTAAAATCATCTTACCGTTTCACTATGGTGAAGAATTGGATTAAAGTTGACAGTCTCCGCACTGTGTGTGTGTGTGCGTCTGTCTGTGAGTGTGTGCGTGTCATCCGATATCCTGGCATTCCTGAGCACGCTATATAAATGGGGATAGTGAGAAAATATCTCCCAGTAACTAAAGTTGAAACACATTCTGTTCTTTAAAAGTATATAAATGAAATGTACATTTAGTCATTTACAAATACCTTACACTAAAGTAGATTTGAAAAACATTCATTCCTTTAAAATAAATATCTTACTGATCCAAGTATTTAAAAAATAAAATCATCTCACCGTTTCACTATGGTGAAAAAAGCCCCCATGTGCGTTTCTCTCACACCCCTTGCATTTTGACAGTCTTTGAGCTAAATGTGTGTCTGTGTGACACATGATATCCTGGCATTCCTGGGTATGCTATATAAATGGGTATAGTGAGAAAAATATATTTTTTCTAATAATGCCAAATACCTTACACTAAAGTTGAAAAACATGTAGCCTACATTTAGAAATATAATATTTTTCATACTAACTAAAGTTGAAAAATCATACTGTTCTTTAAAAGTATATAAATGAAATGTACATTTAGTCATTCACAAATATCTTACACTAAAGTTGAAACACATTCTATTCTTTAAAAGTATAGAAAATATTTTTTTTTCAAAATAAAAATCATCCTCCATGTTTTAGAGATACATACAGGTTATGAATGGGTTTACAAAAATAAAATCATCTTACTGTTTCAGAGAATTGGGTTAAAGTTGAAAAGTTGAAAAGTTCCCCGAGTGATTCCCTCTCACACCCCTTGCATTTTGACAGTCTTTTGAGTTAAATGTGTGTCTGTGTGACACCGGATATCCTGGCATTCCTGAGCACGCTATATAAATGGGTATAGTGAGAAAAAGTTTTTCTAATAATTTCACATATTTTACACTAGAGTTGAAAAACATTGATCTTTAAAATGGTTATAAATTTTAGTCATTTACAAATATCTTACACTAAAGTTGAACACATTCTGTTCTTTAAAAAGTATATAAATGATTATAAAAAATCTTTTAAAAACAAAAATAAAATCATCTTACATTTTAGAGAGTTGAAGAAGTAAATCCCAACACATCATTGTCCATATAACGTATGAATGTATTTACAAAGATGCAATAAGTTAAAAGTTTTGATACAAAATATCCCCGAGTGTTTTTCTCCCACACCAGCGTTTTGACACACTGTGATTCAGAGTGGAGGAGGAATGTGTGTGTGTGTGTGTGTGTGTGTGTGTGTGTGTGTGTGTGTGTGTGTGTGTGTGTGTGTGTGTGTGTGTGTGTGTGTGTGTGTGCGTGCGTGCGTGCGTGTGTGTGTGTGCATGCGCGTGTTTGTGTGCGTGTGTGCGTGCGCGCGTGTGTGTGTGTGTGTGTGTGTGTGTGTCAGGCCAGCAGCAGTATGAGACGTTGAGGATGTTTTGTTAGTGTTAATCTTAAAAGTTAATCTTAAAAGTTTAAAAATAAAAGATAATTTAAATTCAATTCAAATAATTATTTAAAGTCTTAATAAAACGTTGTAATACAGTCGTATCTTCTATTTATCTTTTAGAAGATTACTGTTATGATTTTGTTTAATGGTGCTCTAAAGTATAATGTTTATTAATATAGTCATAGCCATAATGATTTTTGTACTGTAACAGCATATTCTATCCCGTACACCTAAACACGACCATCAAAGAAAATTGTATCTTTACATTGTTTTTTACATACTGTTTTACTCACACACACACTAACCCGGCTCCATAAAATTAACCAATCTCTATTTTTAAATTAAATGATTATTAATAAAGTATATAACTCAATGAATATTAACAAGTATGTTACTAAAATGAATTCAAACTATTTAAACATAGTTTTAGCTTAATGAATTTATATATAAATAAATAAAGTATATAAATATAAAAATACCTTACATTCCCACAGTGCTGAAGATGTAGTTCTTTATGCAATGATAAAAACAATCCAAAGTCATAAACAAAACCCTCCTGGTTCCTTCAGTGATAAACTACAGGGTGAAATGAATGCATGACCCCCGAGATACAGGACAGATGAGCCTCTGGGACACAATTTCATAGCATATGTAAAGTTAGTCTGCTTTCCAAAGTTTTATTCATACTAAATTCATTTCAAAATCTTAAAAGCTTAAATTAGATCTTTTAAAATTAAAAGACTGTTTAAATCAAAGCTTTAACGTTTTATTAAAATTGTATCTTCTATTTATTTTCTTAGAAGACTTATGTATGATATAAATGATTTTACATAAATTTAACCTAAGCTATTATTTTTACTAAAGCGTCTGTTCAAAAAATAAAGCAAAAACCGTACTTTGGTATCTTAGACAAAAATATTTCAAACAGTATTTTTTGTCCATGCCGCATGAAACATGTTGTCACAATGTTTTTGTTGTTTTAAAAGAAATCCCAGGACTCTACATTGCTCTTATTTAGATTAAATTGTATCATTTAGAAAATCACCGCACATGTTCAGAGACGCGATGTGCCTCTGTGGTCCATGAGTAATAAGTAAAGTTTGTCTTGAGCGAATATATAATTTTACTCGTCTTAATTCAAAGCATGATCTTACTTTTTCTACGGTAGCTATGATCTATTGTACGTATAAGATAATTTTTACTTTTCTTGTATCTCCCAAACTATCCTTATTCATTGTGGAAACACACAGGGTGAACCCCTTTACTGAGAGTATACTATCGGTTATCTACTCAAAATATATGTAGAATTTTAAAATGTTAGCCTTTGTTGATGCGACAGGCCACATGAACAGACTTTGGAGAGAGCTGATGATACTATAGCGGGAAGCATGCCCCTTTGACCTCCTCCATTTTTGTAGGCTTTTTGTTAAATACCCTATAGCTTAGTCCTTAATGGTACGCTGTGTAGAAATTTCCCCATCTAGCGGTGATATTGTATTTTGCATTCAAACGCATAGTGCTCTCTAGCGCTTCGCTTTTTCAAATGCGTATTGCAACTACGGTAACCGCTATGTGCCAAGAAGCTACGCCCTGTCGTCCAATTGCACTTCATCGAGTTTAACTATACACGTTTTACCGTTATGTTGCCTATGTAATGAATTACACAACCACGGAATGAAAAAGCTTGTAATTTAGACCATAACACTGACTTAACTGTCGAGGAGAAAGCAGGACTTCGGTGTCCCTTTCAAAGTCTTTTCTCCTTCATTAGCTCTATCCACCTGGGAAAAGCCACCCCCATATTTACCCTCGTTTTAAATTTGCCGGTCGCGTTTCCTTTTAGATTAAATTTTTAAGCTTTATCATGGCTACGAGGATTGCATTATGAAGTGCCGTGCAATCTTTCAAGCGCCTCTCACTGACCGCTTCAGTGGTTTCAGTCAGCCGGCTCTGAACGAAAAGGTTGGCTAGTTGAGCTAGGCTAGTGCTTTTTGTCCCTCTCTGCTATTATAGTTTTTCAAGATGGCGGAACGACATGGAGGCCTCCATGGACTTACCCGTACCATGTAAATAAAGATAAGAAATTCTTTGCTTACGAGGATAAGTCAGTTCGTTGGCAAAGGTAATTTTACACCAACGAGAAAATATTTATGAATAAAGACATTGATTTTAGCTAATACAATACTTTATAAAAAAACTACCATAAGTTTAATTTCAGATGTGTAAATTACGAAACTCAATTTTTTAACCGAGTGAATCTACGCATGAGAGATCTTCATAAGTCATAACTTCAAACCAAAAGATTAAAAACCAAAGATTAAGCTAAATGACACTAGGTTCCAGCGTACCTAAAAAGTTAAAAAGTTAAAATCATGCATACGTGTTGTGTTCTGACACAAGGCCATTAGCTGATTCTTTTTGTTTTATAAATTTACTTTACTGATTTCTACAAATATCAGCCTGATAATATGTACTTAATACACGATGAAACAAGATAATCATGCTACCAATTACGTCTGACACAATGTTTTTAAGAAAAGTAGAGTTTTAAAATGCAACTAAACCAGATGATTTTTCTTTTGACAAACCTACAGAAATGCATGTCGATTACTAAGTTTCAGGCATAGTGCAAACATGCAATGTTCGAGAAAGTGTAATCTTTGCGAGGTCTCACCCACAAACGCAAAACTTTGTGTTGGGAAAATATTATGGAAGTAATTTTCAAACCGTAATTATATCACATTTATATTTTATTACTATTATGGTTTCATGTTGATTTAAAGTATTTGTTATTAATTAATACCTTTATTTTTATCTAACAATTCAATATCCAGCTCAAAAGTTTGTTCAAAAATTGATCTCTGATCCCAAATAATTAGATAATGTAATGCTCACAAGCCACAGATATTCTCCTGCATAGTATGTGTGTAAATAGTAGTGCTTAAATCTTTGGCTGTATTTTGTCACCCTCATGCTGATCCATGCATAGCTTTTTACTAAAAGAAAATATTATGGAAGTCATTATCAAACTTGAATTAAACCATATTTTATTTATTAATATTAGGCTTTCGTGCTGATTTAAAGTTTTTTATTTGTTATTAACTAATACCTTTTTTTTTTTTTACATCCACCACAAATTTTTTTTCAAAAATTGTTCTCTGACCCCAAATAAACAGATAATGGAATCTTCACAAGCTACAGTTAGATATTATTCTGCTTAGTATGTGTGTAAATAGTTGTGCTTAAATGTTTCGATGTATTTTTACACGCCAACACATTCTGTCACACCGTAGTGATGTAAAGTTCCACACTCTTGTAAAGACTATGGTCTAACTTTAAAACATAATCTTTATACATGAATTCAAAAGACCAAATCACTAAGAAAAGTACCGTTTAAAATAATAAATACACAAAAGTTCACAAATGATGGTTTTATTACTATTACTATTCAGATAGCAGACGACACTGGTTCACATTTTGAATGTGTGTCTGTTTTAGGTGAAGACTTTTCTTTGAGAGCCGTCGACATTCATTGTTTATAGGAATAAATGACCATTGATAATTTAAGTGTTTGTACTCTGAAGTATTTCTGTTTGAGAATGTTTGACTAAATTGCAACTTTCCCTCTATCTACGATGTGGAATCACACAAAGTATTAACGCAAAAAGTATGTGCATGCTGTTTTACACGTTACAACAGAATCACATATGACTATTGCACTGAGAGAGGCGTATTCATTAAGACTGTTAAACAAATCGGTTTAAACCTGCAGATAACATTGCACAAAGTAAATTCTAGTGATCAACTTTCTAAAAAGCAAATACAACATGAGCCATACAGAAAAGCCACTTGTGATCAGTTTTGTATGTTTGTAATTGACATCATGTTTCTTTTTGTACAGTTTGCAAAAACTATAGTCTCCGAGCGTGGTCAAACATATAGGAATTTATGAAAAACATGAACAGATATTTCTACATGAGATATTTATTTTAGAACATCTTTCAGCTATGTCTACGAAACATCGACATGAAAGATGAGTATTGCTGTTTTTCTGTTACCTATAAAACTATTATACTTCAAACTCGTCTAGCTATTGCCCATTTCACAGCACAGTCGGTTATTTTTCTACGTGGCTAAACAACGGTTAAGCTAATGAATTACCGTTGAAAGGCGGGATGATTCATTTTTTATTCCGTCTACACCGATACTTTGACACAAGAGTTTTAGTCAGGGGGTCTTTTAGGCCTGATCCAGAAAACAGACATTGTGTTTTATGTCTTAATAATCGTTCTTCTTTTTATGAAAAGTAAGCAGTTTTTGGCCTCATCATCAAAAATGTTTAAACATATTGTAAATATCAATTGTTATATAAATTATATGTGAAACACGCTCAGTCGCATTAGAGTCGGATTCTTGTTTATATTGAAGTTTGTTATTGAACCGCTAGTGTTCTTAAATTGTTTACCACGGTTTCATTTTTAACAACACAATCGTAACACTTTTCGTATTTTGTACGATGTTTTCTTTACACTCTCACCCCATGGATATCGGTTTCCTACAGTTAGCTGTAATGTTGGTGAACTCTAGGCCTTCTCTTTTTCATATACGACAGTATTTGCATGAATTGGCTTGATTTAATAAAATGATGGTTTAAACCACATTATATTATTATACCATTTTTAAATTGCGCTTAAATGTATATTTTATATTTTAACCCTTTATGCAAATATAGAATAGGCCTACCGCACAAGGATCTCTGAAATATTTTTTTCGTGTAAAACATCTATGTAGATCTATGTTTTTAAAAATACAAAGACATCTTTCTACCAGCGACCCTCAAAATCTGGGCATACAACAAAACACAGTGCATCCGTGTAGCTACGATGATTGATCAGAAAATTACTTTTGTCGCTTTGTTTGAAGAAACACTTTAATCAGCTGGTGCTTGATAACTATTAAACAACCCTCAATTCGGTAATGATGCGATATTGATATCGCGTTTTAATTTCAACTCAATGCGCTAAAGGTCTATAACTGAACTTTAACGTCTTAATATTTGGTAAAAGTTAACTTAAAGCCTTACTTTCTAAACGCTTTTTACGGAACTTGTTGCGAACATTCACTCAGCCATATGTTTAAAAAATATATATATTGGTGTAATTAATAGAATTCCTGAAGACAACCGATCCGAAACCTCTTATCACTTAGTCGAACTCCATTATCCTTTAAGACTGCGTCTTTTAAACGTTTTTAACCGCCTAAAGACTCAGGGTTAGACGGTCTATAATAAGCTTTTTCAAAAGCTCCGACATGTTCTCGTTTCGACCTCTGTAAAAGAAATAACACACACACACACACATGCATAGTGGTTCAACCTTTTTATTAAAATGACACATCTAATATTACAATCAGTAAAAACAGGATAGATAATGACTACATGTTATAAGTAATATAATAAAAGAATTAATAAAATAAATAATGGTCGTACAAAACTCTAAATGATATAATGACATTAGAGGCTAGTGAAAAAAGGGGTAACAATAACATCATTGATAGTCTAACCAGTAGATGAAATTTCTGCAATCCATCATGTTACGATCTATGATGTAATTGACAAACATTTCGATAACTCTGGACGTGTCATCCTCGTCATTGTCTTTTAGTTTTGGTATCATTAGCTTACATACATCGGCCACATACGTACACATACAGAGTACATCGGGGATTTCTAACTCACAGCTGCATTCAAGCATCATAACCAGAGCATCTTTTACAAGTACAGACGGCGGCTCAATACCGTTGACACATATGTTTGATAATTCACCCCAAGAATCAGGCGTACCTCTTATCAATCTCATATGTTTCTTGAGATTTCTTACACGCTTGGTTTCAACATTAACGTCGTCATCATCATCATCATCATCATCCGATTCACTTGAATACTCGATGACTCTTTCCATTAATGAAATCAGCTGGGTTCTGTAATGTCCTTTAAACATGAATTCCATGTAACTCTTTCGGCTAAAGGCAGCAGCCATGCTGGTGGGGGTTTGGTCACTCTCCATTCACGATTTGAGAAACCTCGCCAGAGGTCGACGACGTCGGAGACGATCTCCTTGCTGGATTTGTCCAAAAGCTCGTCTCTGATTTCTTGTAGTTTAGTACCGATGAATGGCTCGTCTTTTAATTCGCGCAGAATAGCCCCGAGTGTTCCTTGAATAGTCTCAGGCTGTGATTTTAACCCGCACCTGTTTAGGACAAATGCTATGATGAGTCGTAGAAGACTAGTTTACGGTAGGTTCAAACAAACAGGAATGTCGAAGCAAGCTTTAGCAGGCCAACCAAATGTTTACCACGGTTCCTTCCAAATGTTCCTTGAACTTCTGATTAATGAGATGTAGCAGTAGACCCAACAGTCAGCGTTTTTACGATTTTGAATCCATTTGAAGCAACCGTCTGTAGCGTCGAAACCAGGTTTAGCAGCGTTACCACCACACACACACACACACACACAAACAGTTAGGAGAAACCGGCTTGCGTGCGATAACTGAGGCTGGGCTCTGTGTAGAGTTTATCAGGACAACTGATAGTGCTCACCCGCCCGTAGGAGGAGTTGTATAGGGGTGTCATCGTCATGACATTGTAAACTGTTACGTAGGATTAAAGCCTCATTGAATCATAAGTCATGGAGAAGTTATGCATATACCGCCAGAGAGAATTCTATTAATTACACCAATATATATATTTTTTAAACATATGGCTGAGTGAATGTTCGCAACAAGTTCCGTAAAAAGCGTTTAGAAAGTAAGGCTTTAAGTTAACTTTTACCAAATATTAAGACGTTAAAGTTCAGTTATAGACCTTTAGCGCATTGAGTTGAAATTAAAACGCGATATCAATATCGCATCATTACCGAATTGAGGGTTGTTTAATAGTTATCAAGCACCAGCTGATTAAAGTGTTTCTTCAAACAAAGCGACAAAAGTAATTTTCTGATCAATCATCGTAGCTACACGGATGCACTGTGTTTTGTTGTATGCCCAGATTTTGAGGGTCGCTGGTAGAAAGATGTCTTTGTATTTTTAAAAACATAGATCTACATAGATGTTTTACACGAAAAAAATATTTCAGAGATCCTTGTGCGGTAGGCCTATTCTATATTTGCATAAAGGGTTAAAATATAAAATATACATTTAAGCGCAATTTAAAAATGGTATAATAATATAATGTGGTTTAAACCATCATTTTATTAAATCAAGCCAATTCATGCAAATACTGTCGTATATGAAAAAGAGAAGGCCTAGAGTTCACCAACATTACAGCTAACTGTAGGAAACCGATATCCATGGGGTGAGAGTGTAAAGAAAACATCGTACAAAATACGAAAAGTGTTACGATTGTGTTGTTAAAAATGAAACCGTGGTAAACAATTTAAGAACACTAGCGGTTCAATAACAAACTTCAATATAAACAAGAATCCGACTCTAATGCGACTGAGCGTGTTTCACATATAATTTATATAACAATTGATATTTACAATATGTTTAAACATTTTTGATGATGAGGCCAAAAACTGCTTACTTTTCATAAAAAGAAGAACGATTATTAAGACATAAAACACAATGTCTGTTTTCTGGATCAGGCCTAAAAGACCCCCTGACTAAAACTCTTGTGTCAAAGTATCGGTGTAGACGGAATAAAAAATGAATCATCCCGCCTTTCAACGGTAATTCATTAGCTTAACCGTTGTTTAGCCACGTAGAAAAATAACCGACTGTGCTGTGAAATGGGCAATAGCTAGACGAGTTTGAAGTATAATAGTTTTATAGGTAACAGAAAAACAGCAATACTCATCTTTCATGTCGATGTTTCGTAGACATAGCTGAAAGATGTTCTAAAATAAATATCTCATGTAGAAATATCTGTTCATGTTTTTCATAAATTCCTATATGTTTGACCACGCTCGGAGACTATAGTTTTTGCAAACTGTACAAAAAGAAACATGATGTCAATTACAAACATACAAAACTGATCACAAGTGGCTTTTCTGTATGGCTCATGTTGTATTTGCTTTTTAGAAAGTTGATCACTAGAATTTACTTTGTGCAATGTTATCTGCAGGTTTAAACCGATTTGTTTAACAGTCTTAATGAATACGCCTCTCTCAGTGCAATAGTCATATGTGATTCTGTTGTAACGTGTAAAACAGCATGCACATACTTTTTGCGTTAATACTTTGTGTGATTCCACATCGTAGATAGAGGGAAAGTTGCAATTTAGTCAAACATTCTCAAACAGAAATACTTCAGAGTACAAACACTTAAATTATCAATGGTCATTTATTCCTATAAACAATGAATGTCGACGGCTCTCAAAGAAAAGTCTTCACCTAAAACAGACACACATTCAAAATGTGAACCAGTGTCGTCTGCTATCTGAATAGTAATAGTAATAAAACCATCATTTGTGAACTTTTGTGTATTTATTATTTTAAACGGTACTTTTCTTAGTGATTTGGTCTTTTGAATTCATGTATAAAGATTATGTTTTAAAGTTAGACCATAGTCTTTACAAGAGTGTGGAACTTTACATCACTACGGTGTGACAGAATGTGTTGGCGTGTAAAAATACATCGAAACATTTAAGCACAACTATTTACACACATACTAAGCAGAATAATATCTAACTGTAGCTTGTGAAGATTCCATTATCTGTTTATTTGGGGTCAGAGAACAATTTTTGAAAAAAAAATTGTGGTGGATGTAAAAAAAAAAAAAGGTATTAGTTAATAACAAATAAAAAACTTTAAATCAGCACGAAAGCCTAATATTAATAAATAAAATATGGTTTAATTCAAGTTTGATAATGACTTCCATAATATTTTCTTTTAGTAAAAAGCTATGCATGGATCAGCATGAGGGTGACAAAATACAGCCAAAGATTTAAGCACTACTATTTACACACATACTATGCAGGAGAATATCTGTGGCTTGTGAGCATTACATTATCTAATTATTTGGGATCAGAGATCAATTTTTGAACAAAATTTTGAGCTGGATATTGAATTGTTAGATAAAAATAAAGGTATTAATTAATAACAAATACTTTAAATCAACATGAAACCATAATAGTAATAAAATATAAATGTGATATAATTACGGTTTGAAAATTACTTCCATAATATTTTCCCAACACAAAGTTTTGCGTTTGTGGGTGAGACCTCGCAAAGATTACACTTTCTCGAACATTGCATGTTTGCACTATGCCTGAAACTTAGTAATCGACATGCATTTCTGTAGGTTTGTCAAAAGAAAAATCATCTGGTTTAGTTGCATTTTAAAACTCTACTTTTCTTAAAAACATTGTGTCAGACGTAATTGGTAGCATGATTATCTTGTTTCATCGTGTATTAAGTACATATTATCAGGCTGATATTTGTAGAAATCAGTAAAGTAAATTTATAAAACAAAAAGAATCAGCTAATGGCCTTGTGTCAGAACACAACACGTATGCATGATTTTAACTTTTTAACTTTTTAGGTACGCTGGAACCTAGTGTCATTTAGCTTAATCTTTGGTTTTTAATCTTTTGGTTTGAAGTTATGACTTATGAAGATCTCTCATGCGTAGATTCACTCGGTTAAAAAATTGAGTTTCGTAATTTACACATCTGAAATTAAACTTATGGTAGTTTTTTTATAAAGTATTGTATTAGCTAAAATCAATGTCTTTATTCATAAATATTTTCTCGTTGGTGTAAAATTACCTTTGCCAACGAACTGACTTATCCTCGTAAGCAAAGAATTTCTTATCTTTATTTACATGGTACGGGTAAGTCCATGGAGGCCTCCATGTCGTTCCGCCATCTTGAAAAACTATAATAGCAGAGAGGGACAAAAAGCACTAGCCTAGCTCAACTAGCCAACCTTTTCGTTCAGAGCCGGCTGACTGAAACCACTGAAGCGGTCAGTGAGAGGCGCTTGAAAGATTGCACGGCACTTCATAATGCAATCCTCGTAGCCATGATAAAGCTTAAAAATTTAATCTAAAAGGAAACGCGACCGGCAAATTTAAAACGAGGGTAAATATGGGGGTGGCTTTTCCCAGGTGGATAGAGCTAATGAAGGAGAAAAGACTTTGAAAGGGACACCGAAGTCCTGCTTTCTCCTCGACAGTTAAGTCAGTGTTATGGTCTAAATTACAAGCTTTTTCATTCCGTGGTTGTGTAATTCATTACATAGGCAACATAACGGTAAAACGTGTATAGTTAAACTCGATGAAGTGCAATTGGACGACAGGGCGTAGCTTCTTGGCACATAGCGGTTACCGTAGTTGCAATACGCATTTGAAAAAGCGAAGCGCTAGAGAGCACTATGCGTTTGAATGCAAAATACAATATCACCGCTAGATGGGGAAATTTCTACACAGCGTACCATTAAGGACTAAGCTATAGGGTATTTAACAAAAAGCCTACAAAAATGGAGGAGGTCAAAGGGGCATGCTTCCCGCTATAGTATCATCAGCTCTCTCCAAAGTCTGTTCATGTGGCCTGTCGCATCAACAAAGGCTAACATTTTAAAATTCTACATATATTTTGAGTAGATAACCGATAGTATACTCTCAGTAAAGGGGTTCACCCTGTGTGTTTCCACAATGAATAAGGATAGTTTGGGAGATACAAGAAAAGTAAAAATTATCTTATACGTACAATAGATCATAGCTACCGTAGAAAAAGTAAGATCATGCTTTGAATTAAGACGAGTAAAATTATATATTCGCTCAAGACAAACTTTACTTATTACTCATGGACCACAGAGGCACATCGCGTCTCTGAACATGTGCGGTGATTTTCTAAATGATACAATTTAATCTAAATAAGAGCAATGTAGAGTCCTGGGATTTCTTTTAAAACAACAAAAACATTGTGACAACATGTTTCATGCGGCATGGACAAAAAATACTGTTTGAAATATTTTTGTCTAAGATACCAAAGTACGGTTTTTGCTTTATTTTTTGAACAGACGCTTTAGTAAAAATAATAGCTTAGGTTAAATTTATGTAAAATCATTTATATCATACATAAGTCTTCTAAGAAAATAAATAGAAGATACAATTTTAATAAAACGTTAAAGCTTTGATTTAAACAGTCTTTTAATTTTAAAAGATCTAATTTAAGCTTTTAAGATTTTGAAATGAATTTAGTATGAATAAAACTTTGGAAAGCAGACTAACTTTACATATGCTATGAAATTGTGTCCCAGAGGCTCATCTGTCCTGTATCTCGGGGGTCATGCATTCATTTCACCCTGTAGTTTATCACTGAAGGAACCAGGAGGGTTTTGTTTATGACTTTGGATTGTTTTTATCATTGCATAAAGAACTACATCTTCAGCACTGTGGGAATGTAAGGTATTTTTATATTTATATACTTTATTTATTTATATATAAATTCATTAAGCTAAAACTATGTTTAAATAGTTTGAATTCATTTTAGTAACATACTTGTTAATATTCATTGAGTTATATACTTTATTAATAATCATTTAATTTAAAAATAGAGATTGGTTAATTTTATGGAGCCGGGTTAGTGTGTGTGTGAGTAAAACAGTATGTAAAAAACAATGTAAAGATACAATTTTCTTTGATGGTCGTGTTTAGGTGTACGGGATAGAATATGCTGTTACAGTACAAAAATCATTATGGCTATGACTATATTAATAAACATTATACTTTAGAGCACCATTAAACAAAATCATAACAGTAATCTTCTAAAAGATAAATAGAAGATACGACTGTATTACAACGTTTTATTAAGACTTTAAATAATTATTTGAATTGAATTTAAATTATCTTTTATTTTTAAACTTTTAAGATTAACTTTTAAGATTAACACTAACAAAACATCCTCAACGTCTCATACTGCTGCTGGCCTGACACACACACACACACACACACACACACGCGCGCACGCACACACGCACACAAACACGCGCATGCACACACACACACGCACGCACGCACGCACACACACACACACACACACACACACACACACACACACACACACACACACACACACACATTCCTCCTCCACTCTGAATCACAGTGTGTCAAAACGCTGGTGTGGGAGAAAAACACTCGGGGATATTTTGTATCAAAACTTTTAACTTATTGCATCTTTGTAAATACATTCATACGTTATATGGACAATGATGTGTTGGGATTTACTTCTTCAACTCTCTAAAATGTAAGATGATTTTATTTTTGTTTTTAAAAGATTTTTTATAATCATTTATATACTTTTTAAAGAACAGAATGTGTTCAACTTTAGTGTAAGATATTTGTAAATGACTAAAATTTATAACCATTTTAAAGATCAATGTTTTTCAACTCTAGTGTAAAATATGTGAAATTATTAGAAAAACTTTTTCTCACTATACCCATTTATATAGCGTGCTCAGGAATGCCAGGATATCCGGTGTCACACAGACACACATTTAACTCAAAAGACTGTCAAAATGCAAGGGGTGTGAGAGGGAATCACTCGGGGAACTTTTCAACTTTTCAACTTTAACCCAATTCTCTGAAACAGTAAGATGATTTTATTTTTGTAAACCCATTCATAACCTGTATGTATCTCTAAAACATGGAGGATGATTTTTATTTTGAAAAAAAAATATTTTCTATACTTTTAAAGAATAGAATGTGTTTCAACTTTAGTGTAAGATATTTGTGAATGACTAAATGTACATTTCATTTATATACTTTTAAAGAACAGTATGATTTTTCAACTTTAGTTAGTATGAAAAATATTATATTTCTAAATGTAGGCTACATGTTTTTCAACTTTAGTGTAAGGTATTTGGCATTATTAGAAAAAATATATTTTTCTCACTATACCCATTTATATAGCATACCCAGGAATGCCAGGATATCATGTGTCACACAGACACACATTTAGCTCAAAGACTGTCAAAATGCAAGGGGTGTGAGAGAAACGCACATGGGGGCTTTTTTCACCATAGTGAAACGGTGAGATGATTTTATTTTTTAAATACTTGGATCAGTAAGATATTTATTTTAAAGGAATGAATGTTTTTCAAATCTACTTTAGTGTAAGGTATTTGTAAATGACTAAATGTACATTTCATTTATATACTTTTAAAGAACAGAATGTGTTTCAACTTTAGTTACTGGGAGATATTTTCTCACTATCCCCATTTATATAGCGTGCTCAGGAATGCCAGGATATCGGATGACACGCACACACTCACAGACAGACGCACACACACACACAGTGGGGAGACTGTCAACTTTAATCCAATTCTTCACCATAGTGAAACGGTAAGATGATTTTACTTTTGTAATTCTAATCTATTCTAATCTATATGCGACATTAGAAAAATTATTTTCTCACCCCGACACGGAGGGGATTTCCCACACCAAGAAGTTATTTCCCCCCGGGGTCAATAGGTCAAAATCAATGGGGCAAAGACAACTGGCAAAGACAACTGGCAACTTCATATATCATACAAAAGTCAATAGGGCAAAGACAACTGTCAACTTGATCGATCGATAGGTCAAAGGTTAATCCCTACATTAAAGGACCTCCGGAACATCCTCCGGAATGTACTGTCAACTTGATCGATCGATAGGTCAAAGGTTAATCCCTAAATTAAGCGACCTCCGGAACAACCCCTCCGGAAGGTCAAAGGTTAATCCCTACATCAAAGGACCTCCGGAACATCCTCCGGAAGGTCAAAGGTTAGCCCCGCCCACCTGTCAATCATAGGGTCATAAATCATTTTGACATAAGCCGAATCGTAATACTACTGCTCTTGCAGAAGCTCAAACGTGATGCGTAACACGAGAATGGACCTCATTGGCTCTTGCAGAAGCTCAAACGTGATGCGTAACACGAGAATGAACCTCATTGGTTCTTGCAGAAGCTCAAACGTGATGCGTAACACGAGAACAAACCTCATTGGTTCTTGCAGAAGCTCAAATGTGATGCGTAACACGAGAATGAACCTCATTGGCTCTTGCAGAAGCTCAAATGTGATGCGTAACACGAGAATAGACCTCATTGGTTCTTGCTGAAGCTCAAACGTGATGCGTAACACGAGAACAAACCTCATTGGCTCTTGCAGAAGCTCAAACGTGATGCGTAACACGAGAATGGACCTCATTGGCTCTTGCAGAAGCTCAAACGTGATGCGTAACACGAGAATGGACCTCATTGGCTCTTGCAAAAGCTCAAACGTGATGCGTAACACGAGAATGAACCTCATTGGTTCTTGCAGAAGCTCAAACGTGATGCGTAATACGAGAACAAACCTCATTGGTTCTTGCAGAAGCTCAAATGTGATGCGTAACACGAGAATAAACCTCATTGGTTCTTGCAGAAGCTCAAACGTGATGCGTAACACGAGAATGAACCTCATTGGTTCTTGCAGAAGCTCAAACGTGATGCGTAATACGAGAACAAACCTCATTGGTTCTTGCAGAAGCTCAAATGTGATGCGTAACACGAGAATAAACCTCATTGGTTCTTGCAGAAGCTCAAACGTGATGCGTAACACGAGAATGAACCTCATTGGTTCTTGCAGAAGCTCAAACGTGATGCGTAACACGAGAACAAACCTCATTGGTTCTTGCAGAAGCTCAAACGTGATGCGTAACACGACAATGGACCTCATTGGCTCTTGCAGAAGCTCAAACGTGATGCGTAACACGAGAATGGACCTCATTGGTTCTTGCTGAAGCTCAAAAGTGATGTGTAATACGAGAACAAACCTCATTGGTCCTTTCTGAAGCTCAAACGTGATGCGTAGCACAGGAATGAATCTCACATGTCAAGCAAACATGCTTAAGCTTCTGTTTATCACAACTGATTTGATCAATGTTTATATATGAATAAAAGTCTAAATTAAATCTGTTCATCATACAAAGCGATCGAGTCTCTTCAGAAAATTTGAATTAAACTTTTCATTTCATATGAATTAGTTTTACAATTTCTTTATAAACCTTTTAATGCGTCAAAATGGTAGTTGCTTAACTGTCAATAGAGGGAAAGAAATCTCTCAGATTTCATAAAAAGATCTTAATTTGTTATACGAAGATGAACGAAAGTCTGACGTGTTTAGGACGACCTGAGGGTGTAGAACAAGATTTTTGGGGGAACTGTCCCTTTAATGTGGGAAGGAAGAGGAATCTTCAGAATGTTCAAAATAACATTTCTATGAGAGCATTCCAAAAGTGTTTTCATTGTAAACAGATAACACGAGGAAAGAAACAAATACAGGATTAGAGTATAACCAAATGCATCATGTTTTACAGACTAAGACCTGTCGTGAAGGTGTGTGTTATTGAATTTCCTTCGTGTGTAACACAAGCCCCAGTTGCAGAATAAAAGATAATCATGGTGAAATTTGAGTCATGGCACTTTCTCTTCCTCTACGTCTACACATGTGAGGTTTAGCAATAAACAAGGCTCACATGTAGTCCTCTTATATAAATGGAGTTTTTTTTTGTAGCCAAGCAATTTTGCCTGAATGAATGAATGCCATGTAGATTTCAGATAGTTCAGACAGTGACTGAGCGACGACGTAAATACTGGATGAGTGTAAACAAGACATCATCTAGATCATTCATATACTGTACCAACCCGATGAACAATTCTGAGGAATACTGCTGTTGTCCCGTCTTGGAAATCCAATGTAACTGGAGACTCGGACACTGAACCGCTGATGGCGGCGAACACTATTGAATTAAACAGAGCCGCTGGACTGGAGGTACGTCAACCTGCTAGCAGTATCTAAGCCATCGAAACTCTTGCATACACTGTACAATGAAATAATCAGAATTTTAACTGTAAAAACATTAGTGTAAAAACCTGTTACATGGTTAATGCGAAGTTCCCTTACTATACACTCTCATAAAAAAGGTACAGTATCTGTCACTCGGCAGTACCCTTTCTAATCGTCATGTTAAGTGTGCTTGCAATGAGCGCACAAACCTGAGGTATAACACAAACAGTCTTAAATGATACAAAGGAAAACACGCAAGGTAAATCAGGAGATTAAACCACATAAAACATTAACTACACTGACAACACGGAATGCAGAACTGAGGAAACTGAGCTGTGGTAATGAAATAAACAGAAACGTGCGTAATTAATTAGGAACAATGGAAACTAATAGGAAACACAGACTAGATAGAATCTTAAAGAGTTCCGTGAGGCGCTTCATATATAGAACCTTTCAGGGGTTCCATCATGGGATAATTTTTTTGGATATAGTTTTAATTCATTCAGTAATTTTTCTTTTTAATTAAATTGAATTAATTCAACTTCCCGTAAACATACTTTATCACTAGAAATAATTTAAATAACCTGTTAAGCATCAAAGTATGCAATCATTGAAGACAATTCTCCAGAAGCTTAAACTGAATCAAGAACCCTTGAGTTCTATACAGAACCCCATTAATCTTTGTTTTCTAAGAGTGCAGAATTCACAGCTGACATTTGATGTTTTTTCATTAAAATTAGTATGTTTCTTTCTGATTAGTTATGTACATTAGGTTTTAATTTTCCATCTTTTGTTGTTAAATGACTGTTTATTGCTGAATAAATGTACCGTTTATTTAGTGTTGTGTGTTTTGTTTGTGTGACTGACACTGCATCTTCTGCATAAATATTTACTGCACCAGTGTGTTGTGATTGGTCGAGCGCTTTGAGTGTGTTTGGGAAATGTCCCGCCCCTTCCCATAACCACCAGTTTCAACACTACTAACTAACTCAACCAGGCCCCACCCCTTTATTCTGCGCATTAATTATTATAATGAGGAATATTGACGTGTTGGTTCCTGGAAGAAACTCAAGACTACAATGGAGGCGTTTCAGGAGTTCAGAAACACTGACACTGAAATAGAGAAGAACTACATCAAGCTTGGTAACTTTGCAGAGATTTTTCATGATCAAACATCAACATTAGACACTAAAGACAGATGAACATGGAGAAAAGCAGAACAGGACCTCTTGAAAAGGTTACTACGCTAAATTGTGACATATCAGAACGACACCGGATGCAATTGCAAATAACGCTTTATTTCTGATGAAATAGACAGACAGGTCAGATCAGACACACTGGGGTCGAGACGGCACACCACAGATTGAACAGTGGCGCAGGGACCCAGGTGAGCTGGTGGTGCTAGTGCTGGTGATAATCCTCTGTGTAGGTACTCGGTGATCCCGTGGTGAGTATCCGTGACAGCGTGTGGAAGTCCCGTGAAGGCAATCCAGAGACACGTAACGATACACAATCCACACCGGGAACGACAGCACGGCGAACAGGTAATCCACTCAGCGAAGACGACACGAAGAACAGGAACACACCGGAGACGAACAATGATCTGACAACATGAGACACCAGTTACTGAACATATAAAGCCACATACAAAGTGAAACCAGCTGGCGCTGCTGATCAGAAGTGATCAGTGACCACGCCCACACTAAACACACACACACACAGCACACAAGACGAGAGAGAGAAAGTAAATTGATCAAACGTGACATAAATAGCTTCAGTGAGTAAACACAAGGAGGAAGTGAAGTTCCTATATTCTTGCTCAGACTTCCACTTCCTGCTCAGCTACTGTTCGGACGCTCTTGCTTACTGCTCCGCGCTTTGCTCTATCGCTTTTATATTTCTATATTTTATCTCCTTTTATCACCTAATTTTAAATCAGCACAGTGCTCAAACGCTTGGATTACTACAAAAAAAGCAGAATTATTTTATTCGACCAGCCTCCCACTAAAAGCTTACATTCCGGGGAAGAGAAAACACAACTGCCTACATTCATAAGGATAAGAAAATGCCTCCTCTGGAATCTACTTGCTGCTCCAACCGCCACAGACTTGTACAAAGGATTGCAATTCTTGAAACAAAGTGAATTGTGTGACCAACAAACCAGACGGAACACACAACAGAGCTTCGTCATGGACGCCCTCAGCATACAGTCGGTGAGTCCCATGAATCTAGTGCTTCTCGACAGGCCATACTGAGTGTAGAGAAACAAGCCGATCGTTTTACTAATCGATGGCACAAACAGGGAGCGAGACCCAAAGGCACTCGGGACATCAGATTGTCACGAGCATCACATATTACTGCAGTAGCAATCTCTACCCCAGATACGGCTCTGACAAGGACTGCAAACACTGGTCTCCTACCACCGCCTATACATCTTGAGAACAGATTTGAAGTATTAATGAATGAGGAATCCCCAAATTTGATGAATGTGATCGCACACAGACGTAATCAGCCAGTAGCTAACACTGATGCTAACTGGGGCTCAAGGTCGAGCAGACAGCGGCACTCAGCTCACAGTGCAGCCGAGCCCAGGACTCTGATAGTGGGCGACTCTATAATCAGAAACATTAATAGCAGGGATACAACAACGTGCTGCCTTCCACAAGCAACAACATCTGATGTAAACAGGGAACTTCAGAACATTCTGATGAAACATAAGACTGCAAATCGACTCATCATTCATGTGGGGAAGAATGATATTCATAAAGAGCAGTCGGAACTTCTTAAAAAGGATTTCAATGAACTTTTTGAAACACTTAAAAGACTGAAAGTTCAGAGATTCATCAGTGGACCACTCCCAGCAAGAGGAACAAACAGGTTTTCACGGTTGCTTGGGCTTAATACATGGCTGCAAAAAACCTGCAATATAAAAGGAGTGAACTTTATTGACAACTTCAATCTTTTCTGGAGTCAGAGGCAACTGTTTCAACAGGATGGCCACCACCCAAACAAACTTGGTTCAAGAGTGCTAAAGGACAATATCTACTTCTCCCTCCGTTATCCTTCTGCAATGTGTGCCAATCCACTCAACCTGAATGGCACACACACACCTGGATACAGTATGAATGACCACAGGACTTCACTTCAGCACCTGAATGGACATGCGGTTGACACATCACACAAAGACAGTGATAACACCACTCAGCCACAACAACCTCTGCTCACGGACACAATCTCAGCTGAGCCCTGCCCACAGAGCTCACCACAGACAGACTGTGACATACCAGCACTGCTCCAAGATACAGCACCCAAGGATGACTTTCTGGAAAACAGCCAGGGAAACCAGGACAGCATATTACAGCCTCCAATAACACCAGAGCAACAACCCCTCTCACCGGAAACATTATCACTCTCTCCAGCATCTCCACTTCTGTGCTTCTCAGAGAAAATGGAACAACTGGTGCATGCTGGAACTAGACTATACAACTCTTTTGCTGCGAGCCCCCAGATACCAACCAAAAAACGCCAGGCCCCACAACCACCAAAGCCTGCGGGCCCAGCTCGCCCTCCCCCTCCCCCCTGTGAGAGCTCTTCGGCCTCTGCCACAGCGCCAGGGCCCACACCCTCCTCCAGCGGCTCGAGGTGAACCAAAAACAACTGATACCAGCTCTCAGTGATATGTGTCGGGTCCCCGCTATGATAACAATAACTTTCTCAAATGTTTACAGAACAAGCGGGAACCCAGTGTGCCTGTATCTTTTTCTATTGCTGTTCGATTACATGATAGAAAGTCTAAGGCCTTCAAAAGCCGTACAGCAAACCCATCTAATCTGGTGCCTATTACACAACATACTAAGATTGCTGTGGGGACAAAAAGTAAGACTGTAAAGTTAGCACTTTTAAACATCCGCTCACTTAAAAATAAATCACTTTTAGTCAACGACTTAATAACCACATACAACCTGGATTTTATGTTGCTAAATGAAACTTGGCTAGAAGAAAGTTGCAGTGCAACAGTCCTCAATGAAACAGCCCCTCCTAACTTTACTTTCATGAGTGTCTGCAGAGCTGTCAGAAGAGGCGGAGGTTTAGCTGCTCTTTATAAAGATGTCTATCAATTTAAGCAAATATCATTTGGGAATTACCCATCTTTCGAATATCTGGGTATTGTGTTAAAAGGTGCTCCACGCATTTTACTTATCATTGTTTACAGGCCTCCAAAATACTCTCCAGCTTTTGCTGAGAACTTAACAGAGCTGTTATCGACAACTTCCTCAGAGTTTGACTGCTTTGCCATTGCTGGAGATTTTAACATTCACATAGATAATGCAGAAAACAATATGGCAAAAGAAATCAAAACTGTTTTAAAAACTTTTGATCTGACTCAGCATGTACATGGACCCACACATAATCGTGGACACACTCTAGATTTAATTATCAGTAAGGGTCTAAACATTTCATCAATTGTTATTAAGGATGTAGCACTGTCTGATCATTTTTGTATTTTCTTTGATATATTGATCTCTCCTGCCATTGAAGCTAGATCTGTGTCTGTCAAGAAGAGATGCTTAAATGAAAACACTAGTGTACTATTTATGAAGGCTATATCTTTAACACCAAGCTTATCTGCTGACTCTGTTGATCTTCTCCTTGATTCTTTTAACTCAAAAGTTAAGAGAGTAATTGATGATATTGCTCCTGTGAAAGTCAGGAAGAAGAGTGGCAGACAAAAAGCACCTTGGAGAAACTCAACAGCAGTGCAAAATATGAAAAGACAATGCAGAAAAGCAGAGAGCATGTGGCGGAAGACAAAATTTGTAGTCCATTATAACATCTACAAAGACAGCATCCATGCTTTCAATAAGGAACTAGGCAAAGCTAGACAGACTTTCTTCTCGAATATTATAGACAGCAATATAAACAACACGCGCACTCTTTTTGCTACTGTAGAGAGACTGACAAACCCCCCAAGCCAGATTCCCAGTGAAATGCTCTCAGTTAGAAAGTGCAGTGTGTTTGCTTCTTTCTTCTCTGAGAAAATCTCTGAGAAAATCAAGGTGATCAGCTCATCCTTGAGTTGCGCTGGTGTCAGGCAGATCAGACAACAGCCTGAGAAAGTAGCCAATATGTTTGATTTCGAAGAAATTGATGGCAAAATTTTGGAAGAAACCGCACAGCACCTAAAAACATCAACCTGCGCCCTCGACGCACTTCCCACATCTTTTTTCAAAAGTGTGTTACACAGCTTAGAAGCAGATCTCCTAGAAGTGGTAAATGCCTCACTTCTCTCTGGGAGTTTTCCGCCCTCCCTGAAAACTGCTGTTGTCAAGCCCCTCCTGAAAAAGAGCAATCTGGATAAGACCATATTAAACAACTATAGACCGATCTCAAATCTTCCTTTCATAGGCAAGATCATTGAAAAAGTTGTCTTCAATCAGCTGAACATATTCTTAAGCTCGAATGGATACTTTGAAAATTTTCAATCTGGTTTCCGACCGCACCACAGTACAGAGACAGCACTCATAAAGATAATAAATGATATTCACTTAAATACTGATACAAGCAAATTATCAGTGCTGGTACTACTCGACCTCAGTGCTGCATTTGACACTGTCGATCACAACATACTTCTTGACAGGCTGGAAAACTGGGTCGGGCTTTCTGGGATAGTCCTAAAATGGTTCAGGTCATACTTAGGAGGCAGAGGTTATTATGTGAGTATAGGAGATCATAAGTCTGAGTGGACATCCATGACATGCGGAGTCCCTCAAGGCTCAATTCTTGCGCCACTCCTATTCAACCTGTACATGCTCCCAATGAGCCAAATAATGAGAAAGAACCAAATCGCTTACCATAGCTATGCAGACGACAAACAGCTCTACTTAGCCCTATCGCCTAACGATTACAGCCCCATTGACTCCCTTTGCCAATGCATTGATGAAATAAACAATTGGATGTGCCAAAACTTTCTTCAGTTAAACAAAGACAAAACTGAAGTCTTTGCGTTTGGAAACAAAGAGGAAGTTCTCAAGGTGAACGCATACCTTCAGTCTAGGGGTCAAACAACTAAAAATCAAGTCAGGAATCTTGGTGTGTGTCTAGAGTCAGACCTTAGTTTCAGTAGTCATGTCAAAGCAATAACTAAATCAGCATACTATCACCTGAAAAATATTGCAAGAATTAGATGATTTGTTTCCAGTCAAGAGAAACTTGTGCATGCTTTCATCACCAGTAGGGTGGATTATTGTAATGGACTTCTCACTGGCCTTCCCAAAAAGACCATAAGACAGTTGCAGCTCATACAGAACGCTGCTGCTAGGATTCTGAGCAGAACCAGAAAATATGAACCAATCACAGTATTATTACTGGTATATAAATCATTCAGTGGCCTAGGACCTCAATACATTGCAGATATGCTCACTGAATATAAACCCAACAGATCACTCAGATCATTAGGATCACATCGGCTAGAAATACCAAGGGTTCACTCTAAGCATGGCGAGTCTGCTTTTAGCTATTATGCCAGCCGCAGCTGAACCAGCTTCCAGAAGAGATCAGATGTGCTCCTACAGTCACAATCACATTCACATCCAGACTCAAAACACATCTGTTTAGCTGTGCATTTACTGAATGAGCACTGTACCACTGTGTCCGACTGATTGCACTGTATTTTATTTTATGTTTTAATTACTCTGATTTCATTTGATTATTTCTGTATTTTATCTTTTATTCTAAACTGTTTTAATTATTCTGATTTCTTTTGATTATTTTAATTTCTTCTATGTAAAGCACTTTGAATTACCATTGTGTATGAAATGTGCTATATAAATAAACTTGCCTTGCCTTGCCTTGCCTATATCAAATGGCATTTAAAGTCAAATGTGTTTGAGCTGTAACTATCTCTTATGTAATGTGTGTGTGTGTGTGTGTGTGTGTGTGTGTGTGTGTGTGTGTGTGTGTGTGTGTGTGTGTGTGTGTGTGTGTATGTGTGTGTGTGTGTGTGTGTGTGTGTGTGTGTGTGTGTGTGTGTGTGTGTGTGTGTGTGTGTGTGTGTGTGTGTATGTGTGTGTGTGTGTGTGTGTTTAAGCAGTGTAACTAAAAGCTCTGTAGAGAATCAGGGAAATGTAATTTCCCTCTGGTGGGTCGATCAGCCGCTGGACCACAGCCATGAAAGATCAACAGCATTAGAGAATTAGAGAGAGCGAAGCATCTTGTCATCGCGATTGCACAGAGAATACTGATAGGATGAATGAAAGGGAAGAAGGATGGAATGAAGAGATCTATTTAAATCCTTCTAGCAGGCTCCTCCTCTAGTGAGCGGTGTCATGTTTAAAATTTTACTAAATTTACTGCACTATTTTATAATCTAATCTTGAGAAACCGTATCGTTGGAACGGTCTGAGAGGTTCCATACTGGTTTTGTGACAGGAGCACACATCGCCCAATAGAGCGCCTAAACAAAATCTCACAGGAACCTACATTTTTGTGATATCAGCTTCAAATTTGGTCAGACATATAGCTTTGATTTTATGGTAATTTTAGAAGCCAAATATTTTGTTAAATTCATGTTTTGTTTAAATTAAAAAAAAGGTTTGTGAACTGTACTCTGTTTTGGATGTTTGTTATTTGTCTGTATTCTTCTAAACTAACTATGTAAAGTGACCTTGGGCTTTAGAAAGTCACCATAAAATTATTATTATTACATGTGGAGATTGACTATTATTCATAAAATAATAGCATAAACATGATTCAGTATATAGATACATGCATATTCAGTTTTCTGTTATATTTTCTGCTTAGTGATAAATAGTGATGACTTTTCTCAGGAAAGTCGAAGCAAATAGAGAACCACATTAACAGAAGCTATGATGAACCTTGTGTAGAAATACATACACACGTGAGTTTTAATGAAAGTCCTCCAGTGGAGCTCAGGGCTTTAGTGCAGTAATTGAGTCCTCAGTCATTTAGAGCAGAAGTGCTAGAGTCAGCTCTCTCTCCCTCTTAATATTATTCTTCATGCAACTTTGACACCAGAAATTCTTCAGTCAGATGATGACGGTCAATAGTTCTATAGAAATCATGCATTCGTGGCAAGAAACCATTCGTTCAGTAAGTTTGTGCTCAATACGGGCTTTACATTTAATAAAAAAACAAGGTATTGGCTTGTCCTTTGCTTCCCACGTGTGCACTGTTATGGTCTGTTCTCGTCCGAAATTTTTGCACGTTAAAAAATAAATACGACCTCACTTTTTGTCAATGACGTTTGCACAATGCTTTCAAAACTTACATCCATCATAAAAAAATTCGGTTACGGTTCAATTTTCTGCGTTTTTCGCATCTGTAGCAAGTATTTTGAGAAGAGTTTTGACAATTCAGAGCCACCGAATGACAAATACGAAAAAACGCATAAAAAGATTTTGAATTTTGCTTCATCCCAAATCTCAAATGACTGAAATCTTTTAAAATTGCTCACCAAAAACGATGTATTCAGATTTGACTGATTTCAAATCACACACTTCCAGATAAATGGAAATTTCAGACCTGCTTGGTTATAAGTCTTTGCATCATAAAAGTTGACTTAATGTTCCTTTTTTCAAAGTCTTGATGTTGTTTTCAGGCTCTACTAGAACAGGTTTTCCTGCTTGAATGTTGATTATTTTTCCTCATATTCTCCTTTGTGTGTGTGTGAGAGTGAGGGAGTGAGTGGTGTGTGTGTGTGTGTGTGCTCCTCTCTTCCCAGTCTTTCAGTAATGCTCTGTTTACTTCCTGTCTCTATGAAGCCCCTCCTTCTGAAAAGCACACTGTGCTCTTATTGGTCGGCTGGATAAGTGTGTTGTGATTGGTTGAGCGATTCAAGTGTGTTTGGGAAATGTCGCTTACCATAACCACCAGATTAACACACTACTAACTAACTCCACCAGGCCTCACCCCTTTATTCTGCGTATGAATTATTATAATGAGGAATATTGTGACATTGCCCTTCAGTAGTCGCTAGCATTAAAGGAGTAGTTCACTTCAGAATTAAAATCTCCTGATAATTTACTCTCCCGCACGTCATCCAAGATGTTCATGTCTGTCTTTCTTCAGTGGGAAAGAAATGAAGGTTTTTGAGGAAAACACTCCAGGATTTTCTCCATATAGTGACTTCAATGGAGTCCAACGGGTCGAAGGTCCAAATGTGAGTTTCAGTGCAGCTTCAAAGTCTCGACACGATCCAGCCGAGGAATAAGAGTCTGATCTAGACAAACCAGCGGTTTGTTATAACAAAAATAAATATTTATATACTTTTTTACCACAAATGCTCGTCTTGCACTAGCTGTGATGCGACACACATTACGTGATCAGGTTGAAAGGTCACGCGTGTTCCGGTTCAGAAAGGTAGACTAGAGCGAAAAACTCCATCTCAACTTCAAAATCGTCTGACATTGTAGTTTTACCTTTTATTTCTTTATTTATTTTGTAAATGGCATTTGACTTAGTCTTTGCACGTTCGCTTTGTAAACACTAGGTCGGTACTTCCGCCTACGTCATGCGTGACCTTTCAACCTGATCACGTAATGCAACTCCAACTGCAATTTGGACCTTCAAACCGTTGGACTCCATTAAAGTCACTATATGGAGAAAATCCTGGAATGTTTTCCTCAAAAACCTTCATTTCTTTTCAACTGAAGAAAGAAAGACATGAATAGCTTTGGATGATGTGAGGGAGAGTAAATTGTCAAGAAAGTTTTATTCTGAAGTGAAATAATCTTTTAAGGTGTACTGATATTATTCTCTCTCCATCTTTCTCTCGTCAGGCTTCTCACAGTCTGGGTCAGTCACTGGCCCCTCTAAACATGAACCATTATGCGAATAAGAAGAGTGCAGCAGAGAGCATGCTGGACGTGGCCCTGCTGATGGCCAACGCGTCGCAGCTGAAGGCCGTGCTGGAGCAGGGGCCCGAATACACCCTGTACACGTCCCTCGTCACGCTCATCAGCCTGTCGCTCTGTCTGCAAGTGTTAGTGGGGATCTTGCTCATCTTTATAGGTGAATGAGAACACACACAGACCTGCCGTTCTAGGGCACAACAGGGCCAAGGCCGCATCACGTTTGATCTTATTGTCCTCTGAACCTCTAGATATCAACGCAGCACTTTTGAGTCTTGTTAATGATCTTTAGTTTTTGTCGAGGTAATTAAATCAACAATATTTCAATATAAGTGAATTATGTGAAAGTATTATACACTATATTGCCAAAAGTATTGAGACACCTCTCCAAATAATTTTATTCTGGTGTTCCAATCACGTCCATGGCCACAGTTGTATAAAATCAAGCACTAGGCATGCAGACGCTTCTACAAACACGTGTGAAAGAACGGGTCGCTCTCAGGAGCTCAGTGAACTCAAGTGTGGCACCGTGGTAGGTTGCCACCTGTCCAATAAGTCCATTCATAAAATTTCCTCACTACTAAATATTCCACGGTCAACTGTTATTGGCATTATGACAAAGTGGAAATTATAACAAATTATAACAATTGGGAACAACAGCCACGAAGTGGTAAGCCACATAAAGTCACAGAGCAGGGTCAGCGGATTTTAGATTAGATTAGATTCAACTTTATTGTCATTGTGCAGAGTACAAGTACAAAGACAATGAAATGCAGTTTACATCTAACCAGAAGTGCAAAAAAAATGTGTTAAAAAGTGCAATGTGTTATACAAAGTATAGACAGGTGGTGCGTAAGCAGAACAAGAAATATAGTGTAGTGTAAACAGTAGTATACAGTTGGTTTACAGAAGGTAGTTTAGAGTAATATAAATATGTGTAGTGTATTGGCAGTTTCTTTGTAAGAACAGAATAAATATGACGATGTAATATGAGCAATGTATGAACAATATGTACAGATATGTGCAATGTAGTAGCAGTAAGAATAATATAGATATATGCAGTGTATTAACAAAATATATTATAAGAAAAACAGAATAGATATGGATATTCAGTATGAACCATATAGACATATGTACAGTATGTACAGCAATGCACAGTGTGGTAACAGTAGCATTGTAGTGCAGAGAAAGTAATATTATAAGAGTAGTAAGATTGGGAGCTTAGTTGGTTGGTTGTCACTGAGATGCAGAGCAGAGAGTTCAGTAAGGTGACAGCCACAGGAAAGAAGCTTCTTCTGAACCTGCTTATTCGGGTGCGAAGAGACCTGTAACGTCTCCCGGAGGGGAGTGAGGTAAACAGTCTGTGGTTGGCGTGAGAACAGTCGTTGATGAGTCTTTGATGCATGCTGAGGTGCACAGAAGTCGCCAACTTTCTGCAGAGTCAATAGCTACAGATCTCCAAACTTCGTGTAGCCTTCAGAATAGCTCAAGAACAGTGTGTAGAGAGCTTAATGGAATGGGTTTCCATGCCCGAGCATCTGCAACCAAGCGGTGGTGTGAAGCGTGGGATGCGGTGGTGTAAAGCGTGGGATGCAGTGGTGTAAAGCGTGGGATAAAGTGGTGTAAAGCGTGGGATGCAGTGGTGTAAAGCAGGGGATGCGGTGGAGTAAAGCAGGGGATGCGGTGGAGTAAAGCGTGGGGATGCAGTGGAGTAAAGCAGGGGATGCGGTGGAGTAAAGCGTGGGGATGCAGTGGAGTAAAGCGTGGGATGCAGTGGTGTAAAGCGTGGGGATGCAGTGGTGTAAAGCGTGGGATGCAGTGGTGTAAAGCAGGGGATGCGGTGGAGTAAAGCGTGGGGATGCAGTGGAGTAAAGCAGGGGATGCGGTGGAGTAAAGCGTGGGGATGCAGTGGAGTAAAGCGTGGGATGCGGTGGAGTAAAGGGTGGGGATGCGGTGGTGTAAAGTGTGGGATGCAGTGGAGTAAAGCAGGGGATGCGGTGGAGTAAAGCGTGGGGATGCAGTGGAGTAAAGCGTGGGATGCAGTGGAGTAAAGTGTGGGGATGCGGTGGTGTAAAGTGTGGGATGCGGTGGAGTAAAGCGTGGGGATGCAGTGGAGCAAAGCAGGGGATGCGGTGGAGTAAAGCGTGGGATGCGGTGGAGTAAAGCAGGGGATGCGGTGGAGTAAAGCGTGGGATGCGGTGGAGTAAAGCATGGGGATGCAGTGGAGTAAAGCAGGGGATGCGGTGGAGTAAAGCGTGGGATGCGGTGGAGTAAAGCAGGGGATGCGGTGGAGTAAAGCGTGGGATGCGGTGGTGTAAAGCGTGGGGTGCAGTGGTGTAAAGCGTGGGCTGCGGTGGTGTAAAGCGTGAGGATGCAGTGGAGTAAAGCGTGGGGATGCAGTGGAGTAAAGCGTGGGGATGCAGTGGAGTAAAGCAGGCGATGCAGTGGTGTAAAGCGGGAGATGCAGTGGAGTAAAGCAGGGGATGCGGTGGTGTAAAGCGTGGGATGCTGTGGTGTAAAGCGTGGGATGCTGTGGTGTAAAGCGTGGGATGCGGTGGTGTAAAGCAAAGGGATGCGGTGGTGTAAAGCGTGGGATGCGGTGGTGTAAAGCGTGGGATGCGGTGGTGTAAAGCGTGGGATGCGGTGGTGTAAAGCGTAGGGTGCAGTGGTGTAAAGCAGGGGGATGCGGTGGTGTAAAGCAGCCGCCACTGGACTTTAGAGCAGTGGACACGTGTTCTCTGGTGACGAATCACAATTTCCTGTCTGGCAATCCGATGGATGTGTCTGGGTTTGGCGGTTGCTAGGAGAACGGTACTTGTCTGACTGCATTCTGCCAAGTGTAAAGTTTGGTGGAGGGGGGATTATGGTGCGGGGTTGTTTTTCAGGGGTTGGGCTAGGCCCCTTAGTTCTTATTTCTTAATGCTTCAGCATACCAAGACATTTTGGACAATTTTATGCTCCCAACTTTGTGGGAACAGTTTGGGGATGTTCCTGTTCCAGAATGACTGCGCACCAGTGCACAAAGCAAGGCCCATAAAGACATGGATGAGGAGTTTGGTGTGGAGTCCTGACCTTAACCCGATAGAACACCTTTGGGATGAATTAGAGTGGAGACTGCAAGCCAGGCCTTCTTGTGCAACATCATTGTCTGGCCTCACAAATGCGCTTCAAGGAGAATGGTCAAAAGTTCCCATAAACACACTCCTAAGCCTTGTATAAAGCTTAGTGTAAAGTTATAGCTGCAAAGGGAGGCCAACTTCATTTTAAACCCTTCGGATCAGGAATGGGATGTCATTAAAGTTCATGTACATGTAAAGGCAGACGTCCCATAACTTTTGGCAATATTGGGTAACAAGCGCCGTCCCAGCTAACAAAAACATATTCTAATAATGTTTTGCTAACATTCACATTAAGTTATGAAAACATAAATTCTGAATGTTCTCTGAACTTCTAAAACGTCTAAAAAAAGTTTTTTTGTAAAGTTAAGGGAACATTCCATTTTATCATTCTTCAAACATTATGGAAATGTTACTTTTGAATGTTCTTTTAACGTTCTGAAAAGTTGGAATATTTCAAAAAAGTTAGAATGTCAAAACCGTTTAAAAAATGAAAAGTTCCATGTACAATGTATCAATGTTTTTCTGAAAATGTTTTGAGAACATTATTAAAGACCAGATAACATTGAACAAACGTTCTATTAAAGTCCCCCTGTAGTCAATCATTTTATCCCATAAAACTCATCTTTGATCACCTAAATTACATATTTAAACATTTTTTCTTGAAAAAATATGCGTCATGCCTTAAAATATCTTGAATGTAACTCGACACCCTTGCCTCATTTAGTATACGCGGTTCTATGAATATACAAATGAGCCCCGCCTCCACTCACTCACTCACTCAGAGATCCACTCATTGACGATCACACGTTGATCTGATTGGTTACAAGGTAGTTTGTGACATCAGAAACACCAGCGATTTCAAACCGTGTTTTTGGAGTTTTAAGGAGAAAATACTCAGCAATGCTGTCGACTTATGAATTTACAAATGGTTTGTCTTAAAGCATATTAAAAACACCACATAGACATATAAACAAGATTAAAAGCTTGATTTTCACCACAGGGGGACTTTAACGGAAGAATGTTTGTTCATGACTTTAAGAGAACCTTGAGAGAACGTTCCCTGTCAGTTGAGGCGGTGTTCATTTGAGGTAATGGAGATTTTTATCTACTGTACCTGCCAATGACTAACAGTGAAAAACATCCAGACAAGTTTAATCTTATGTCCAAATAAGATGACCACCATCTCAATCTCTGAACAAAGATTCCCACAAGAGGTTTCTTGTGTTTTCTTCTATTATCATTTGTGGTTAAATTGCAATGACTGAGAGCTGCTGAATAAATTTCTTGTCAACACTCGTTCACTCAGTATACTGAATCTGCAAAGCTCAGCTTTGCTTCAGGAACACTCTGTGAAACTGAATTTGAATTTGGGATTAAAGAGCAACACATGACAATGGCATCACAATACACTCTCCCTGCTCTCTTTTTCTGTTTGACCTACATATCAGCAGATCCTTTCTGTCTCTGTCTTTCCGTTTCTGTGACCCTCCAGAGCTTCCATTCTGAACCCGCTGACCTCACTCGTCTCTCTCTCTCTCTCTCTCTCTCTCTCTCTCTCTGAACCATTCGAGCGTGATGTGAGCACCTTTCATTTTGCATTTGAACAGAAAGACACAGTCTTTCCATCACACACACTCACTAACACACACACACACACACACACATACACATTAACAGTGAATTACATTAACAGAGAGCATTTAATTTTGTCAGATTGTGACTAATCTGTGATGAGCAGCTAGTCTGGATTATAACCGATGAAATTGATGAATTGAAATTGAAACCGATGACCGTCAGAAATTACTTCAGGTCATTAATCATGAAGAGTCATTCGGCAATGAATGCCACCTAGTGTGTAGAAAACTGCCTGCTCACACAGAACTATATGATATTTGATCTCTATTCGTAAAAGTAGAAAACCTCTCAGGTTACTGTTGTAACCTCGGTTCCCTGAGAGACGGGAATGAGACATTGCGTAGTCCAGCTACGCTCTGGGAACTGTTCCCCTTCATAGAAAATCCTGAGAACTTATAGGATAACGCCAGTGAATTAACTGGCCAATTGTCTCGAATATGTAAATACTGACAAGCCTTCGGTCAGTATAAAACGTAGAGGGGCAACAATGACGTCACAATCTAAGACTGAACGCTTGCACAGCTGGTAGAGCGGCGAGCAAGGCGGCTTACGCAAAGTCTATGTCCCACCTCTCAGGGAACCGATATTAAAACAGTAACCGGAGACGTTCCCTTCCAAGAGCGGTCACTTCATTACGTAGCCCAGCTACGCTGTGGGAACCTTCTTCAATCCTGCTATGAGAAAGGCGAAGAACAGCCTGAAGAAACGGTTAAGTTTACACCAATCACGGAGTAGAACAACATACACCTAAACCAATGGTGACACCGCTAGGAGTCTCACAGCAAATAGGTGGAGCTAAGCCAATGAGATGCCAGTTTAGGGATTACCAAAATTTGCATATCAGATTTGAATGTGTGAGGGCTACACTGAGTACATGGCAGACACAACAACAGTGAGCACATATAAGTATGCACATAGGCATGCACAGCATCTACAGCTAAAGTGGTAACAGACTGAGCCAGAACCAGTAATTTTAGCAATATCCCAGAAAATAAGTGAGGTTATTCACTCACCACAAGCACTTGAGATGACGAAGACGCCACATCCAACTTGTAAAACCTGGTGAAAGTGTTCTGTGAAGACCAGCCAGGAGCAAAGTATATATCCCGGATAGACATACCTCTAGACCAGGCCCATGAGGCGAAAGCCCTCGTCGAGTGAATATTCCTGTCTCTGGTTTGCATAAGCCAAAGCGATAGCGTACACTATCCAGCGGGACCCTTAGTACAGCCACCATAGCACACAAAGAGCTAGTCCGACTGTCGAAAGGTGGGCGAGCGGTCTAATTAAATCAGCAAAGCCCTGAGAGGGCAAACAGCGTTTTGAGCGTCAGCATCATGAGAGGTTGACGACTCGAAGACAACGCAGGTGAAGAAATGACCTGCGCTTTAAAGGGAGTAGAAAGAGATTTCGGCATAAAGCCTGGTCTTGGCCGGAGAGTGACACCCTAGTCCCCGGGTCCAAAACTAATACAATCGCCGTTCATCGAGAACGCCTGTAAATCTCCAATGTGCTTAGCCGAAGCAAGGGCAAAAAGCAAAGCAGTTTTGAAAGAGAGCTCCCTAGCAAGGGCTTGAATGGGGGTGGAAAGAGAGCCTTCCCATGCCTCTCAATCGATTGCCCGTCAACTGGGGAACGAAACGAGATGATAGCGGCAATATAAACTTTTAGCACGGCTGGCAGGCTCCCATTATCCAGCCTGTGCTGCAGGAAATGAAGAAAATTCGACACAGGAAACTCGATATCTTTATCACAACACCATTTCACAAACACTCCCCATTTCAGAGCGTAAAGGCGCCTAGTGGAAGCTGCACAAGACCCTGTGAGTGTGTCCAGCACATGGGAAGGCAGGGCGCCTCATTAGCCCTTCTAAGCTCCCTGAAGCAGCCACACATGAAGGCACCACAACTCCATATCACGCCGTTCACTTGAGACAACAGGCCCTTCCTAGGGGGAATCTGCCCAGGAGGAGCCGCCAGCATCTCTCTCAGGTCCGGAAACCAAGGTTGATTTGGCCAGTTCGGGCCAACGAGGACCACATGTTCTACAATATATGCTACAATACAGATTGTTTCAAAGCAGCTTTACAGTGAACAGGAAAATAAAGCAACAAAGTTTGTTTCTAGAAGAAAATAGCATTATAGTCCAGTTTAAGTAAGTTCATTGATAGTTAATTTTTGTTGTAAAAAGTTATTAATTTAGTTAATTTATCTATAAAGCCGTTCTGGAGAAAACTGTGATGTCATTGTCCAGCTCAGCTCTGTTCTGTTCTCATATAATGGTGTCAATGCAGACAGATCAATAATATTGTTGAATATTAAATATCCCCAAGTACCAGGAGAACCCCTCGGCTGAACCTCTCCGGGTCGCGCCACAGTATCAGAGCGCTGACGCAGCTGTGTGTGACCACGATGCGCATACTTCCCGAGGCCCATGCCCTCCACAGGACTTGAGTTTTCAGCCATAACTACAGCAGCCGCATGTGCAGAAGACCCAGGTGAAGCCAAACCGATTAGGCCCACGCCATAAGTCCCAGAAGCCTCTGAAATTTCCTCAGGGGTAAAGACCGGCCCTGTCTGAAGTGGCAAAAAGCTGACGAGATGATCTCTATGAATCCTCCAGATATATGGATGGGAACCAGTCCCGGGACGGATTTGTGCCAGGATGTGCTTCAGGGTCGTTATCCGAGCGTTAGCACTCGGTTGATGGGTCTCAAGTCCAGGATCGGATGGAGTCTGCCATCTCTCTTGGGCACCACAAAATCTGACTCGCTTGGAGAGACACGCTCTATCGCTCCTTTTGAAAAAATCCCATCCGTAACTTATCTTAAAGGGCCCCTGTGAGCAGTCTGTGGATAGTTCATTTCAAGGCTAATGATGCATAATTGATAGCTGTAATGTCCAGCAGTGTGTTATATTGTGTTTCCTGTGTGGTTTACAGTATGTTTAACCTAATAAAACCAGTGTAATTATGAAATATGACCCATTAATGTATTGTCCATGGGGATCATGTGGCTCATTACCTTTGCGTGTTTTTGCACCTCAGAGAAGTGCACCAGCGGTATTCAAGTTTCATCCGCTACGTATCTATCACTAACAAAGCCTAGTAACTAGCTTAGGACATGCGAGCAAAATGCTAACAACATGCTAAATCATGCTAACAGCATGTTAATTCATAGTAGCATGCTAAAACATGTTAATTCATAGTAACATGCTAAAACATGTTAACAACATGCTAATTCATGCTAACATGCTAACAACATGTTAATTCATGCTAACATGTTAAATAATGTTACCAGCATGATCATTCACGTTAGCTATGTTTTAAAACCGGCTAATTCATGCTAGCAAAGTGTTAAATAATGCTAACAATGTGGCAAAACATGATAGCAACATGTTAATTCATGTTAGTAATGTTAAAACATGCTAATTTATGCTAGCAACATGTCAAAACATGGTAACAACCTGCTAATTCATGATAAAAACATGTTAAATCATGTTAGCATCGTGGTAATTCATGTTTAATGCCTGCTAGTAAAGAGTTAAAATCATATTAACATGTTAATTCATGCTAGTAAAATGTTAATTCATGCTATGCTTATGTTTCAGGAAAAAATGCTCCATGAACGATGTATCAATGTGTTTGTTGCTAATATTTTCATTAACGACCAGATAACTCTGAACGAACTTTTATCAACGTTACTGTAAGAACGTTTGTTCATAACTTTGCCAGAACATTTGCTGTCAGCTGAGATACTGGAGTAGCCTATTGTGTTTGTTCAGCACTCATCTGAAGGGTAACTGTGCTTATCGCTGATGATTGTAGTGAAGTGGAACCTGAACGATGAGCAGAAACATCTCCGGCTGAATGTCTTCGAGAACATCACAACCAGCTGCGTCTTCATCATCGTCGTCATCAACGTCTTCATCACTGCGTTCGGAGTTCAGCGGCCCAATCCAGGCGTGCGACAGTAGCTCAAACACGGGTATATTACAGAACAACACACACACACACACACACACACACGCACGCACGCACACACGCACACACACACACGCTGGAGAAACACACTATACATTTGGATCACAAATGATGAACCGTGCAGCATGGTAACCTTTTGTGTGTGCGCGTTCGTGACACCTTTAAAGAATAAAATGCATTTAAAAACATGACGAACAACCTGTTTCAGATTAAACAAGCAATCTGTGAATATTATAATGCATTTTAACTTTGTTTAGAACCAATTATATTTCATGATCCTGCATTCAAGGCAGCCAAATAGTTTTTAGTTTTAGTGAGTGTGAAGAAAACACTCCAGACAACTTTTTTTAAGTTAAAAATGATTGATTACATCAAAATGAATCATCGCACATAACACAGTTATGATATCTTGTGCTATATTCACTGCTCTTCTACCAGCTTTTGTGTTCAATCTTAAATGGATTTTACTACTAAAGCCCAATTTATACTTCTGCGTCGAACTTACGCCGTAGCTACGCTGTAGGCTGTGCGTAGCGCGCGTACCCTCCGGCGTACCCTGACGTGCACCTCTCCAAAAATGTAACAACGCGTCTATTCTACGCGGACGCAAGCGCTGTGATTGGTCTGCTCAAACCGCTTCCTCGGGTTTCACATGCTCCCTCTGCGTGCGTCAACGCGGACAACGACGCAGAAGTATAAATTAAAACCAATGCGTAGTCTACGGCGTAGAGGCACCGGCGTATGTCCGACGCAGAAGTATAAATCAGCCTTTACAGACATGATTATTCAGCTTGACAATAACTAAATTAACTGGAATTAAATTAAAGTATTTGAAATACATCATTGACACACTCTGTGTTCCCTTTCGAACGGTCACTTTGTATTGCGTAGCTATACGCAGTGGGGGAAACTCCTTTTCCTCTATTTACTGAAGCCTTTATGTAAAGCGCATTTGCAGCTGCACAGCTAGAACATGAGTGTCTGGCTCGCTCATAGGCTGCGCTGGGGCAACTGCACATCCAATGGCGCGGGCGCCTCTGACGTGTGACCAATGAGATCACTCTGCGTCATACACCTCAGAGCCCGCCAAGGGGGCGTGACCTCAGTCTATAATAGTCCCCGAATTCGCCATTATAGTAGATTTTACTCCTTCAGCGACAAACTTCACGTCTCTGACCATTTATAGAGCCTTCGCCGTCGAACAAGCCTTCAGCCTGAACGAGCTACAGTTCAGCAGACTACACATCTCAACCGTGTTTCTCCTGACGCCGTCTCTCCTGTGGCTAGCCAGCGATATCCTTTTCAATATCTGTTTATTATGTGTGTATATCTGTATCAGCGTTGTTCCATATGCCTCGTGTTAAGCGAGGCCTACGAACACGCAAGCTGCATTTAATGCCTGGGACTCTACCACGCAGAGAATGCACTCTCTGTGGGCGGATGTGCGGCCTGCGAGTGCATGCCTATCTCCGTGCTGCGAACTCGGCTAGCTCTCTCGAGACGGCGGCGCCGCGTCACCCGCGCTTCCTTCTCCAGGCCTACTTCAGCCGAGGAAGAAGAAGCGCCACAGCCAACGGCATCCAGAGAGCACGGACGTTTGTGAACGCTCGCCGGCCACGTCCCCGCGTGCTTCACTCTCTCCAGCTCAGTCATCTCCGGTACTGTTCGAGGGAGATCAGCGAGATCAGAGATCATCACGTGGCGGGCCTCCCACAACTTCCCACAGCTCCCTGTTCAGTTCAGGCGGCTGGGGATTTTATTATTGTAAACAGGCCCGCAGCAGTGAGCGTGTCTTTGCCAACAAACGCCGTTTTCACGGCGACCCAAATAAAGCACACTTGCACAACACATGGGTTCACGGCCCCCCTTCACTAAGCGGCCCCTCCCCTGTTGTAACACTGACTTCCCCACACGAAAATGCTTGTGCAGTCAGTCCAACATTCAATGTGTGCACAAATCACAATATATGGGTTCACGGTCCCCCTTCACTAGGCGGCCCCTCCCCTGTTGTAACACTGACTTCCCCACACGCAAATGCTTGTACAGTCACTCCAACACTCAATGTGTGCAAAAATCACAATATAAGGGTATCAGGTCCCCCTATGTTAGGCGGCCCGTCCCGATCAGTGTGTCAAGCCCTAGCCACACGGGTTATAGCCTGGCAAGCTATCCCCGATGTGTCGAGTTTGGTTATAAACACTATAAAGCGAGGCTACTCGCTCCAATTCGCTCGCAGACCCCCAAAGTTTCAGGCGGTTCTCGAGACTTCGGTGAGGTTTTGAGCACTATATCTGAAGCCAGGGCCCCGTCGACTCGGCGCCTGTATGCTTCAAAATGGTCAGGTTTTTCCAGCTGGTGCTCGAAAAATCAGGCTGACCCAGAGTCATGTGAGATATCTGTGGTTCGCTCATTCTTACAGGAGCTGCTGGACGCGGTTGCTCCCCGTTCACGCTCAAAGTGTATGTGGCAGCCATAGCAGCACATCATGTTCTGACGGCTGGCCAGTCACTGGGAAGAAACGACCTGGTTGTAAGATTCCTGAAAGGTGCGAGGAGAATGAACCCCTCCAGACCTCCGTCTGTGCCGCCTTGGGACCACTCCACGGTCCTTGGGGCTCTGAAAAGGGCCGCCTTTCGAACCGCTCCAATCTGTTGATCTAAAAACCCTCGCTGAAGACCGCTCTCCGTATGGCGTTGGCATCTATCAAGCGAGTGGGAGATCTGCAGGCGCTCTCTGTGAGCCTTGCATGTTTGGAGTTCGATCCAGATGACTCAAGAGTCATCCTCAAGCCCAGACATGGTTACGTTGCTAAAGTGCTCTCAACACTGTTTAGAGCACAGGTGGTGACATTGTCAGCCCTCCCTCCTTCTGCAGAGGATGGAGAGGTTAATCTTCTCTGCCCTGTCTGAGCGCTGAGAATCTAGAATCTGCGTCTATTAGACAATCAGAACAGCTTTTTGTCTGCTTTGGTGGTAGATCCAAGGGGGATCCAGTCACTAAGCAAAGACTGTCTAGATGGATAGTGGATGCTATTTCTATGGCTTATACCGCAGCGAGTCAAGTTTGCCCTATAAGTATCAAGGCCCATACGACCAGAGGTATGCCTCGTCATGGGCTTGGTTATCTGGCATTCCCATTAGTGATATTTGTG
>NW_027509203.1:2270000-2282500 GCF_051911475.1 Siphateles boraxobius
ACCTCTCCATCTTTCTTCTCTCCTCTCGTTTCACAAGCTTCACCAGACAGGAGGTGATGAAGATGATGCTCAGCAGGAGGATGATGGCGGCGCTGATGAAGGACATGAGAAGAGCTAAACGAAAGCCCTCATCCTCCAACCGAGAGAAAGCTGGAGGAACACACAGTGAGAGGATGAAGGAAACGCCACACGATTCATTAGACACACACCCTCACTGAGCTCAGGTGCAGGACAATAAAATAACAATAAGGTGATGTCTACAGTACACACTGAATTCATGGCTCAAGAACAACTGTATTAAAGTGCAACGTTTTGACCAACACTTGTGTGGAAAAACACAACTCGATATACAAACAGGTTATCATCTTAATTTAACACACACTCCAAAACACGTTGCACACATTTAAAAAAACACAAAATTATAACAAAATGCCTGTTTTGTCAAGTATCCTCTCAAAATCTTGAATGAACGTAAAGCGTTGAAGATAGGATGTGTGTCAGATCCGTGTCGTGTGTGTCGGCTCTTAAAGTGACAGAAGCCTAATAAACCTGCTACTGTCTGTCATTAATGATGATCAGAGAGAAAATCACTCACTGATCTAACTTATAGCTTTAATAAGGATACATCTATGTTTAATATACAATTTATGCAGTGAAGACTGCAGTGTTTGATAACTTTATTCAATTTCTGTATTTATCCAATCTGTTAGACCTGCCTGAAACTCTTTAACACACACCGAACACCACTGTTTAACCACTGTTTACAAGGTCACATGGGTCACAAACAATCATCTTGACTGGGCTAGTAAAAATCTGAACCGGTCTGACAGCGCCAATAGAAACATTTGAGCGCTGATATATTGAAGAGTAAATGTGACATTTACTACAATGAGTTTAAGTGAAGATTGTTTTAATTTGACTTAAATTAAAAGTTGTTGTGTTTTTTAAAGCCGAAAAAATGTAAACATTTATAGCTTTCAATTATCCAGTAATGCTGAATGCCTATAATTGAGAAATAAATCAAAATACTATTGGCTGAACTGGTAGTGGGCGGAGTCACACAGACCAAAACAAAAACACACATTCCAACACAAAACGCACATTTCAAAGTAATATCACTGGCTGTAGAAATCACTCACATGTTTCCTAAATATCTGCAAACATACTATGGTATTTTTATGCTTTAGTACAGTAAAAAAAAACGTACATACAGCACCTTTAGTTGCGATTAATCACGATTAATTACAGAAAATGATTGATTAGTCAGTTATGTGATCGATTGACAGCTCTAGGACCAGTTTAATTTTTTTCTTACGTTTGCACTGGGGTGTCCCACCGCTCCAGCGCGTGTCGTTCCTGCTCCACACACAGGACACCTGAGCGCCGCTGACCGCGCGGTGTGTGTTCGGGCACTGCAGACTCATCACACTGCCCACGCTGGTGCCGTCGCCCGAGACCAGCTTCAGCGTCCCGATGACCGGAGACAGTAGCGGAAAACACTGACCTGTGCAGAGCAGATCAACGACAACCTCATTCAGCTATTCTGAATCACGAACATTTAAATGATCAGAAAATATAAGTATTGAGTATGAATTGTACTTTTGTACATTGTCTCGTTTTCAGATACAAATGCATAGAAGCCAGTTTTGTTTACTTTTTAAAGTACTGCATTAATGATGGTATATTTAAATTGTAACTGTTCATTTCAATACATTTCATTGTAACTATTAGTATGGTTTTGCTGATTTTATGAAATTATTGTAATAAAAAATACTTGGCTAGACAAAATAATAACAGGGTGGACAAAATAATATCAGGGTGGCATAATAATAAGAGTGGACAAAATAATAACAGTGGACAAAATAATAACAGTGGACAAAATAATAACAGAGTGCACAAAATAATAACAGTGGACAAAATAATAACAGTGGACAAAATAATAACAGTGGACAAAATAATAACAGAGTGGACAAAATAATAACAGTGGACAAAATAATAACAGTGGACAAAATAATAACAGTGGACAAAATAATAACAGAGTGGACAAAATAATAACAGTGGACAAAATAATAACAGTGGACAAAATAATAACAGTGGACAAAATAATAACAGAGTGGACAAAATAATAACAGTGGACAAAATAATAAGAGAGTGGATAAAATAATAACAGAGTGGATAAAATAATAACAGAGTGGACAAAATAATAACAGTGGACAAAATAATAAGAGAGTGGATAAAATAATAACAGAGTGGCATAATAATAAGAGTGGATAAAATAATAACAGAGTGGCATAATAATAAGAGTGGATAAAATAATAACAGAGTGGACAAAATAATAACAGTGGACAAAATAATAACAGAGTGGACAAAATAATAACAGTGGACAAAATAATAACAGAGTGGATAAAATAATAACAGAGTGGATAAAATAATAACAGAGTGGACAAAATAATAACAGAGTGGACAAAATAATAACAGTGGACAAAATAATAACAGAGTGGACAAAATAATAACAGAGTGGATAAAATAATAACAGAGTGGATAAAATAATAACAGAGTGGATAAAATAATAACAGAGTGGATAAAATAATAACAGAGTGGCATAATAATAAGAGTGGATAAAATAATAACAGAGTGGACAAAATAATAACAGAGTGGACAAAATAATAACAGTGGACAAAATAATAACAGAGTGGACAAAATAATAACAGTGGACAAAATAATAACAGAGTGGATAAAATAATAAGAGAGTGGATAAAATAATAACAGAGTGGATAAAATAATAACAGAGTGGATAAAATAATAACAGTGGACAAAATAATAACAGAGTGGATAAAATAATAACAGTGGACAAAATAATAACAGAGTGGATAAAATAATAACAGAGTGGATAAAATAATAACAGAGTGGATAAAATAATAACAGAGTGGATAAAATAATAACAGAGTGGATAAAATAATAACAGAGTGGATAAAATAATAACAGTGGACAAAATAATAACAGAGTGGATAAAATAATAACAGTGGACAAAATAATAACAGAGTGGATAAAATAATAACAGAGTGGATAAAATAATAACAGAGTGGATAAAATAATAACAGAGTGGATAAAATAATAACAGAGTGGCATAATAATAAGAGTGGATAAAATAATAACAGAGTGGACAAAATAATAACAGAGTGGACAAAATAATAACAGTGGACAAAATAATAACAGTGGACAAAATAATAACAGAGTGGATAAAATAATAAGAGAGTGGATAAAATAATAACAGAGTGGATAAAATAATAACAGAGTGGATAAAATAATAAGAGAGTGGATAAAATAATAACAGAGTGGATAAAATAATAAGAGAGTGGATAAAATAATAACAGAGTGGACAAAATAATAAGAGAGTGGATAAAATAATAACAGAGTGGACAAAATAATAACAGAATGGATAAAATAATAAGAGAGTGGATAAAATAATAACAGTGGATAAAATAATAAGAGAGTGGACAAAATAATAACAGTGGATAAAATAATAAGAGAGTGGATAAAATAATAACAGTGGATAAAATAATAACAGAGTGGACAAAATAATAAGAGAGTGGATAAAATAATAACAGAGTGGACAAAATAATAACAGAGTGGATAAAATAATAAGAGAGTGGACAAAATAATAACAGTGGATAAAATAATAAGAGAGTGGATAAAATAATAACAGTGGATAAAATAATAACAGTGGATAAAATAATAAGAGAGTGGATAAAATAATAACAGAGTGGATAAAATAATAACAGAGTGGATAAAATAATAACAGAGTGGATAAAATAATAACAGTGGATAAAATAATAAGAGAGTGGACAAAATAATAACAGAGTGGACAAAATAATAAGAGAGTGGATAAAATAATAACAGAGTGGACAAAATAATAACAGAGTGGATAAAATAATAAGAGAGTGGACAAAATAATAACAGTGGATAAAATAATAAGAGAGTGGATAAAATAATAACAGTGGATAAAATAATAACAGTGGATAAAATAATAAGAGAGTGGATAAAATAATAACAGAGTGGATAAAATAATAACAGAGTGGATAAAATAATAACAGAGTGGATAAAATAATAACAGAGTGGATAAAATAATAAGAGAGTGGATAAAATAATAACAGTGGATAAAATAATAAGAGAGTGGATAAAATAATAACAGTGGATAAAATAATAACAGAGTGGATAAAATAATAAGAGAGTGGATAAAATAATAACAGAGTGGATAAAATAATAAGAGAGTGGATAAAATAATAAGAGAGTGGACAAAATAATAACAGAGTGGATAAAATAATAACAGTGGATAAAATAATAAGAGAGTGGACAAAATAATAACAGAGTGGACAAAATAATAAGAGAGTGGATAAAATAATAACAGAGTGGACAAAATAATAACAGAGTGGATAAAATAATAAGAGAGTGGACAAAATAATAACAGTGGATAAAATAATAAGAGAGTGGATAAAATAATAACAGTGGATAAAATAATAACAGTGGATAAAATAATAAGAGAGTGGATAAAATAATAACAGAGTGGATAAAATAATAACAGAGTGGATAAAATAATAACAGAGTGGATAAAATAATAACAGAGTGGATAAAATAATAAGAGAGTGGATAAAATAATAACAGAGTGGATAAAATAATAAGAGAGTGGATAAAATAATAACAGTGGATAAAATAATAACAGAGTGGATAAAATAATAAGAGAGTGGATAAAATAATAACAGAGTGGATAAAATAATAAGAGAGTGGATAAAATAATAAGAGAGTGGACAAAATAATAACAGAGTGGATAAAATAATAACAGAGTGGATAAAATAATAAGAGAGTGGATAAAATAATAACAGTGGATAAAATAATAACAGAGTGGATAAAATAATAAGAGAGTGGATAAAATAATAACAGAGTGGATAAAATAATAAGAGAGTGGATAAAATAATAACAGAGTGGATAAAATAATAAGAGAGTGGATAAAATAATAACAGAGTGGATAAAATAATAACAGAGTGGATAAAATAATAACAGAGTGGATAAAATAATAAGAGAGTGGATAAAATAATAAGAGAGTGGATAAAATAATAACAGAGTGGATAAAATAATAAGAGAGTGGATAAAATAATAAGAGAGTGGATAAAATAATAACAGAGTGGATAAAATAATAACAGAGTGGATAAAATAATAAGAGAGTGGATAAAATAATAAGAGAGTGGATAAAATAATAACAGAGTGGATAAAATAATAACAGAGTGGATAAAATAATAACAGAGTGGATAAAATAATAAGAGAGTGGATAAAATAATAAGAGAGTGGATAAAATAATAACAGAGTGGATAAAATAATAACAGAGTGGATAAAATAATAAGAGAGTGGATAAAATAATAAGAGAGTGGATAAAATAATAAGAGAGTGGATAAAATAATAAGAGAGTGGATAAAATAATAAGAGAGTGGATAAAATAATAACAGAGTGGATAAAATAATAAGAGAGTGGATAAAATAATAACAGAGTGGATAAAATAATAAGAGAGTGGATAAAATAATAAGAGAGTGGATAAAATAATAACACAGTGGATAAAATAATAAGAGAGTGGATAAAATAATAACAGAGTGGATAAAATAATAACAGAGTGGATAAAATAATAAGAGAGTGGATAAAATAATAACAGAGTGGATAAAATAATAAGAGAGTGGATAAAATAATAAGAGAGTGGATAAAATAATAACAGAGTGGATAAAATAATAACAGAGTGGATAAAATAATAACAGAGTGGATAAAATAATAAGAGAGTGGATAAAATAATAACAGAGTGGATAAAATAATAAGAGAGTGGATAAAATAATAAGAGAGTGGATAAAATAATAAGAGAGTGGATAAAATAATAACAGAGTGGATAAAATAATAACAGAGTGGATAAAATAATAAGAGAGTGGATAAAATAATAAGAGAGTGGATAAAATAATAACAGAGTGGATAAAATAATAACAGAGTGGATAAAATAATAACAGAGTGGATAAAATAATAAGAGAGTGGATAAAATAATAACAGAGTGGATAAAATAATAACAGAGTGGATAAAATAATAACAGAGTGGATAAAATAATAACAGAGTGGATAAAATAATAACAGAGTGGATAAAATAATAACAGAGTGGACAAAATAATAACAGAGTGGATAAAATAATAACAGAGTGGATAAAATAATAAGAGAGTGGATAAAATAATAAGAGAGTGGATAAAATAATAACAGAGTGGATAAAATAATAACAGAGTGGATAAAATAATAACAGAGTGGATAAAATAATAACAGAGTGGACAAAATAATAACAGAGTGGATAAAATAATAACAGAGTGGATAAAATAATAAGAGAGTGGATAAAATAATAAGAGAGTGGATAAAATAATAACAGAGTGGATAAAATAATAACAGAGTGGATAAAATAATAACAGAGTGGATAAAATAATAACAGAGTGGATAAAATAATAACAGAGTGGACAAAATAATAAGAGAGTGGACAAAATAATAAAAATAAAAGCTCAGTGAAATATATTGAACCATTTACTAAACAAAATAAATAAAAATGGAAGATCCAAAATGTCCACCCTGTTAGGGACAAATGAACAACAGTTTCAAATACGTATTATTTAAATTTACTGGCATATCAGTATCAAATACGTATTATATAAATTTAAAAGCATATCAGTTAATAAATGATCAGAACATATAAATATTTTACTTCCTCACAAACACAAAATAATAACAGGGTGGACAAGTGGTATAAAGAATGTATGGATGGATGGTTTCCTATCTCTCAGATACAACCAGTTACATTATTACTTTAGTATGAACTGGATTTAAATCGGAAACAATAAAACATTGCCAAAGAACTTTAAAAGCACTACTTCTCCAACTTTAACCATAAATGACTTTCACAATCACTATGTTCACTCTCAGTGTCCTCTCTGTTAGCTCTTCTGATCTACGGTCATTGCACTGTGTCTGAGGAAAGACAAGCTAGCTGAAGGGTCATCTAATAAAGAATCGCATTGTCGTCATTTTAAAAATAGGATTATTCTACTAACTTTTCCCCCATGGACATAATAAGGTAGACCACATCAAATATGAAAGATAAAATTGGTTAAAAAAATAGACAATTGAAATAATCTCACTCACTTTCCAAAGTTGTTTTCCCTCTAAAGAAGCGATGGCAGCTTTATGATATGATGTCATTTAATTTTTCCAACGTTTATTTAAAGGAAAAGAAGTAAAAAAATAACAGGGTGGACAGTAAATTGAGGGACAAGCTAAAAACCTTAATTATAATTACTAAAATAAATGTAATAATTGAAAAGAATATATACATTAGAGAGAATATTTACTGATATTCCCAACAATGGACAAAATCACCTATTAAGTGTTGTATTTATGAAACTGGGATACACAGACCTGGAAAATGCTGATATATGTTTGTTCAAAATGTGGTCAAATTATTTCTTTAATAAACTTCAATATGCTTAGAATACAAATGGTGTTATTTATGACTAAGACAGGTTTAAAATGGACATTGTTCAACATTTTAAGGCAGTAAAATCCCGATCTTTACTGGAGAATCCCAGGAATGACTCTCATATTTCTCTGCAGTGTTATCATAGTTTACATGATTCGTCTTTACGGATGTTTTCTTGTACACTAGTAGTGTTTTTGCTCTAGTGAGAAGTGAAAGTGTAATGAGGGTGTGCCTGTTACATTTCACACACAATTTACAACCTGTAAACCGGTGTCAAACTAATAAAAGGAACCGCATACGATAATAGGTTAAAAGTATTGGGAAGATCAGTGAATATCCAGTGAATATTTCTCAGGATAGAGTTATTAAATAAACAAAAATTATGCCTATAAAGAGCTGATCTGGGGTTTGACAGGACTGAGACGAGGCTGAAGTACATGTTCAATACTGTAGTTTCACCACATGCTAATGGTTCAGCAGATGTAATATTTAAAAAAAATTTGAGTTTTGAAAATTACACCATAGCAACCACTCAAAACACCCTAGCAACCACCTAGCAATCACTCAGAACACCATAGCAACCACCCAGAATACCCTAGCAACCACCCAAAACACCCTAGCAACCGCATAGCAACCACTCAGAACACCCTAGCAACCACCTGAACACATGAATAAGCCATATCTCAGCACCAAAACGTCGTACAGACATGTTTGTTGGTTCGTATGCAATCATGTACCACACTCTAGCAACCGTGTGGCGAGTTTTGCCACTGCAAGCACCACTTCACATTTTCTTCTGGAAATGTACATTCTAGTTAATGTCTATTATTGACTTTTGAGCAAAAAAAACAGGAAATTAAATAAAACACAAAAAAATGAAATCAATGGAATCAGCAATGAAATCAATTTTCTCAAGCATGACAGATAACAGTTTTAAATAACGAAATGAAAATGTTTGTTTGTCAGTTTTGCGCCTCATCATGTCACATGACCACGTCTGCATTGATGGAAACTTTTTGACGACTGGAAATGTAAAGAAAGCGCACACAAACACAGATTTTAAAGTGATTTTATGAGAGGCAACAGCAATGCCTGAAACATAAAATAATATAAAAAATAAAAAAACATTTGGCCAACAAAAACTGTAATTAATATATTGTAGCCTAATTACAATATTTACGTGTTTAAAATGTTTACAGCATAGAAACACGTCACCTGTTTATTTTAAAAGCAGCTGGTGAACACTTTCTGCTGTTTCTCACACTTGGAAAAGGCCAATCAAATAGACTGATTATTTATATATATATATATATATATATATATATATATATATATATATATATATATATATATATATATAATATTTTTTTAATTATTTTTTTTTTAACATGAATTGTTTTTATATAGAAAACGTTGCAAGAATGTTCCATTTAAACAACACCAGAATGCAGTTTTAGTTTTGCATTTGCATATAGAGTAAACGTCACCTTGAAATAACAGAGAACACAAGATGTAGAAAGAAACAGGAAAACGGAGCGCGTTTCCGATCAGAGAACCGCTGTCATTTACAGAAGACGCGTTTCCTGCCACACACACACACACACACACACACACACACACAGACACACACACACACACACACACACGCACGCACGCAAACACACACACACACACACACACACACACACACACACACACACACACACACACACGCACGCACGCAAACACACACACACACACACACACACACACACACACACACACACGCACGCACGCACGCAAACACACACACACACACACACACGCAAACACACACACACACACACACACCTGCTGCTCACCCTACTCTTAATACGAATGAAAAACTCACTCACATATAGGCTACTCACTTTATCTCTCTCTCTATCTCTCTCTCTCACACACACACACACACACACCACACCAATTCCACCGCGTCTAAAGAAAAGCCACTACATTAGCTACACTTTATTTTAAGGCGCCCCTGTTGCAAAAATAAGTACTGACTAACAATATGCAGTTATTGCTGATTTATTAAATATTAAAAAATTAAACAGACGGATAAAACTCTGTAGGCTACATCAGAATCTACAACTGACTAGATATTTTCTGCAGAGCAGATTATATACATGCATCATAAGAGAACAACAAAGAAGTAGGCCTATATTTAAGAATAACTAGTTCAGTCATGTGTAACGAACACTGTAAAATAAAGTGTCAGTGAGTAATCTTGTGATATAAAGCACCTCAAATCTAGCCAAATAACATTTGAAGAGCTGAAGTATGTATTTAAAGGTGTGTGTGGATGAATGAAGAGCTGAAGTGTGTATTTAAAGGTGTGTGTGGATGAATGAAGAGCTGAAGTATGTATTTAAAGGTGTGTGTGGATGAATGAAGAGCTGAAGTGTGTATTTAAAGGTGTGTGTGGATGAATGAAGAGCTGAAGTGTGTATTTAAAGGTGTGTGTGGATGAATGAAGAGCTGAAGTGTGTATTTAAAGGTGTGTGTGGTTGAATGTACCTGTTCGGTCTCCCATCCCTGATTCAGACGCACTGATGATGAATGCCATTCAAAGTGTTGTTGCGCGAGCGCTTTCACTTCACAGTCAGGGAGGCGGCGCATGCGCAGAGAGGCGACACACGCACACACACAGAGAGAGAGAGAGAGAGAGAGAGAGAGAGAGAGAGAGAGCACTCTCAGTCTGGAGCGAGTATTTAGGATTTATGATGAGGACACACTGTCTCTCTCAGTTTAAACTCCAGATGACCGATGGCAGTGGAAGACAATTGCTAACGCTAACAGCGCAAATATTCACCGCATTGTCTAGTTCCTTTCTCTCAACATATTAAAATAAATGAACAAGAGAATTAGATATAGGTCGATCAAAGGTTTTCGATTCATTTCTATTGAGTTAAAAAAAGTCTACCGTGACTCGCTTAGCCTCTACTACTTATTTCAAGTTAAAAGAAATTCAGCTTTAAAAAAAAAGAAGCTTTTTTCGTATAGGCTACAGTCCCTTTAAGACAATTAATCTCGCTGGTCTCCATCTTGAAACGTCTCGGTCTCTTTAAATGGGGAAACACTTGAAATTAGAAATTCTCCAAGCTGTTAAGGTGATTATACAGGGCAACTTTTTAAGCAATGTTGCCGTCAACAAGCAAACAGAGGAGACACAGGGCCCACGACCGATCTAAATTATCCAGATAGAAATGTATTGCCCATTTTTAATGGGTGCCCAAAAATAGCTCAGCAAGATTGCTCCAAAAGTTGCCCTGTGTATCATCACCTTTAGGGCAGCTTCAGTGAGGCAAAGTGATCAGCCATTGGCTCTTTTATTTAGAAGGCGGGACTTATTCCGCCATGTTGCGCATTGCATTTTCTTTCATTTATAGTAATATGAGTGCAGTGTCTTTCTGTATAAATTCTTTCACTTCAAAGGTTAGAGCACTTGAATGAGCAGGGTGTGTTTAAACTGGCCTAAAGTTGAGATATTTCATGTGGGACATTCAGTTATCAGACTGTGTTATGTTAAAATGCAGATATGCATATTAAATTGAATGTGGACTGGTGTTTGCTTATGCATTCTGAGATTGTTGTTTTGTCTATGAAATCCACAGTTAACACTACAGAGGCCCTGTCTCGAGGAGCTGGTGACTCGAGGAGGGAGTTAGGTGTTGTCTTGCAAAAAAAAAAAAAAAACGAATGACATTTTCAAGAATTAGAAAAATGAAGTGAAAGTCATGCAAAGGGTTTAAGTTAATGTTATTAGATCTAAGAGCATCATGAGGCCAGATGTAGAAACTCAGAAACAAGAAAGAGGAAGTACTGAAGGTCAGGTGACACGAATAACAGGAAGACCAATGAGGTGTGATGATACCTCAACCAAAGCCACTAGAAAGCAAGCCTGTCAGGTTAGCAAAAACAAGCGTATTGCCTGCTAACACTGCGGTACGCAGAGGAGACCTGAGGCTGTTTGTGTTTAAAGGCTTTACTGCGCTGAAAAAAAACTCTTTAAGTGGGGAAACGGCTTACTGACCGCCTCTCTGCTAATATGCTAACATGTTTGCTCTTAAAGTCCCCCTAGTTAATCTTTTCATCTGTTAAAACTCATCTTTGATCACCAAAATTACACATTTTAAACGTTTTAAATATCTTGAATGTAGCTTGACACCCTTGACTCATTTAGTATGCGCGTGTAACCCAGATGGGTTTTGCCTTATTCTCCTTATATTCTCCTTATTCGCGGCTCCCTTTTTGTGTTCACGTTGTCGCGAGACTTCGTGAAGTATCGCGAGACTTGAGATGGAGTGTTGCGTCATTTCCTTTAAATACGGCCGCGCGCTGTTGTTTTGGTATGTGTGTGCGCGAGCTGTGTGTTGAGCTGCTGCAGGTAGGCGTTTAGCCCTGTAAAACATTTTATTAATTAAACTGCTGGTTTATCTATCATGTATGCCAATCTTTTAGATTGCCTCTACCGTTGCAAATGACTGCTGTTGAGTGACTTAATGATGTGGGAACTGGTGAGTTGTCATTGTTTGTTATACAGTGCTGAAAGTGTGTTGTATGTGTATATGGTTCTGTTAGCCAGTGCTGGCGCTGGCTTTGCTTAATCATACTGAGTCTGACTATATATATACACTTTGTGCTTATTTAAATGAGCAAAACGTTAATAATTAATCTTAATATTGTTGAATTATGAAGTATCAACTATTCTTTGATTTTGAAATGTATTTTGAGGTTATTTACTGATATTGTCTATTTATAAGAGTATTCTTGCTGATTGTTAAATTATTTATTGCTATATGCAGTATTTATATTGAATCATGTACATGATGAAACGAATGAACTGAGATAATGATTATGATAATATGATGACTTTATTATATTATGCTTATGGTGATTAGTTGTGATGCTTGGAACCAGAATGATGTATTAATTGGTCCTGT
>NW_027509203.1:2290000-2310000 GCF_051911475.1 Siphateles boraxobius
GAGTAATGCAGATCAGTAAAGTGTAGAGAATGAGTAATGCAGATCAGTAAAGTGTAGAGTATGTGTAATGCAGATCAGTAAAGTGTAGAGTATGAGTAATGCAGATCAGTAAAGTGTAGAGTATGAGTAATGCAGATCAGTAAAGTGTAGAGTATGAGTAATGCAGATCAGTAAAGTGTAGAGTATGTGTAATGCAGATCAGTAAAGTGTAGAGTATGTGTAATGCAGATCAGTAAAGTGTAGAGTATGTGTAATGCAGATCAGTAAAGTGTAGAGTATGTGTAATGCAGATCAGTGAAGTGTAGAGTATGTGTAATGCAGATCAGTAAAGTGTAGAGTATGTGTAATGCAGATCAGTAAAGTGTAGAGTATGTGTAATGCAGATCAGTGAAGTGTAGAGTATGTGTAATGCAGATCAGTAAAGTGTAGAGTATGTGTAATGCAGATCAGTAAAGTGTAGAGTATGTGTAATGCAGATCAGTAAAGTGTAGAGTATGAGTAATGCAGATCAGTAAAGTGTAGAGTATGTGTAATGCAGATCAGTGAAGTGTAGAGTATGAGTAATGCAGATCAGTGAAGTGTAGAGTATGTGTAATGCAGATCAGTGAAGTGTAGAGTATGAGTAATGCAGATCAGTAAAGTGTAGAGTATGTGTAATGCAGATCAGTAAAGTGTAGAGTATGTGTAATGCAGATCAGTAAAGTGTAGAGTATGTGTAATGCAGATCAGTAAAGTGTAGAGTATGTGTAATGCAGATCAGTAAAGTGTAGAGTATGTGTAATGCAGATCAGTAAAGTGTAGAGTATGAGTAATGCAGATCAGTAAAGTGTAGAGTATGAGTAATGCAGATCAGTAAAGTGTAGAGTATGAGTAATGCAGATCAGTGAAGTGTAGAGTATGTGTAATGCAGATCAGTAAAGTGTAGAGTATGTGTAATGCAGATCAGTAAAGTGTAGAGTATGTGTAATGCAGATCAGTAAAGTGTAGAGTATGTGTAATGCAGATCAGTAAAGTGTAGAGTATGAGTAATGCAGATCAGTAAAGTGTAGAGTATGTGTAATGCAGATCAGTAAAGTGTAGAGTATGTGTAATGCAGATCAGTAAAGTGTAGAGTATGAGTAATGCAGATCAGTAAAGTGTAGAGTATGTGTAATGCAGATCAGTAAAGTGTAGAGTATGAGTAATGCAGATCAGTAAAGTGTAGAGTATGTGTAATGCAGATCAGTAAAGTGTAGAGTATGAGTAATGCAGATCAGTGAAGTGTAGAGTATGTGTAATGCAGATCAGTAAAGTGTAGAGTATGAGTAATGCAGATCAGTAAAGTGTAGAGTATGAGTAATGCAGATCAGTAAAGTGTAGAGTATTTGTAATGCAGATCAGTAAAGTGTAGAGTATGAGTAATGCAGATCAGTGAAGTGTAGAGTATGTGTAATGCAGATCAGTGAAGTGTAGAGTATGTGTAATGCAGATCAGTAAAGTGTAGAGTATGTGTAATGCAGATCAGTAAAGTGTAGAGTATGAGTAATGCAGATCAGTAAAGTGTAGAGTATGAGTAATGCAGATCAGTAAAGTGTAGAGTATGTGTAATGCAGATCAGTAAAGTGTAGAGTATGTGTAATGCAGATCAGTAAAGTGTAGAGTATGAGTAATGCAGATCAGTAAAGTGTAGAGTATGAGTAATGCAGATCAGTAAAGTGTAGAGTATGTGTAATGCAGATCAGTAAAGTGTAGAGTATGTGTAATGCAGATCAGTAAAGTGTAGAGTATGTGTAATGCAGATCAGTAAAGTGTAGAGTATGTGTAATGCAGATCAGTAAAGTGTAGAGTATGTGTAATGCAGATCAGTAAAGTGTAGAGTATGAGTAATGCAGATCAGTAAAGTGTAGAGTATGAGTAATGCAGATCAGTAAAGTGTAGAGTATGTGTAATGCAGATCAGTAAAGTGTAGAGTATGTGTAATGCAGATCAGTAAAGTGTAGAGTATGAGTAATGCAGATCAGTAAAGTGTAGAGTATGAGTAATGCAGATCAGTAAAGTGTAGAGTATGTGTAATGCAGATCAGTAAAGTGTAGAGTATGTGTAATGCAGATCAGTAAAGTGTAGAGTATGTGTAATGCAGATCAGTAAAGTGTAGAGTATGTGTAATGCAGATCAGTGAAGTGTAGAGTATGTGTAATGCAGATCAGTAAAGTGTAGAGTATGTGTAATGCAGATCAGTAAAGTGTAGAGTATGTGTAATGCAGATCAGTGAAGTGTAGAGTATGTGTAATGCAGATCAGTAAAGTGTAGAGTATGTGTAATGCAGATCAGTAAAGTGTAGAGTATGTGTAATGCAGATCAGTAAAGTGTAGAGTATGAGTAATGCAGATCAGTAAAGTGTAGAGTATGTGTAATGCAGATCAGTAAAGTGTAGAGTATGAGTAATGCAGATCAGTGAAGTGTAGAGTATGTGTAATGCAGATCAGTGAAGTGTAGAGTATGAGTAATGCAGATCAGTAAAGTGTAGAGTATGTGTAATGCAGATCAGTAAAGTGTAGAGTATGTGTAATGCAGATCAGTAAAGTGTAGAGTATGTGTAATGCAGATCAGTAAAGTGTAGAGTATGTGTAATGCAGATCAGTAAAGTGTAGAGTATGTGTAATGCAGATCAGTAAAGTGTAGAGTATGAGTAATGCAGATCAGTAAAGTGTAGAGTATGAGTAATGCAGATCAGTAAAGTGTAGAGTATGAGTAATGCAGATCAGTGAAGTGTAGAGTATGTGTAATGCAGATCAGTAAAGTGTAGAGTATGTGTAATGCAGATCAGTAAAGTGTAGAGTATGTGTAATGCAGATCAGTAAAGTGTAGAGTATGTGTAATGCAGATCAGTAAAGTGTAGAGTATGAGTAATGCAGATCAGTAAAGTGTAGAGTATGTGTAATGCAGATCAGTAAAGTGTAGAGTATGAGTAATGCAGATCAGTGAAGTGTAGAGTATGTGTAATGCAGATCAGTAAAGTGTAGAGTATGAGTAATGCAGATCAGTAAAGTGTAGAGTATGAGTAATGCAGATCAGTAAAGTGTAGAGTATTTGTAATGCAGATCAGTAAAGTGTAGAGTATGAGTAATGCAGATCAGTAAAGTGTAGAGTATGAGTAATGCAGATCAGTAAAGTGTAGAGTATGAGTAATGCAGATCAGTGAAGTGTAGAGTATGTGTAATGCAGATCAGTAAAGTGTAGAGTATGTGTAATGCAGATCAGTAAAGTGTAGAGTATGTGTAATGCAGATCAGTAAAGTGTAGAGTATGTGTAATGCAGATCAGTAAAGTGTAGAGTATGAGTAATGCAGATCAGTAAAGTGTAGAGTATGTGTAATGCAGATCAGTAAAGTGTAGAGTATGTGTAATGCAGATCAGTAAAGTGTAGAGTATGAGTAATGCAGATCAGTAAAGTGTAGAGTATGTGTAATGCAGATCAGTAAAGTGTAGAGTATGAGTAATGCAGATCAGTAAAGTGTAGAGTATGTGTAATGCAGATCAGTAAAGTGTAGAGTATGAGTAATGCAGATCAGTGAAGTGTAGAGTATGTGTAATGCAGATCAGTAAAGTGTAGAGTATGAGTAATGCAGATCAGTAAAGTGTAGAGTATGAGTAATGCAGATCAGTAAAGTGTAGAGTATTTGTAATGCAGATCAGTAAAGTGTAGAGTATGAGTAATGCAGATCAGTGAAGTGTAGAGTATGTGTAATGCAGATCAGTGAAGTGTAGAGTATGTGTAATGCAGATCAGTAAAGTGTAGAGTATGTGTAATGCAGATCAGTAAAGTGTAGAGTATGAGTAATGCAGATCAGTAAAGTGTAGAGTATGAGTAATGCAGATCAGTAAAGTGTAGAGTATGTGTAATGCAGATCAGTAAAGTGTAGAGTATGTGTAATGCAGATCAGTAAAGTGTAGAGTATGAGTAATGCAGATCAGTAAAGTGTAGAGTATGAGTAATGCAGATCAGTAAAGTGTAGAGTATGTGTAATGCAGATCAGTAAAGTGTAGAGTATGTGTAATGCAGATCAGTAAAGTGTAGAGTATGTGTAATGCAGATCAGTAAAGTGTAGAGTATGTGTAATGCAGATCAGTAAAGTGTAGAGTATGTGTAATGCAGATCAGTAAAGTGTAGAGTATGAGTAATGCAGATCAGTAAAGTGTAGAGTATGAGTAATGCAGATCAGTAAAGTGTAGAGTATGTGTAATGCAGATCAGTAAAGTGTAGAGTATGTGTAATGCAGATCAGTAAAGTGTAGAGTATGAGTAATGCAGATCAGTAAAGTGTAGAGTATGAGTAATGCAGATCAGTAAAGTGTAGAGTATGTGTAATGCAGATCAGTAAAGTGTAGAGTATGTGTAATGCAGATCAGTAAAGTGTAGAGTATGTGTAATGCAGATCAGTAAAGTGTAGAGTATGTGTAATGCAGATCAGTGAAGTGTAGAGTATGTGTAATGCAGATCAGTAAAGTGTAGAGTATGTGTAATGCAGATCAGTAAAGTGTAGAGTATGTGTAATGCAGATCAGTGAAGTGTAGAGTATGTGTAATGCAGATCAGTAAAGTGTAGAGTATGTGTAATGCAGATCAGTAAAGTGTAGAGTATGTGTAATGCAGATCAGTAAAGTGTAGAGTATGAGTAATGCAGATCAGTAAAGTGTAGAGTATGTGTAATGCAGATCAGTAAAGTGTAGAGTATGAGTAATGCAGATCAGTGAAGTGTAGAGTATGTGTAATGCAGATCAGTGAAGTGTAGAGTATGAGTAATGCAGATCAGTAAAGTGTAGAGTATGTGTAATGCAGATCAGTAAAGTGTAGAGTATGTGTAATGCAGATCAGTAAAGTGTAGAGTATGTGTAATGCAGATCAGTAAAGTGTAGAGTATGTGTAATGCAGATCAGTAAAGTGTAGAGTATGTGTAATGCAGATCAGTAAAGTGTAGAGTATGAGTAATGCAGATCAGTAAAGTGTAGAGTATGAGTAATGCAGATCAGTAAAGTGTAGAGTATGAGTAATGCAGATCAGTGAAGTGTAGAGTATGTGTAATGCAGATCAGTAAAGTGTAGAGTATGTGTAATGCAGATCAGTAAAGTGTAGAGTATGTGTAATGCAGATCAGTAAAGTGTAGAGTATGTGTAATGCAGATCAGTAAAGTGTAGAGTATGAGTAATGCAGATCAGTAAAGTGTAGAGTATGTGTAATGCAGATCAGTAAAGTGTAGAGTATGTGTAATGCAGATCAGTAAAGTGTAGAGTATGAGTAATGCAGATCAGTAAAGTGTAGAGTATGTGTAATGCAGATCAGTAAAGTGTAGAGTATGAGTAATGCAGATCAGTAAAGTGTAGAGTATGTGTAATGCAGATCAGTAAAGTGTAGAGTATGAGTAATGCAGATCAGTGAAGTGTAGAGTATGTGTAATGCAGATCAGTAAAGTGTAGAGTATGAGTAATGCAGATCAGTAAAGTGTAGAGTATGAGTAATGCAGATCAGTAAAGTGTAGAGTATTTGTAATGCAGATCAGTAAAGTGTAGAGTATGAGTAATGCAGATCAGTGAAGTGTAGAGTATGTGTAATGCAGATCAGTGAAGTGTAGAGTATGTGTAATGCAGATCAGTAAAGTGTAGAGTATGTGTAATGCAGATCAGTAAAGTGTAGAGTATGAGTAATGCAGATCAGTAAAGTGTAGAGTATGAGTAATGCAGATCAGTAAAGTGTAGAGTATGTGTAATGCAGATCAGTAAAGTGTAGAGTATGTGTAATGCAGATCAGTAAAGTGTAGAGTATGAGTAATGCAGATCAGTAAAGTGTAGAGTATGAGTAATGCAGATCAGTAAAGTGTAGAGTATGTGTAATGCAGATCAGTAAAGTGTAGAGTATGTGTAATGCAGATCAGTAAAGTGTAGAGTATGTGTAATGCAGATCAGTAAAGTGTAGAGTATGTGTAATGCAGATCAGTAAAGTGTAGAGTATGAGTAATGCAGATCAGTAAAGTGTAGAGTATGTGTAATGCAGATCAGTAAAGTGTAGAGTATGTGTAATGCAGATCAGTAAAGTGTAGAGTATGTGTAATGCAGATCAGTAAAGTGTAGAGTATGTGTAATGCAGATCAGTAAAGTGTAGAGTATGAGTAATGCAGATCAGTAAAGTGTAGAGTATGAGTAATGCAGATCAGTAAAGTGTAGAGTATGTGTAATGCAGATCAGTAAAGTGTAGAGTATGTGTAATGCAGATCAGTAAAGTGTAGAGTATGAGTAATGCAGATCAGTAAAGTGTAGAGTATGAGTAATGCAGATCAGTAAAGTGTAGAGTATGAGTAATGCAGATCAGTAAAGTGTAGAGTATGTGTAATGCAGATCAGTAAAGTGTAGAGTATGTGTAATGCAGATCAGTAAAGTGTAGAGTATGAGTAATGCAGATCAGTAAAGTGTAGAGTATGTGTAATGCAGATCAGTAAAGTGTAGAGTATGAGTAATGCAGATCAGTGAAGTGTAGAGTATGAGTAATGCAGATCAGTAAAGTGTAGAGTATGAGTAATGCAGATCAGTAAAGTGTAGAGTATGAGTAATGCAGATCAGTAAAGTGTAGAGTATGTGTAATGCAGATCAGTAAAGTGTAGAGTATGAGTAATGCAGATCAGTAAAGTGTAGAGTATGAGTAATGCAGATCAGTAAAGTGTAGAGTATGTGTAATGCAGATCAGTAAAGTGTAGAGTATGTGTAATGCAGATCAGTAAAGTGTAGAGTATGTGTAATGCAGATCAGTAAAGTGTAGAGTATGTGTAATGCAGATCAGTAAAGTGTAGAGTATGAGTAATGCAGATCAGTAAAGTGTAGAGTATGTGTAATGCAGATCAGTAAAGTGTAGAGTATGAGTAATGCAGATCAGTGAAGTGTAGAGTATGAGTAATGCAGATCAGTAAAGTGTAGAGTATGTGTAATGCAGATCAGTAAAGTGTAGAGTATGAGTAATGCAGATCAGTGAAGTGTAGAGTATGAGTAATGCAGATCAGTAAAGTGTAGAGTATGAGTAATGCAGATCAGTAAAGTGTAGAGTATGAGTAATGCAGATCAGTAAAGTGTAGAGTATGAGTAATGCAGATCAGTAAAGTGTAGAGTATGAGTAATGCAGATCAGTAAAGTGTAGAGTATGTGTAATGCAGATCAGTAAAGTGTAGAGTATGTGTAATGCAGATCAGTAAAGTGTAGAGTATGTGTAATGCAGATCAGTAAAGTGTAGAGTATGTGTAATGCAGATCAGTAAAGTGTAGAGTATGTGTAATGCAGATCAGTAAAGTGTAGAGTATGTGTAATGCAGATCAGTAAAGTGTAGAGTATGTGTAATGCAGATCAGTAAAGTGTAGAGTATGTGTAATGCAGATCAGTAAAGTGTAGAGTATGAGTAATGCAGATCAGTAAAGTGTAGAGTATGTGTAATGCAGATCAGTAAAGTGTAGAGTATGTGTAATGCAGATCAGTAAAGTGTAGAGTATGAGTAATGCAGATCAGTGAAGTGTAGAGTATGAGTAATGCAGATCAGTAAAGTGTAGAGTATGTGTAATGCAGCTCAGTAAAGTGTAGAGTATGTGTAATGCAGATCAGTAAAGTGTAGAGTATGTGTAATGCAGATCAGTAAAGTGTAGAGTATGTGTAATGCAGACAAAGCAAAAGGCAGTGAGTTGATGCTGATGGACCGGAAACAAACAGCTGGAGGGAGAGAAACGGCCCACACATATTCTGTCCATGGTGGAGTGAGCACACCCAGCACAGGGATGTGGAGCTCAGACTGAGATCTGCAGTGTGTGTGTGTGTGTGTGTGTGTGTATGTCTCACCCGCTCCTGCTGAGCTCCATCCGTCTCACATGTGCTCCATGAGCCCTAAGATCAAAACACAATCACACATCAGTTTCTTTAAACATCAATGTCTGGAGAACACAGGGACCAGAGTGAAGTTGCTTGTGTGTTTGTGTGTGTGTGTTTGTGTGTGTGAGAGTGTGTGTGTGTGTGTGTATGTGTGTGTGTGTGTGCGCGTGTGTACTGCTGCATCAGGTGTGTGTTCATCCTCTCTGCTGTGTGTGTGTGTGTGTGTGTGTGTGTGTGTGTGTGTGAGAGTGTGTGTACTGCTGCGTCAGGTGTGTGTTCATCCTCTCTACTGTGTGTGTGAGTGTGTGCACCGTTGCGTCAGGTGTGTTTTCATCCTCTCTGCTGTGTGTGTGTGTGTGTGTGTGTGTGTGTGTGTGAGTGTGTGTACCGTTGCGTCAGGTGTGTGTTCATCCTATCTGCTGTGTGTGTGTGTGTGTATCGTTGCGTCAGGTGTGTGTTCATCCTCTCTGCTGTGTGTGTGTGTGAGTACCGTTGCGTCAGGTGTGTTCATCCTCTCTGCTGTGTGTGTGTGAGTGTGTGTACCGTTGCGTCAGGTGTGTGTTCATCCTCTCTGCTGTGTGTGTGTGTGTGTGTGTGTGTGTGTGTGTGTGTGCGTGCGTGTGTGTGTGTGAGAGAGTGTGTGTACCGTTGCGTCAGGTGTGTGTTCATCCTCTCTGCTGCGTGTGTGTTTGTGTACCGCTGCGTCAGGTGTGTGTTCATCCTCTCTGCTGTGTGTGCGTGTGTGTGTGTGTGTGTGTGTGTGTGTGTACCGTTGCGTCAGGTGTGTGTTCATCCTCTCAGCTGTGTGTGTGTGTGTGTGTGTGAGTGTGTGTACCATTGCGTCAGGTGTGTGTTCATCCTCTCTGCTGTGTGTGTGTGTGTGTACTGCTGCGTCAGGTGTGTGTTCATCCTCCCTGCTGTGTATGTGTGTGTGTGTGTGTGTGTGTGTGTGTGTGAGTGTGTGTACTGCTGCGTCAGGTGTGTGTTCATCTTCTCTGCTGTGTGTGTGTGTGTGTGTGTGTGTGTGCGCGCGTGTGTGTACTGCTGCGTCAGGTGTGTGTTCATCCTCTCTGCTGTGTGTGTGTGTGTGTGTGACTGTGTGTACTGCTGCGTCAGGTGTGTGTTCATCCTCTCTGCTGTGTGTGTGTGTGTGTACTGCTGCGTCAGGTGTGTGTTCATCCTCTCTGCTGTGTGCGTGTGTGTGTGTGTGTGTGAGTGTGTGTACCGTTGCGTCAGGTGTGTTTTCATCCTCTCTGCTGTGTGTGTGTGTGTGTGTGTGTGTGTGAGTGTGTGTACCGTTGCGTCAGGTGTGTGTTCATCCTCTCTGCTGTGTGTGTGTGTGTACCGCTGCGTCAGGTGTGTGTTCATCCTCTCTGCTGTGTGTGTGTGTGTGTGTGCGTGCGTGTGTGTACTGCTGCGTCAGGTGTGTGTTCATCCTCTCTGCTGTGTGTGTGTGTGTGTGAGTGTGTGTACCGTTGCGTCAGGTGTGTTTTCATCCTCTCTGCTGTGTGTGTGTGTGTGTGCGTGTGTGTGTGAGTGTGTGTACCGTTGCGTCAGGTGTGTGTTCATCCTCTCTGCTGTGTGTGTGTGTGTACCGCTGGGTCAGGTGTGTGTTCATCCTCTCTGCTGTGTGTGTGTGTACCGTTGCGTCAGGTGTGTGGTCATCCTCTCCGCTGTGTGTGTGTGTGTGTGTGTGTGTACCACTGCGTCAGGTGTGTGTTCATCCTCTCCGCTGTGTGTGTGTGAGTGTGTGTACCGTTGCGTCAGGTGTGTGTCCATCCTCTCTGCTGCGTGTGTGTGTGTGTACCGCTGCGTAAGGTGTGTGTTCATCCTCTCTGCTGTGTGTGTGTGTGTGTGTGAGAGTGTGTGTACCGTTGCGTCAGGTGTGTGTTCATCCTCTCTGCTGTGTGTGTGTGTGTGTACCGTTGCGTCAGGTGTGTGTTCATCCTCTCTGCTGTGTGTGTGTGTGTGTGTTTGTGTGTGTGTGTGTGTGTGAGAGTGTGTGTACCGTTGCGTCAGGTGTGTGTTCATCCTCTCTGCTGTGTGTGTGTGTGTGTGTGTGTGTGTGTGTGTGTGTGTGTGTGTGTGAGAGTGTGTGTACCGTTGCGTCAGGTGTGTTCATCCTCTCTGCTGTGTGTGTGTGTGTGTGTGTGCACCGTTGCGTCAGGTGTGTGTTCATCCTCTCTGCTGTGTGTGTGTGTGTGTGTTTGTGTGTGTGTACCGTTGCGTCAGGTGTGTGTTCATCTCTCTGCTGTGTGTGTGTGTGTGTGTGTGTGTGTGTACCGTTGCGTCAGGTGTGTGTTCATCCTTTCTGCTGTGTGTGTGTGTGTGTGTGTACCGTTGCGTCAGGTGTGTGTTCATCCTCTCTGCTGTGTGTGTGTGTGTGTGTGTGTGTGTGTGTGTGTGTGTACCGTTGCGTCAGGTGTGTGTTCATCCTCTCTGCTGTGTGTGTGTGTGTGTGTGTGTGTGTGTGTGTGTGTGTGTACCGTTGCGTCAGGTTCATCCTCTCTGCTGAAGGAACTGTTGAAAGCTTTGAACGTCTCGCTGTTCTGCTTATGCTTCTCGATCGTCGCTGAAATCACCTGAACACACACACAACACTGATGAAGCTTCACACACAACCAAAGCTCTGTTAACTCATGCGCAAAACTGCAATATCAGATTTGTGAATAAAGCAGCGTTTCCATCCCATGTGTTCAAGAGAACAATAATCGTCCCTTCCTGGGAAATTGTCACAATATTTCAGTAATAAAAATGTAAGGTTTTAAGAGTTTCTGAGGGATTGGTGCGCATGTGTTTTTAACGGATAAAAAAATTAACCATCTCTTTGAAGTGCAAAAAATATTTTACACACATTTTTAGAATTTATACCCATCTTGGTGATTCCATCCAGCTTTTCTTTTAATGCGATATCCCAAAATTCCCTATTGAGCCACAGTGAACTGAATCAAACGATTCACTGGAAAGATCTGACTCAAAAGAGCCGTTTGTTCATGAATCAGATGTTGCCTTTTCTCTCTTAAACGTGTCGATTAGAACATGACTAAATGTCATGATTTTTCATAAATAGCTTTCACATCCCTCTTCATTGTCTTCCACACTATTACATGACATTCGATTAAGTTGATCCTTTTGTGTTCTGTAGTATAAAGTCCTACAGGTTTGAAAGATGAGGGTGAGTAAAGGATGACAGGATTTTCACTGTTGGGTAAACGGTCCCTGTAAAGTCCACAACACCAAATGTATTTGACAAGGATAAATTTAGTACCAGTGAAAAGTGTTGTTTCAGAGACAGGTTATTTTATTTTGATGGAAATTATAAGTTTTTCCTCTTTAGAATAATGTGAATTTGTTGAATAGTAAGAGCAGGATTAGATTATTATAGAAGTTATATATATATATAAGTTATTAGGCGTTCAATCCTGTAGCGCTGAAAAGCTATTGTAATTGTTAGGATTGTCAAAGCTAAAAGTGATCGTTCAGACCAAACCGTAAGTCGTAGAGACGTGAAACTTTGAGCGCTGATAGTACTCACACCCTCTACAATGCCACCAAGTGTCGCCCCAATCGGCCTGATGGTGGCGCTAGAGCGATCAAAAGTACATAATGGCTCATAACTCCTAAACCGTTCGTCGCAGGCTCAAGTGTCGTATATCGGTGGAATTATTGGCTTAAGATTAACTAAACGGATTTGATCGCCATCGAGTGAAATATAAAGATGTACTAAATTAAAAGGGTCATAAGCACTCTAAAGCAGGGTTATCATAGTTAACTAAAACTAAAACCCCAAAAAAAACATTCCTTACTCAAAATAAAACAACACTCAGTTCTCACTTAAAGTCTCCCTGTGGTGAAAATCCAGCGTTTAATGTTGTTTATATGTCTATGTGGTGTTATTAATATACTTTAAGACAAACCATGTGTAAACCATGTGTAAATTCATAAGTCGACACCATTGCAAAACAAGGCAAGGATCGGCTACTAAATGATTTTTAGCAATGTAAAGTGACACACATCCGTATCTCATATTTTCCTAATGTCTTATTCTGTTAAACATGGTTTAACAGTATAAGTTAAACCATTCATCCAAGATCACGTGGATGAATATGCATATGCAAATGATATGCAGATGAGGGTATGCATAGTGAAACGAGGCGTTGTAAGCTCATATATGGTTATTTCGGTGAGGAGACGCATGGGACACTCTTCCTCTGACTGGGATTTATAAAGGGTTTTTATCAGTTTTTATAAAAACGCTGAAAATCGAGCTTTTAATGTTGTTTATGTGTCTATGTGGTGTTTTTAAAATGCTTTAGGCAAGGCAAGGCAAGGCAAGGCAAGTTTATTTATATAGCACATTTCATACACAATGGTAATTCAAAGTGCTTTACATAGAAGAAATTAAAATAATCAAAAGAAATCAGAATAATTAAAACAGTTTAGAATAAAAGATAAAATACAGAAATCAGAATAATTAAAACATAAAATAAAATACAGTGCAAACAGTCGGACGAACAGTGGCACAGTGCTCATTCAGTAAATGCACAGCTAAACAGATGTGTTTTGAGTCTGGATTTGAATGTGACTACTGTAGGAGCACATCTGATCTCTTCTGGAAGCTGGTTCCAGCTGCGGCTGGCATAGTAGCTAAAAGCAGACTCGCCATGCTTAGAGTGAACCCTTGGTATTTCTAGCCGATGTGATCCTAATGATCTGAGTGATCTGTTGGGTTTATATTCAGTGAGCATATCTGCAATGTATTGAGGTCCTAGGCCATTGAATGATTTATATACCAGTAATAATACTTTAAAATCAATCCTAAATGTAACTGGCAGCCAGTGTAAAGACCTGAGGACTGGTGTGATGTGTTCATATTTTCTGGTTCTGCTCAGAATCCTAGCAGCAGCGTTCTGTATGAGCTGCAACTGTCTTATGGTCTTTTTGGGAAGGCCAGTGAGAAGTCCATTACAATAATCCACCCTACTGGTGATGAAAGCATGCACAAGTTTTTCTAAGTCTTGACTGGAAACAAAGCATCTAATTCTTGCAATATTTTTCAGGTGATAATATGCTGATTTAGTTATTGCTTTGACATGACTACTGAAACTAAGGTCTGACTCTAGAGACACACCCAGATTCCTGACTTGATTTTTAGTTGTTTGACCCCTAGACTGAAGGTATGCGTTCACCTTGAGAACTTCATCTTTGTTTCCAAACGCAATGACTTCAGTTTTGTCTTTGTTTAACTGAAGAAAGTTTTGGCACATCCAATTGTTTACTTCATCAATGCATTGGCAAAGGGAGTCAATGGGGCTGTAATCGTTAGGCGATAGGGCTAAGTAGAGCTGTGTGTCGTCTGCATAGCTATGGTAAGCGATTTGGTTCTTTCTCATTATTTGGCTCATTGGGAGCATGTACAGGTTGAATAGGAGTGGCGCAAGAATTGAGCCTTGAGGGACTCCGCATGTCATGGATGTCCACTCAGACTTATGGTCTCCTATACTCACATAATAACCTCTGCCTCCTAAGTATGACCTGAACCATTTTAGGACTATCCCAGAAAGCTCGACCCAGTTTTCCAGCCTGTCAAGAAGTATTTTGTGATCGACAGTGTCAAATGCAGCACTGAGGTCGAGTAGTACCAGCACTGATAATTTGCCTGTATCAGTATTTAAGCGAATATCATTTATTATCTTTATGAGCGCGGTCTCTGTACTGTGGTGCGGTCGGAAACCAGATTGAAAATGGTCAAAGTATCCATTCGAGCTTAAGAATTTGTTCAGCTGATTGAAGACAACTTTTTCAATGATCTTGCCTATGAAAGGAAGATTTGAGATCGGTCTATAGTTGTTTAATATGGTCTTATCCAGATTGCTCTTTTTCAGGAGGGGCTTGACAACAGCAGTTTTCAGGGAGGTCGGAAAACTCCCAGAGAGAAGTGAGGCATTTACCACTTCTAGGAGATCTGCTTCTAAGCTGTGTAACACATTTTTGAAAAAAGATGTGGGAAGTGCATCAAGGGCGCAGGTTGATGTTTTTAGTTGCTGTACGGTTTCTTCCAAAATTTTGCCATCAATTTCTTCGAAATCAGACATAGTTGCTACTTTCTCGTGCTGTTGTTTGATCTGCCTGACCCCAGCGCAACTCAAGGATGAGCTGATCACCTTTCTAATATTATTGATTTTCTCAGAGAAGAAAGAAGCAAACTCACTGCACTTTCTCACTGAGAGCATTTCACTGGGAATCTGGCTTGGGGGGTTTGTCAGTCTCTCTACAGTAGCAAAAAGAGTGCGCGTGTTGTTTATATTGCTGTTTATAATATTCGAGAAAAAAGTCTGTCTAGCTTTGCTTAGTTCCTTATTGAAAGCATGGATGCTGTCTTTGTAGATGTTATAATGGACTACAAGTTTTGTCTTCCGCCACATGCGCTCTGCTTTTCTGCATTGTCTTTTCATATTTTGCACTGCTGTTGAGTTTCTCCAAGGTGCTTTTTGTCTGCCACTCTTCTTCCTGACTTTCACAGGAGCAATATCATCAATTACACTCTTAACTTTTGAGTTAAAAGAATCAAGGAGAAAATCAACAGAGTCAGCAGATATGCTTGGTGTTAAAGATATAGCCTTCATAAATAGTACACTAGTATTCTCATTTAAGCATCTCTTCTTGACAGACACAGATCTAGCTTCAATGGCAGGAGAGATCAATATATCAAAGAAAATACAAAAATGATCAGACAGTGCTACATCCTTAATAACAATTGATGAAATGTTTAGACCCTTACTGATAAGTAAATCTAGAGTGTGTCCACGATTATGTGTGGCTCCATGTACATGCTGAGTCAGATCAAAAGTTTTTAAAACAGTTTTGATTTCTTTTGCCATATTGTTTTCTGCATTATCTATGTGAATGTTAAAATCTCCAGCAATGGCAAAGCAGTCAAACTCTGAGGAAATAGAACTTAACAGTTCTGTTAAGTTCTCAGCAAAAGCTGGAGAGTATTTTGGAGGCCTGTAAACAATGATAAGTAAAATGCGTGGAGCACCTTTTAACACAATACCCAGATATTCGAAAGACGGGTAATTCCCAAATGATATTTGCTTACATTGATAGACATCTTTATAAAGAGCAGCTAAACCTCCGCCTCTTCTGACAGCTCTACAGACACTCATAAAAGTAAAGTTAGGAGGGGCTGTTTCATTGAGGACTGTTGCACTGCAACTTTCTTCTAGCCAAGTTTCATTTAGCAACATAAAATCCAGGTTGTATGTGGTTATTAAGTCATTGACTAAAAGTGATTTATTTTTAAGTGAGCGGATGTTTAAAAGTGCTAACTTAACAGTCTTACTTTTTGTCCCCACAGCAATCTTGGTATGTCGTGTAATAGGCACCAGATTAGATGGGTTTGCTGTACGGCTTTTGAAGGCCTTAGACTTTCTATCATGTAATTGAACAGCAATAGAAAAACATACAGGCACACTGGGTTCCCGCTTGTTCTGTAAACATTTGAGAAAGTTATTGTTATCATAGCGGGGACCCGACACATATCACTTTAACACAATCCATGTGTAAATTCATAAGTCGACAGCATTGCTGAGTATTTTCTCCTTAAAACTGCAGTGAACCAAAGACAGTCTCAAAAACACGCTTTGAAATCGCTGGTGTTTCTGACGTCACAAACTACCTTGTAACCAATCAGATCAACGTGTGATCGTCAACGAGTGGATCTCTGAGTGAGTGACTGAGTGAGTGGAGGCGGGGCTCATTTGCATATTCATAGAACCGCGCATACTAAGGTCTTTGAACAGAATCGACTCAAAAGAGTGATTCATTTGTGAACTGAGCATCGCTCATGCCCATAAAAAAGATACAGCGCGCTTGGAATGAACTACGCATTTAACAGCATGTATTGCATTAAAAATAAAGTAACGAGAGGAACGTCGCCCAACGTAACGAAGTAAAACTACAGATTTTCATTAGAAATGTACTCGAGTTAAAGTAAAAGTACCCACATTTAAATCTACTCTTAAAAGGAGATTTCTCAACAAAAAAAACTCAAGTAAATGTAACAGTTAACGAAGTAAATGTACTTGGTTACTACCCACCTCTGCAAATCATTAGCGTGTCTACTTAGACATAATCTATGTATATTATAGAGGATATTATCTTACTAAAGCATTATAGTCTGCTTTTAATGAAGCATTATGGTATCAATTTGTTCGGTCTATGGTTGTCCAAGTGAACGTCTTGTGTGTAGCGACAATAATGTTAAGTGCTCCCCTTTTTAATCGTAAAGTTTGGTCCTTCATCCCGCCGGATAGCCTGAATCCATTTCCGTCTAACTTCACCATCAACAGGGAGGGAATGAAACGACAGATATGGCTGCTTTTGTGAATAACTACAACCAAAGATATCCATAGTTAGCCTTTATTGTGGATATCTATGACTACAACAGTCCGGTACGCTACAATAACTCTTGCTCGTTGCTTGCGCCATTTGTTTACCTATTGCCCCGACCGGGGAGGAAGAAGATTTCCACGACGATTGCGTATTTCCGGTCACAAATACGGATGTTGTGAGAAAGGTCTATAGCATATTAATATATGGACAACGGGTTAATTAATAACGGGTGAATGTGAACATGCTCAATACTGGAGAAGAGGGAGAGGGAACATCTCTTGTGTTTAATGAAGTGCTGAAATAGCCGTGTAGTCTGTGTTTAAGGTGCTGTGGTATATCATTTAACTTCAACTTTCGACTTATGTTGAGTTACATTCAAGATATTTTAAGTGTTCATTGATGAGTTTTATGTGGAAAATGATTGACTACAGGGGGACTTTAAGTATATTCTTATAAAAAAAACTACTTGAAATGAAAATAACATACTTTAAAAACCTGCTAACGTGTGTCTGACTTTCTGTGACGTTTAACATTTGTGTAAAGAGAATAACTCACTTTTATCCAGTCGTCCTTCTCCTCAGCCGTCCTGAGACAAAAACACATTCAGAGTTACTGATACATACTGTGTATTTGTCCATGAAGTTTCCTAAAGATTGTCTCTTCAACAAGTGAGTTTCAGTTTTAAGATGTTTGGAAAGGCTCTCTGATTCCAAACATTCATGAATTACCATCATTTAAAGGAGTAGTTCTCCTGATAATTCACTCTCCCGCACGTCATCCAAGATGTTCATGTCTTTCTTTCTTCAGTGGGAAAGAAATGAAGGTTTTTGAGGAAAACACTCCAGGATTTTCTCCATATAGTGACTTCAATGGAGTCCAACGGGTCGAAGGTCCAAATGTGAGTTTCAGTGCAGCTTCAAAGTCTCGACACGATCCAGCCGAGGAATAATCGATCGATTGATTGATTGATTACTTTATTATCGACACAGGGAAATTTTTGTTGCTTGTGTTTCAACATGCGTACACACAAAGACGAATGTTGCCAACAAACCAACAACGTACATAAATAATAAAAACACGAAAAACACCCAATAAAATATACATTTAAAAATAAGAGTCTTATCTAGCCAAACCATCAGTCATTTTCTACAAAAAAATAAACATTTATATACTTTTTAAGCACAAATGCTGGTCTTGCACGAGCTGTGATGCGACACACATTACGTGATCAGGTTCAAAGGTCACGCGTAGGCGGAAGTACCGACCTAGTGTTTACAAACCGAACATGCAAAGACTAAGTCAAACGCCATTTACTAAATAAATAAAAGGTAAAACAACGATGTCGTGATGAGTTTTTCACCGTACTCTACATTTCTGAACCGGAACACGCGTGACCTTTGAACCTGATCACGTAATGTGTGTCGCATCACAGCTAGTGCAAGACCAGCATTTGTGCTTAAAAAGTATATAAATGTTTATTTTTTTGTAGAAAATGACTGATGCTTTGGCTAGATAAGACTCTTATTTTTAAATGTATATTTTATTGGGTGTTTTTCGTGTTTTTATTATTTATGTACGTTGTTGGTTTGTTGGCAACATTCGTCTTTGTGTGTACGCATGTTGAAACAAAAGCAACAAAAATTTCCCTGTGTCGATAATAAAGTAATCAATCAATCAATCGATCGATTATTTCTCGGCTGGATCGTGTCGAGACTTTGAAGCTGCACTGAAACTCACATTTGGACCTTCGACCCGTTGGACTCCATTGAAGTCACTATATGGAGAAAATCCTGGAGTGTTTTCCTCAAAAACCTTCATTTCTTTCCGACTGAAGAAAGAAAGACATGAACATCTTGGATGACGTGCGGGAGAGTAAATTAAATAGTAGTGAACTACTCCTTTAAGTTCAGATCTATGATCAAAAACGTTAAATTTCAGCAGCAAAAACAGCATCAGACTGAACTATGAGATAGTGTCATGATGCTGAGGGGTATCAGGACTGGTTCTGTGGGCTCATCACCTGGCCTGCAGTTCAAGCGAGCGCTGTTTGCCGATGATGGTGAAAGCGTGCGGGACGTTCTGCTTGACGTTTCCCTGAACCTGGAGAAAAGCAGCATGTGATCAGATAAACACTTAAGATTAAGATTCAACTTTATTGTCATTGCACATGTTACAGTACAAGGCAACGAAATACAGTTAGCGTCAAACCAGCAGTGCATTTGTAGCATTTATTTATTGTACATACAGTTGATAATAAATATGAATGGGTAATAAATATGAATAATCTGAACAGGAGAATCAGTATATAGTAAAAAAGATTCTGAACATTACTAACATATGTACAAAAAGATAAAAATGAACATGCAGCTGAATGAACGCCTGAAGTCGTACCTCCATCCCGGCGATATCGATGCGCTCGCGGACGCTAAACTTCTGTCCCATGAGCCTCAGCTTGGGCACACAATACAGCACCATGTTATTGAACTGTCAAAACAGAAACATCATCATCAACATAATCCTTCTGTGTATTCATTAGCTAATAAACGTGTTAAGCTGTAATAAATGAGCAGATTCTTTCAATGAGATGTTTACCAGAACGCAGTGTATATGTGTGAATAAATCAGCTTTTTTCAGCTTAATAACTGCACGACTGCAGATAAATTGAGAATCATGATTTTTTGTTTAAAAGACATCATGATTTTTTTAACGAATCTCTTGAGTGAATGACTCACTCATAAAGACTTCACTTGTTTCATTACTAGAAGAATCAGCGTTTTTTAACGAATCTCTTGAGTGAATGACTCACTAATAAAGACTTCACTTGTTTCATTACTAGAAGAATCAGTGTTTTTTTAACGAATCTCTTGAGTGAATGACTCACTAATAAAGACTTCACTTGTTTCATTACTAGAAGAATCAGTGTTTTTTTAACGAATCTCTTGAGTGAATGATTCAATGACTCACTAATAAAGACTTCAGTTGTTTCATTACTAGAAGAATCAGTGTTTTTTTAACGAATCTCTTGAGTGAATGATTCAATGACTCACTCATAAAGACTTCAGATGTTTCATTACTAGAAGAATCAGCGTTTTTTAACGAATCTCTTGAGTGAATGACTCACTAATAAAGACTTCACTTGTTTCATTACTAGAAGAATCAGTGTTTTTTTAACGAATCTCTTGAGTGAATGATTCAATGACTCACTAATAAAGACTTCAGTTGTTTCATTACTAGAAGAATCAGTGTTTTTTTAACGAATCTCTTGAGTGAATGATTCAATGACTCACTCATAAAGACTTCAGATGTTTCATTACTAGAAGAATCAGCGTTTTTTTAACGAATCTCTTGAGTAAATGATTCAATGACTCACTCATAAAGACTTCAGTTGTTTCATTACTAGAAGAATCAGTGTTTTTTTAACGAATCTCTTGAGTGAATGATTCAATGAATCACTCATAAAGACTTCACTTGTTTCATTACTAGAAGAATCAGCGTTTTTTAACGAATCTCTTGAGTGAATGATTCAATGACTCACTCATAAAGACTTCAGTTGTTTCATTACTAGAAGAATCAGCGTTTTTTCCAACGAATCTCTTGAGTGAATGATTCAATGACTCACTCATAAAGACTTCAGATGTTTCATTACTAGAAGAATCAGCGTTTTTTCCAACGAATCTCTTGAGTGAATGATTCAATGACTCACTCATAAAGACTTCAGTTGTTTCATTACT
>NW_027509203.1:2315000-2320000 GCF_051911475.1 Siphateles boraxobius
ATAACTATAGAATCAATTCTTAATGCGCATGTGAACGCCATCAGCGTCTATCACAGGTTCACGTTTAAAGTCTGTTTAGAGAGAACGGTGTCGTCTTAGCGGCCCCTAATTTAATAACAAATGATCATTTAGACGGAAGTGAATCAATCAAAACTAACTTTAGCTGGAAAAAACATTTTTCAAGAGCCACTATAAAACCAAACCAATCTCTGTTACCTTAAATTATATGTTTATCTCTGTAAAGCTGCTTTGAAACAATCTACATTGTTAAAAGCGCTATATAAATGAGGATGACTTGACTTGACTTATACTGGGCGCTATTCTATTCTACAATATTCACTAATGTCAGTAAAATAGACCATCCTAAGTCAATTTACTGCAGTAATTCCTCTCTCAACCAGTAGAAAATGCTTTGAACACCTGATTATAAATGAAAAAAAAACAAAAAAACGTCATAAACCGGAAAACAGGCATAATTTTGAAAAAAAAACGTGATATAAATTTTTGGTCAAACCGCCCAGCACTATTTTAAGTCATGAAGGGAAAAACGTTTAAATATGTCATTATGGTGATCAAAGATGAGTTTTAAGGAATAAAATTGACTACAGGGGGACTTTAATGTTTTTCCAAGTAATATTTATATTTCAGCTTTATTTCAGTTTCATTGAAAGGATAATAACTTATGACATGAGACTCACTCTCGGCGTCTCTGCGGTCGGCGGCTCCGTCGGGGAGTTTCTTCAGGTAGTCTTTGAGCAGGAGCTCGTAACGGGGGATACGCTGCACCGGCTCCAGCATGTGATGCTGCAACGTCAGATTCCCACACACGTCCTGCTTCTGCACACACACACACACACACATGAGTTCCTCACACATCTGTCATCACACACAAGTGTATCAGGGATCTCAATCAGACCTGGATGTTCTGGACAAACACACACACACACGAGTTCCTCACACATCTGTCATCACACACACACACACGACTGTGTCAGGGATCTCCATCACACCTGGATGTTCTGCACACACACACACACACATGAGTTCCTCACACATCTGTCATCACACACAAGTGTATCAGGGATCTCCATCAGACCTGGATGTTCTGCACACACACACACACACACACACACACACACACACACACACACACACACGAGTTCCTCACACATCTGTCATCACACACACACACACACGACTGTGTCAGGGATCTCCATCACACCTGGATGTTCTGCAAACACACACACACACACACACACAATAAGGTTCAAGATGGCGCCGAGTATGGCTGCTGCGTTGCGAGCTCCGTCACAACATGGTAGTTTTTTGTTTGTTCTGTTTACAGTTCTTTTGTTTTTTGTCTCGGATGTTGTCTGTCTTATTCAGTACGACATACAAACACTTTTGGACATTGGTTCCGCAATCGAACACCGAAAACCGGACTTTCATTTCTTCAGTGATGCCCCGCTGTTTACAAACACGGCAGCGGAGCCCTTTGTCTGGGCTGCTTGGCCGCGGAAACGCAGCCGGAGAAGGGGAAGAAGAGCCGGCGTTCTCGTCAGAGTAAGACGGCGTGCAAATCGACCCCCGCTTCCCAGTATTCTGCTAGCAAACGTTCAGTCTCTAGACAACAAGCTCTGTGAGCTGAGAGCGCGGATCTCTTTCCAACGGGAGACGAGGGACTGCTGCATTATCTGCCTTACAGAAACTTGGATGTCTGCTGAGATTCCAGACTCGGCCATCGAAACCGCGGGGTTCTCAGTGCACCGAGCGGATAGAGTTAAAGACCTCTCAGGTAAAAGCAGAGGTGGGGGTGTATGTTTTATGATCAACAAATCCTGGTGTGATCAGAGGCACGTACATTCTATCAAGTCTTTCTGCTCTCCTGATCTGGAATTTCTCATGCTTCTGTGTCGACCATTCTGGCTACCGAGGGAATTCACAGCGGTCATTATCACGGCTGTGTACATTCCCCCACAAGCCGACACAGACCGGGCACTAAAGGAACTGTATGGGGAAATAAGCGAGCAGGAAACCGCGCACCCTGAGGCCGCGTTCATTGTGTCCGGGGACTTTAACAAAGCCAACTTTAAGAAAATAGCACCTAAATACCACCAACACATAAACTTTAACACACGAGGGGACCGGGTTTTGGATCATTGCTACTCCCCTTTCCGGGATGGCTACAAATCCCTCCCCCGCCCACCTTTTGGCAAATCGGATCACTCTTCCGTTCTCCTTCTGCCCGCTTACAGGCAGAAACTGAAACAGGAAACACCCGCCCTCAAAACGATCCAGTGCTGGTCGGACCAATCAGACTCTATGCTTCAGGACTGTTTTGATCACGCGGACTGGGAGATGTTCCGGTCGGCCTCTGATGACGACATCGAGGCTTATGCTGATAGCGTAACCTGTTTCATCAGGAAGTGCGTAGAAGACGTTGTTCCGATCAAAACAATACGGATTTACCCGAACCAGAAACCATGGATTAATGGCGATGTTCGTGCAGCACTCAATGCGCGGACCTCCGCTTTTAACTCCGGGAGTGCGGAGGAGCAAAAACAAGCAAGTTATGCCCTCCGAAAAACTATCAGAGCAGCAAAACGCCAATTCAGGGACAAGATTGAAGGACAGTTCAACACCACCGACTCTAGAAGCATGTGGAAGGGAATTAATAGCATTACGGACTATAAAGGAAACATAAACTCCACAGTGAACAACACTGCCTCTCTCCCAGATGAGCTGAACACTTTTTATGCTCGATTTGAGGGAACTAACATCCCCCTCGCGGAGAGAGTTCTCGCGGCTGAAGCTACAGAGGTTAGTACACTCTCCGTCTCTGTAGCGGATGTAACCCGATCTTTCCGTCGGGTGAACATCCGTAAAGCCGCGGGTCCAGACGGTATTCCGGGCCGCGTCATCAGAAAGTGCGCGAACCAACTAGCTGGTGTTTTTACGGACATTTTCAATTGGTCCCTCTCCTTGTCTGTAGTCCCCACATGCTTCAAAACGTCCATCATCGTACCTGTACCGAAGCAAACCAACATCACCTGCTTAAATGACTGGCGCCCTGTTGCTCTGACCCCCATCATCAGTAAATGCTTTGAGAGACTAGTCAGAGATTACATCTGCTCTGTTCTACCTTCCTCACTGGACCCACTGCAGTTTGCATACCGCAATAACCGCTCCACTGATGATGCTATTGCATCTACAATACACACTGCTCTCTCCCACCTGGAAAAGAGGAACACATATGTGAGAATGCTATTTGTTGACTACAGCTCAGCATTCAATACCATAGTGCCCTCCTTGCTTGATGTGAAACTCCGGGCTCTGGGCTTAAACAGCTTGCTGTGCAGCTGGATCCTGGACTTCCTGTCAAACAGACGCCAGGTGGTTAGAATAGGCAGCAACATCTCCTCATCACTGACCCTCAACACTGGAGCCCCACAGGGCTGTGTTCTCAGCCCACTCTTGTACTCCTTGTACACATATGACTGCGTGGCAACTCACAGCTCTAATTCCATCATCAAGTTTGCTGATGATACTACGGTCGTAGGTCTGATCACCGACAACGATGAAACGGCCTACAGAGAGGAGGTGCTCACTCTGACGCACTGGTGTGAGAGGAACAACCTCTCCCTCAACATCAGCAAAACCAAGGAGCTAGTGGTCGACTTCAGGAAGAACGACAGAGAACACAGCCCCATCACCATCAATGGAGCACCGGTGGAGAGAGTCAGCAGCTTCAAGTTCCTTGGTGTCCACATCACAGAGGAACTCACATGGTCCGTCCACACTGAGGCCGTCGTGAAGAAGGCTCATCAGCGCCTCTTCTTCCTGAGACGGCTGAGGAAGTTTGGAATGAACCGCCACATCCTCACACAGTTCTACACCAGCACCGTCGAGAGCATCCTGACTGGCTGCATCACTGCCTGGTATGGCAATACTACCAGCCGTAACCGCAAAGCCTTGCGAAGGGTGGCGCGCACTGCCAGCCGTATCATCGGAGGTGAGCTTCCCTCCCTCCAGGATATTTATGCCAGGCGGTGTGTGAAGAAAGCTCGGAGGATCATCAGAGACTCTAGCCACCCGAGCCATGGGCTGCTCTCACTGCTACCCTCAGGCCGGCGGTACCGCAGCATCAGGACACACACCAGCCGACTCCATGACAGCTTCTTCCCACAAGTAATTAGATTTCTAAACTCTTGATCCCTCATGATCAATAACCATAAACATTCTAACTGTCAACACAGCACAACATAACCTACTGCATTTACATAATATATATATATATATATATATATATATATATTTGCACCTTACGAGTATCTATTCTATGTATAATTACCTCTTTTTGTATTTTTGTATACTGTTGTATATTGTAAATTGTTGTATATTGTATATTGTTGTATATTGTAAACTGTTGTATATTGTACATTGTATATTATTTATTGTTCTGTTAGTGTATATGGTACTGTGAGTAATTGTGCGCACATTAGATGTGTAATCTATGTAATCTGATGTTTGCTGTAATTGTTTTCGTCACATCGTGTCATACTGCTATGTTGCTCGGAACTGCACCTAAGAATTTCACCCACTGTTGCACTTGTGTATATGGTTGTGTGACAATAAAAGGATTTGATTTGATTTGATTTGACACACACACACACACACACACACGAGTGTATCAGGGATCTCCTTCACACCTGGATCTTCTGCACACACACACACACACACACACACACACACACACACACACACACACACACACACACACACACACACACACACACACACAAGTGTATCAGGGATTTCCACCGGACCTGGATGTTCTTCACACACACACACACAAACACGAGTGTATCAGGGATCTCCTTCACACCTGGATCTTCTGGACACACACACACACACAAACACACACACACACACACACACACACACACACACAAGTGTATCAGGGATTTCCACCGGACCTGGATGTTCTTCACACACACACA
>NW_027509203.1:2337500-2342500 GCF_051911475.1 Siphateles boraxobius
AGTAAGTTATGCATAATTACAAGCAACTAACCCTCAACTAAACCCTAACGCTATAGTACTGTAAGTACATGCCATTAATTAATGACTTAAAATGTATAATTACACGAATACACGGTCACCTTAAAATAAAGTGCAACTCTTCATTTTAAGGTGCTCTTGTTATAGTGTAATTCTACAAATGAGTATTAATAAACAACAGTCCTTAATATATATTCAGGGTTAGGGTTTGTTGAGGGTTAGTTGCTTGTTATATTGTATTATTGACTGTTTTTCCTATAGTAAATAGATGTAAGATGTGTAACAGGGACACTGTAAAATAAAGTGCCACCTAATACAGTTTTATAGTTATCGTTCTTGGTGTGAACAGGCCTTAACACTTTACAATAAGGTCCTGTTAGTTACTGTTGGTTAATGCATTTACTAACATAAACTAACCATGAGCAATACATTTGTTATGGTATTTATTAATCTTTGTTCATTTTATTAATAAAAACTGTTAGCTCAAGTCCTTTAAATAATATTAACAGATACATCTTTTGAGTTTAATAATGTATTAGTAAATCTTGAAATTAACATTAACTCAGATTAATAAATGCTTCAGTATGTTAATTCATGTTAACTAACATATTTAACTAATGTTAAGAAATATAACCTAACTGTAAAGTGTTACCCAACAAACATGCAAAATTGTATTTTTTTATTCTTATTAAAATGCAAGTAGATTGATTGTGTAAATGAAAATGAAAATGTATTTATATACAAAAAAGCCAGTAAAATGAACAAAAAAGCCCCTAAATGCGAGATAAGGAGGCAAAGATGGCCGAGCGCAATCAAGATAAAGTAATTACGACAGTAGTGATTAAAGTGAAATGTAAATCATGTTTATGCTTATGTTGCATCTAAGATTGCAAGTTGTTGTTTTTCAGCGTTGTGTTTTAGCCAATCAGTACGTGAGCATGTGAAGGCATCGACCAATCAGAGGCGATTAGATTCAGAAGAAATCCACTGAAAACAAGTTTTCATTCAGTGCGTGACTAACTCATAAAATGTTTTAGATCGATAAATCAACAATAATGAAGAGCGATAATCAACAATAATGATAAGTCGTCATAATATTGCAGCTCATCCTGTAATGATTCCCTTTATAAAGGCATTTACAGAGTCATGTGAGTACAGGCAAACAGCTTCTGTTCATCCTTTACAGTGTGTACATCTTATCTTTTTTATTATTGATATATTGGCAACAGTATTCTGACTGGTTGAAGTAACTTAAATATTTGACATTAAACTCAAGTCAGTTTTATTTCTACAGCGCTTCATAGAACACAGAAAGAACAGAATCAATGATGAAAACATCAAATATGAGACCAATTCAAACTCTGCTGTAAAGCAGCTCTAAAAGAACGATAGTGTTTTTATTCAGACCAATTTAGTTCAGTGACTGTAAAGTTCATCAGTTATGAAACGAGTTTAGATCAGCAACAGAAGACAATAGACTCTACATCAGATCTATTCAGTTCAAAAGCAGACATAAAACTCAACACCGGTAAATATTAACCCTTAATGGAAAAGTTAAACACACAGTTTAATATCTACAGCTAGAGACATTTTCTACACACTTTATATTAGGTGACCATGTTTGTGCTGATGCTGTGTTGTAAAACACTACGGATACGGCTCAGGTTAGATCAGGTTTGCTGGTGATTATAGATGTAATTACACAAATGCATGTTGTTGTTTTTTTTGCATGTTTAATAAGCATTTTAATTAGAATTTTACATTTTGCAAAAAAAGCAAAAGAAAACAAGATACATTTAGAGAATATATACAAATCAATGAATATTAAAATATCGACAGAATCGAAATGCATGTCTTTTTTTTAAATACAAGTACAATGTAAAAACATGCATGTGTGCATTGCATCAAATGATCACTTTAAATGTTAGTAGAGTTAAAGACACTTTACAATAAGGTTCATTAGTAACGTGAACTAACCATGAGCAATACATCTGTTACAGTATTTATTATTATTAATGTTAGTTAATAAAAATCCAGCTGTTCATTGTTTGTTCATGTTAGTTCACAGTGCATTAACTAATGTTAACAAATACAACTTTTGATTTTATTACCGTATTAGTAAATGTTGAAATGAATATTAACTAAGATTAATAAATGCTGTAGAAGCATTGTTCATTCTTAGTTCATGTTAACAATGGTAGGTAACTAATGTTAAATAATGAACCTTTGTAAAGTGTTACCGACACTTGGTATTAGTTTGATCCTGTACCTGGAGTTGCTGCGGATGATCCGGCCCACACTCGGCCCGGCACACGGGGACACACGGGGAACGGGTCGCAGGTGCACAGGTTTAGGGGGCACTGAGAGACAAACACACAGAGAACGCACTCACACACACGCGATCACACTCCACATCCTCCATTCCCATCGCTCTGAATCCAGGAGAGTCGCATGCAAACAAGCAATCGAAAACCAGTTAAGCGTAAAAAAGAAAGATGGAAAGCCTTCAGCTGTCCGAGAAACTGTCAGCTTCCTGAAGTGAGAACAGGAAGTGGAGATGAGCATGCGAAAAGTGCTGCGGTTACACTGCGAGATACAAACACACACACACACACACAGAGAGTCGAGATGATGAAGTGTGTGTGTGCATGAGCGGATAAAATGCTTCAAATGAGAATTAATTTAAGTGTTTGTAGACGAGTTGCGTGTGTATGTTAGAGCTCATGAAATATAATGTTAATGATGCAATTTATAAAGTCGAGCTGAATTCAGGAAGCAGAGAGTGAGTTGCTTGCACTTCCTTCCTCTGTCTGTTTTGCACTATATGTGAAAGCCGCAAAATAGTTCACACACACACACACACGTTGCAAACATTCGTTTGTGCTGAAAAACTAGCAATGGGATGAATACAATCATTGATTGGTTGCAGGACTGCTGGTGCGAACGACTGGAAAACGTGTTTAATACCGTGTGGTTTCTGTGCTCTGGGCTTCGGGGGCGTGGCTATGGGGAGGGGGTGTGGCCTCTCTGTGAGATGGGCGGGGCATGGCCTGGGAGGGGGCGGGGTCTTCTTTTTCTGAGGCTGCTCTACAGATCCACAGGAGTACAAATCTACAGAAAAACACAAAGCAATCATTTGTATGTGATGAGACGGATTTGACCAGAATTGGACGAAGAAATTATGCCTGTGGGGAAAAAAAGTAGTAGATTTCTCGATTTTAACCGATTTCATTTTGAAGCACCGATATTCCTTCTTCAATCCCATGAATTGATCTTTTAGTCTATACTGTTTTCAGTTGATGAATGAATAAAACTTTGTAGCTCCTCCTCGAGCTGGGCGATATGTAAAAAATATCTGATTATGAGGTCATATCGCCCAGCTCTAGCTCCTCCCGTCCAATAAATAGAAATAAGCTTTGCACGTTGTTACTTCTGATATGAAACAGTCTCAGCTTTCAGATTCTGTCCATAAATGTGTGTTTGTGTGTGTTTAATGTGTGTGACAGATGAACCGATCATCTCGTCCTCTTTACTACTAGTTACAGCAGCAAATAAACATCATGAACATCAGAAGGAATGTTGAAAGATACAGAACAACTGAAATCAATCATGTCTCATGTAATCCATCAATCAGTGTTTCAACAGCAGAAACACCTCAATAACAGCTGGAGAACAATAACAATAATGTCACGTAACCTCACATTTACCTCAGAAATGACCATAAACTCAATAGTCAGCTAGAAAAGAGCATTCTGATTAATGCACTAATATTACATAATTATTATATTTTTACTCAACCTGTTCTTCAATATTTAATGTGTTTGAATAAATCCTTCATTGTTTTATGACAGCCACCATTTAAATGCTTATATATAAAAAAAATTAGTAGAAACATAATTAGGTCATTCAAAATGTATAATTATAACATTATTATTACATTTAAATTAAAATTAAATGATTAACTTACAAATAAATTAATTTTAATCCCTGTATAGTTTACAGCATTGTATTAGTCTTTGGGTTAACTTTGGTATATTTACATCAATCTGAATTTTTATTAATGTACACTGTCCATTTCGAAGTAACAAAAACAATCCCAAAATAAGGATATTTGTACTGTACCTGATATGCCCCAATTATTTGATATAGAATTGAATCGCAAGCTTGTGAATCAAAATCTAATTGAATCAAAAAGTTTGTGTCAATGCTCACCCCTAGAAGAAATCTACCAGAACTGGTGCGATTATTTTCATAAATTAATAAACTTATGTGCTTCCAGTGTGTATGCTGTGGGTAAACAATCATTTTGAATTCTTAAATAAAAAGAACAATCTTTCTGCTATCAGTGTGTATATCACGAGAAGATTACCGTATGCTTTAATGGTTTCACATGAGGTAGACTGTTAGAGTTGCATCTAGTTGTGTTTTAAGAGTCTTGTGGCTTTCCTTTCAAAACTGCGTGGTTTGTGGACTGTTATTTTGATATTCTGTGGTTTACTTCCTGTTTCCTTGTTTCTATTGTCATCTTGTTAGTTTCCATAGATGCAGTTATTTGTTATCTTGTCAATGAATCACCATTATCTGTCCTTCATTTAGCCTCTTGTTACTTTTGTGTATTTAAACCTAATCTTCGGTTCATTTTGTGCTGGTGTTATAGTTCCTAATGGTTATTAAATGTTAGTTAAGTTTATAATTTTTCTGTCATGCATCTTTGCTGTGGATTATCAAGTCAAGTCAGTATGTGACAAACATTTTCCCAACATTTACATTTGACAGCATGTTGTAGCCCAAACACATTAGAGCAGAGGCTGTAATGAACTCAGAACATTTCTTTTAAAAAAAACACCACAAAAATAAAGGCATATGCGAGACATTTCACGCAGACTAATTAACATTCTGCTGTTTCCTCTCATAATATCACACACACACACACACACACACACACACACACACACACACACACACACACACACACACACACA
>NW_027509203.1:2345000-2360000 GCF_051911475.1 Siphateles boraxobius
TCTTTGCTCTCTTGCCTCCACCTTGACTCTTCACTCCCTCAGCTCCACCTGAGACAATCGTCCTTACGGCTCCACCTTGACTCCTCGCTCCATCTGGTCCACCTGGGACCGTCGTCCTTACGGCTCCACCTTGACTTCTCACTCCCTCAGCTCCACCCCGGACTGTAGTCCTTACAGCTCCACCTGGGACCGTCATCCTTACGGCTCCACCTTGACTTCTCACTCCCTCAGCTCCACCTGGGACTGTAGTCCTTACGGCTCCACCTGGGGCCGTCATCCTTACGGCTCCACCTTGACTTCTCATTCCCTCAGCTCCACCTGGGACTGTAGTCCTTACGGCTCCACCTGGGACAGTCATCCTTACGGCTCCACCTTGACTCCTCATTCCCTCTGCTCCACTTGGGACCGTCTTCCTCATGGCTCCACCTTCACTCCCTCGGCTCCACCTGGCACCGTCGTCCTTACGCCTCCAACTTGACTCCTCACTCCCTCTGCTCCACCTGGGACCGTTCTCCTCACGGCTTCACCTTGACTCCTCGCTCCCTCGGCTCCACCTGGGACCGTCATCCTCAAGGCTCCACCTTGACTCCTCCCTCCCTAAGCTCCACCTGGGACCGTCGTCCTCAAGGCTCCACCTTGACTCCTCGCTCCCTCGGCTCCACCTGGGACCGTCGTCCTCACAGCTTCACCTTGACTCCTCGCTCCCTCGGCTCCACCTGGGACCGTCGTCCTCACAGCTTCACCTTGACTCCTCGCTCCCTCGACTCGACCTGGGACTGTAGTCCTTACGGCTCCACCTGGGACCGTCATCCTTACAGCTTCACCTTGACTCCTTGCTCCCTCGACTCCACCTGGGACTGTAGTCCTTACGGCTCCACCTGGGACCTTCATCCTCAAGGCTCCACCTTGACTCCTCGCTCCCTCTGCTCCACCTGGGACCGCCGTCCTCACAGCTTCACCTTGACTCCTCGCTCCCTCGGCTCCACCTGAGACTGTCGTCCTCACGGCTCCACCTTGATTCCCCGCTCCCTCGGCTCCATCTGGGACTGTCGTCCTCACGGCTCCCACCTTGACTCCTCGCTCCCTCGGCTCCACCTGGGACCATTGTCCTCAAGGCTCCTCCTTGACTCCTCACTCCTTTGGCTACACCTGAGACCCGTCGTCCTCAAGGCTCCACCTTGACTCCTCGCTCCCTCTGCTCCACCTGGGACCGTGGTCCTCACGGCTTCTCCTTGACTCCTTGCTCCCTAGGCTTCACCTGAGACTGTCGTCCTTAAGGCTCCTCCTTGACTCCTCACTCCTTCGGCTACACCTGATACCGTCGTCCATACGGCTCCAACTTGACACCTCACTCACTCGGCTACACCTGAGACCGTCGTCCTCACACCTCCACCTTGACTCTTCACTCCCTCGGCCCCATCTGAGACCGTCGTCCTCACGGCTCCACCTTGACTCTTCACTCCCTCGGCCCCACCTGAGACTGTCGTCCTCACGGCTGCACCTTGACTCCTTGCTCCCTCGGCTCCACCTGGGACCGTCTTCCTTACGGTTTCACCTTGACTCCTCGCTCCCTCGGCTCCACCTGAGACTGCCGTCCTTACGGCTCCACCTTGACTCCTCGCTCCCTCGGCTCCACCTTGACTCCTCACTCCCTCGGCTCCACCTGAGACCGTCATCCTTGGCCTCCAGGTCCTTCTGTGTCATCTGGTCTCTTTGGCTCTTCAGTTCCGCCTGTCTTCTCCACCAAGGCTCCTCCCTACATCGGCTCCAATGTGGGCCACTTATTGTTTTTTTTTTCCTGAGAAGCTGGAAAATGTGTACCTAAGTGTATTTTGATTAAAGATACTGTTTACAAATAGATTCAGCCTTTTATTTTCCTTTTTGTCTCAACTGCTGGTGGCAATTACATTTAGGTGATGCACTGATATGAAAATTTTGGCTAATAACTATAACCGATAATTCTTTATATTTGAAAGCAGATAACCGATATATTGGCCGATAAATTTAAATCCAAATATTTATACACTTTTTGAGAGCCTGATACAAAAACAAAAGCCTTGACTTTAAATCCACGTCCCAAACACACAATTATAATGTTCTCATGATCATTTTATGTAGCCGATATGAAAGACTTGCGCTGCCAATGTTGCACTGAACTGTATTTTCCTTTTTTGAAGTGATTCCAATCATATTTCAAGCAATTCAAAACCATCATGACAAATAGGGCTGCACAATTAATCGAATTTCTAATTGCAATTACGATTACGGATGCCACGATTACTACGATAATCGTTCAAAGCCGCGATTACAAAAGAAAATCCACTCTGCGTGTGTGTGTTTAGAGCATAATTATGTTATGAGAGGAGAATCACGGCTACTTCAGAAAACCCAGCACAATATGTCATACCAGGCAGTGACGGAAGTGTACGCGGAAATAAAAAGACTTTCACCTCAGAAAAACGTACTTTACTGTCCTGTCAGCCGTTATACTGTGCTCGTAGCGCACACTCTTCAATTGCACGCGCAAATGCGGCGGCGTGCAAAAGAAACTACGAGCATGGAACGTCGTTACAATGTAAATTAGTAAGTGACGGAATAAAAGTAAAATACCAATAAATCACGTGTTAGCTGAGAAGGATTTGCATGCAGGTATGATTTTCATTCAATTCACCAGGAGCTGTTTCATTAACAGTTCTTGTTGGTATTGTGTATTTACCATGGTAAGTGTCGTTTCCATAACCCAAAAATGCCACTTTATTTTCACTGTGTTATTTTTTATATTTTTAAATGACTGTGGTGGCTCATATCAACATTGTATTACCAAAAACTAGTTTGGGACTGCTATTTAATTGCTTTAGCATAATCCTAATGTTTTTCTTTACTATGAGTCAATTTATGTGTATGTTAAGTAAAGGGGGACACTACTTGTGTGTGTGTTAACAATGTTTGTGTAAACATGTATTATAATATGCCTATATATATTCAATGTAAATTGTGATAATCGTAATTAATAATCGCAATTACTATTTCAAGGGAATAATCGGCAATTATGATTTTTGTCATAATCGTGCAGCTCTAATGACAAACAGTGCACATTTGAAGTGTCTCAGCTGAAGGAAATACTCCATTATTTATTGGCTTTTAGATATCAGACAAATTTTGTAATTTAGCCTATAGTGATAACAATAAAAATGAATATATACCGGCTGATACTGATATGGTGGCTGATATATCGTGCATCCCTAATTACATTTATGCATTTTGCAGATAAATTACTTAGCGACTTGCACTGCATAAATATCATCAGCTTTTCCAGGGGATGGAACCGATGACTTTGGAGTTGAGAGTGGCATGATGCACTGTTTGTACTACAGGAATCTAGAAATCACATAAAACATGGGTGTTTCATGCTGAAACATAAATTGCACACGCGCATCAGGATGTGGACAGTGAGAGAGGAAGAGGAAAAGGCAGAAACGCTGTGGACTCTCCAGGGAAGAGTGGCTGTAAGCCATCATGCACAATATGCCACTCGATAATGAGCAGCTCATAACCCCGTAATCCCCAGCAACATCTACCAGCACAAGAAGCGTGTGTGTGTGTGTGTGTGTTTCTGATGGTAAGGCGTGGAAACAGACAACCATCAGCTGCCACACGCACATACTAGGCGAACACAGAGGGAAATGGGTCAGCAGTGAGATGAAGAAAGATATAGTGCCATCTGTCCACCCTAATGTGTGTTTGTGTGTGTGTGCGTGCGTTCGTGTGTGTGCGTGCGTTCGTGTGTGTCCTGACTGCACCTCTGTGAGCAGGGTTTTTCCTGCATTGAATTTTTTTTCCCGGCCGCCAAAGTGAATTTTGTCCCGCCAAAGTCTTATTTGATTGGTGAGTAATGTAGATGAACTGCTGCGCTTGTGACAGGGCGCATGTTTAAGGGTACAATATGTAAGATTTTTGTAATAAAATCTCCAAAAATCACTTGCACAGTGTGATATATTTCCTGCAGTTGTGTACTTACAATATCCCAAAAGTTCCCAAAGATTTTTAATTTCGAAGAAATTCCAATTTTAAATAATGCCTCGTCCATGTTTACTTGTCGCCTGTCAATGACGTAATATCCGCGTTATCCCTGGTTTCCACTCGCACTGCTATAGTAACCATGGCGACAGACGTGGACAACGGCGTTATGTCTAGCGGCACGTTTGTTTCGTTTAAACATTATGGACCATGGCAAGCAGACTTTGGGACAGAAGGAGAAGTAAAACGAGGATCAATATCAGCGTGGTGTTTTCGAGATGCCGAGAGCTAGCGTCCGCGACTAACTTCAACTCCACAGAGACGCCGCTCTTGCATGTACTTTATTAGACAGGTGAGCAAATGTACATAAAACTAATCAATGTTATAAAGCTCAACATGATGAAATGTTAGAATATGATCAGTATGTTATTCTAATGTTGATCTAGCTTACGGCTAGTCTCATACAAACAAACTAACACAGAATAACATTATAACATTAACTCACAGTTTAGTGTGTAGAGTGAAACAGCGCTGCGTTCCCTCACAAGCTTCATTCGTCTAATAAACTGACCTGTGTGAGTATTAGCCTAATTCTGCACTTGTGGGTAACGTTAGTTCGGTAGAATGAAATGTCCTTATTCCTTTATATCCGCGTGACTCGCGTGTGGCGCTGATATCTGTCTCTCATTAGCGATCGCGCCGCTTCACACCACAGTCATGTTAAAAACATCAATGTATTTACTCATCCATAAACATTATAAGATCCATCAGCATGACGACAAGTTCCATGATTCTGCTTATGCGTCATCAACCTACGTCTTGCGTTAGCGGTTAGCGACCCCTAGCGGCGGGAAGAAAATTACATATTGTAGCTTTAACTGAAAGAACGATAGAGAGAGAGCCACGGTCACACACTCTCTCTCTGCGGAGCCTGACGAATGTATAAACAAGACTTCACCGTCTCCAAACTAAGTGCTGTTTTGCTCTCTCTGCCTCGCACATAGTTAAGTTAACATTAACTATTAATAAACTGCACTTCTACAACATTTATTAGCTAATCTTTGTTAATGTTAATTTCAACATTTAATAGTCTACATTATTGAAATCAAAAGTTGTATTTGTTAACATTAGTTAATGCACTGTGAACTAACATGAACAAACAATGAACAGCTGTATTTTTATTAACTAAGATTAAGAAATATTCATAATTACAGTAACAAATGTATTTCTCATGGCTACTTCATGTTAGTTGGCCTGATACATTAATGTTAACAAATCAAACCATATTGTAAAGTGTTTCAAACTAATAATTTACTCAGAACACCTCTTAAAATAAGAACGTAAGTGTGCTTACCCTATTTTTTTTAATAAGAGTACATGGTTAGCAAGATTTAGCCTTAACAAACTACAGTATTTAAAATTAAATTTTATGCAATTGTATATGGTAGAAAATGAGACTAATAGTTAAAATCAATTTTTTAATGCTACTTTTTTTCCTACTTTTTAATATTGATATGATTATATACCAACATAATTATCAGGTCTAGTAAAGAAGGATTTTATCTTACAAAGCTATGAAATCCAGAGGCAAAATTATTTTTGAAAAGAGGGCAAGAAAGGATGAGAGCCCCGGGACAGACGGACACACACACACACGGACTCACACACACACGGACACACACACACACACAGACACACACACACACACACGAACACACACACACACGGACACACACAGACGGACACACACACACACACGGACACACACACACACGGACACACACACACACACAGACACACACACACACACACGAACACACACACACACGGACACACACAGACGGACACACACACACACACGGACACACACACACACGGACACACACAGACGGACACACACACACACACACACACGGACACACACACACACGGACACACACACACGGACACACACACGGGCCCACGGACACACACACGGACACACACACACGGACACACACACACACGGACACACACACACACACATGGACACACACACGGACACACACACACACACACGGACATACACACACACGGACACACACACACACACACGGACACACACACACACGGACACACACACACACACACTGACACACACGGGGACACACACACACGTACACACACAGACACACACACACACGGACACACACACAGACACACACACACACGGACACACACACACACGGACACACACACACGGACACACACACACACACGGACACACACACGGACACACACACACACACACACACGGACACACACGGACACACACACGGACACACACACACACACACGGACACACACACACACAGACACACACACACGGACACACACACACACACACGGACACACACACACACACACGGACACACACACACACGGACACACACACAGACGGACACACACACACACACACACGGACACACACACAGACGGACACACACACACACGGACACACACACACAGACACACACACACACGGACACACACACACACACACGGACACACACACAGACAGACACACACACAGACGGACACACACACACACGGACACACACACACACGGACACACACACACACACACACAGCCTATGAAGGTCACTACATCACTACATTGGACTCTAGAGAGCGGTGTCAATGTAAGTGTACGGTAATGTAGAATTTAGTGGTATCATTTTAAAGCAGTCAAAAGTGTCTCAAAGTGAGGAATCACCGTTATGGTCTAAACACACACATGCACATTCACAGAGAGCGAGTGTTGTTCACAAACTGTGTGTATTTCAGAGCGAGTCCATGACCAACATGAGTGTTGCTATGACAACAGATCGATCACAGCCGGAATCTGTGACATCCGTCAAACCTGCGTGTGTGTAATGATTAATATCAGTATCAGTATCAGTGACGTGAGCGGACATCAGGGTTAGTTAAAAACATGTCAACTGTATTCTTCAAAACTTGAGGAAAACTAAATGGACATATTTACAGAAACACACACACACTCTCTCTCTCACACACACACTCTCTCTCTCTCTCTCTCTCTCACACACACACACACGGACACACAAACACACTCACTCTCACACACACACACACTCACTCAGTCTTTTAAATACTAAATACAGTAAATGAACAAGATTTTAAATACACTATCTGTATCGATAAATCTATGTATAATTGACATCAATCTCAGCGCAGTGCATTCTGGGACTGTGACTCAGGACACATGCGTGATTCGCAGCGTACAGAGTGAGTTCACTAATCAGAGCTGCGATGTCTAACACTCTGACCGTATTTCTCTTTATCAGATGGTGTTTTCTCCTAGAATGAGATGCGAGCGGGAGTGTGTGCTGAGGGATGATGGAAACTGCGGCTCACACGCGAAACACCAGCATCGTCTCGAAGCCACACACATTATAAAACACATGCAAAAGAAATGTCCAGTGTGAGAAAGCCTCGAGACTTGTATGACCTTAAGTTACAACTGAATTTAAGACTTGTAAATGTCCCGCAGAGTTGTAGTCTCTCATCCTTTCTTAGAATTAAACACACAACGAGATGTTCCTACATTTTCTGCAGAGAAACAGTGGTTTTGCCAGTGCAGAAGTTGCCCCCACAACACAACGATATAGTGGGCGGGACTAAGGTGTTCTGAGGTCACTAGGGTGTTGTGTGGTTGCTAGGGCGTCGCTAGGGAGTTCTGGGTGGTCAAAAGACCTCATGCACGCTAAAGTCTCTGCGCTGAGAGGCAAGAAACCCCTTCAGCTACAACTTCAAACTCCTCGAAACTCTTTGAAATCAAGCGTTATTACAGTGTCACTGAAGAAAGTGTGTCAAGTCAGCTGTATTTATACAGCGCTTTTTACAATACACATTGTTTTAAAGCAGCTTTACAGTGATAACAGGAAAATAATGTTTGTTTCCAGAAGAAAATAGCGTTATAGTCCAGCTTAAGTTAGTTCAGTGATAGTTCATTTTTGTTTAAAAAAGTTATTAATTTAGGTAGTCGCTCTGGAGTAAACCGTGATGTCATCGTCCAGCTCAGATCAGTTCTCATATAATGGTGTCAATGCAGGAGATCAATAATATTGTTGAATATTAGGCTACATTAAATGTCCCCAACTAAGCAAGACAAAAGCCGAAAGAGGCGACAGAGGAACCCTAGGGAGAACCCAGGCTCAGTGTGAGCATTATATAGTGCATTCATAACCTGAAAGCATGAAACGAAAGGTGTCACAACTTATTAAAACAGCTGAAAAAGAGGGAAAAATCCTCCGGGATGAAGCAGCACAACATCAGCCCGGCACAAATCTCTCAATAAAACATGAAAGGTGAGCATGTATATTTTTTTAACAGCACTGGTACTCACACACACACACACAGCATCAGAACCCATTAAACACATAAACATTAAGAAGATGAGCAGCACTCACCGGCAGTGTTCTCCACACACACTCTCACACACACACTCGGCTCCACGTCTGAGGAGTGTGAGGGGAGGCAGCGAGTCTCATCCGCTCTCCTCCCCCTCTTTCTGTCCCCAAACCCCCCTCCGTCTTTCATGCGAGTGAACAATACACACCCACCGCTCCACAATAACGCCACCTAGACGTCACCATGGCAACTAATGACACGGGGGGCGAGGGAGGAAGAGAGAATGGAAAAATCGGTCAGAGTGAGAGGACGAATGAAAGACAGACAGAGAGAGAGAGAGAGACAGAGAGAGAGAGGGAGAGAGAGAGAGAGAGAGAGAGAGAGACAGAGAGAGAGAGAGAGAGAGAGAGAGAGACAGAGAGAGACAGTCTGCCGTTCAATAGATCAATAACTGGCTATTTTGGGGTTGTGGGATTCAGCTGGAAGTGTGTCAGCTGTTTCTCGGGATCTTAGAGAGTAGGCTTCGAGTGTTTACAATGTTGTGTTTTTTTAATGGATGACTGGGAGCAGGAAAAAGTTCAGCACGTGCACAGCAAAATAATAATCACGATTATTAATCACGATTATTCAGAAAAAGAGAAAAGGCGGAAAAGTTAATGACACATATATATATATATATATATATATATATATATATATTAGTGCTGTCAATAGATTAAATATTTCTGTCAATAGATACATTTTTCTGTGATTAATTGACCCTTCGCAGGGAGCTTGATTGACAGGTGATCTGACCAATCATACTTCGCCATCCGCCATTTTGTCCGACAAAGCAGTCAGGAGAGTTATGCCGGGCGTACACCAAAGGATTTTCACAGTCCCAGACTAAAGACCGGCAGTCTTTAGGAATCTTACTGGAGTCTCGGCGCGCTCCCGTCGTCTCGATCGTTAAATGTGAGGTGATAATCTGCAGTCGGCGACCCGATTTATGCCAGTCTTTCTCTAGTCTTTCATATCAAACATGTTTGATATTATCGCAAGTCTTTAGTCTGAGACTAAAAACTGTGAACCCAAGTCTTTAGATGTGAGCTGATAATCTTATAAAGTCTTTTCTAAATCTTTTCAAAGTCTTTAGGTGTACAGAGAGCATTAGTAAATTAACATGGGAAAATTTTAACTTTAAAAACTGAATATACTGACGCCTTTCCGCGGTTAAAACAACATTCCTTCTTATGTTCATTCATGTTTATTTGATGCTATAAATGAACTAGAAGGAAGAGATTTTTCGGTTCACGAGCATCTTTAACTGAGGCTCTACAGCGATCTGTCACGACACATTAAAGAGCTACAAAACGGTATTCATTGTTTAAATTTCTTTTTAAAAATGACCAAATTTGAAAGGTGAGACTTTGTTGAATATGTTTCATATCAAAAGTAACCGAAATGTAACCTGGTCTGTCCTGTCTCTCAGTGTATTGTCAGTCTCCTCTCTGATCCGCGATGTATTTTTCACTGCGTGAGAACATGGTGTGTGCGTGAGAGCGGCGTAGCTTGTCGGACATAGTAACTAAGTAACTACGACAGTAACTAAGGGGGGCGGGTCTTTGCGAAGGGTCAATTGCAATTAATCGCACCTAGCATTAAAGTTTTTAATATATTTTTACATTGTAATACTTTCAAAATTAAATTACCAAAATAAATACAGCATTCAGCAAGAACCAATGAGGTTAATTCTTGTGTTACGCATCACATTTGAGCTTCAGCAAGGACCAATGAGGTTCATTCTAGTGTTACGCATCACATTTAAGCTTCAGCAAGAACCAATGAGGTTCATTCTAGTGTTACGCTTCACATTTGAGCTTTAGCAAGGACCAATGAGGTTCATTCTAGTGTTACGCATCACATTTGAGCTTCAGCAAGGACCAATGAGGTTCATTCTAGTGTTACGCATCACATTTGAGCTTCAGCAAGAACCAATGAGGTTCATTCTAGTGTTACGCATCACATTTAAGCTTCAGCAAGAACCAATGAGGTTCATTCTTGTTACGCATCACATTTGAGCTTCAGCAAGAACCAATGAGGTTCATTCTAGTGTTACGCATCACATTTAAGCTTCAGCAAGAACCAATGAGGTTCATTCTAGTGTTACGCTTCACATTTGAGCTTCAGCAAGGACCAATGAGGTTCATTCTAGTGTTACGCATCACATTTGAGCTTCAGCAAGGACCAATGAGGTTCATTCTAGTGTTACGCATCACATTTGAGCTTCAGCAAGAACCAATGAGGTTCATTCTAGTGTTACACATCACATTTGAGCTTCAGCAAGGACCAATGAGGTTCATTCTAGTGTTACGCATCACATTTGAGCTTCAGCAAGAACCAATGAGGTTAATTCTTGTGTTACGCATCACATTTGAGCTTCAGCAAGAACCAATGAGGTTCATTCTAGTGTTACGCATCACATTTAAGCTTCAGCAAGAACCAATGAGGTTAATTCTAGTGTTACGCTTCACATTTGAGCTTCAGCAAGGACCAATGAGGTTCATTCTAGTGTTACGCATCACATTTGAGCTTCAGCAAGGACCAATGAGGTTCATTCTAGTGTTACGCATCACATTTGAGCTTCAGCAAGAACCAATGAGGTTCATTCTAGTGTTACACATCACATTTGAGCTTCAGCAAGGACCAATGAGGTTCATTCTAGTGTTACGCATCACATTTGAGCTTCAGCAAGAACCAATGAGGTTCATTCTAGTGTTACGCATCACATTTGAGCTTCAGCAAGAACCAATGAGGTTAATTCTTGTGTTACGCATCACATTTGAGCTTCAGCAAGAACCAATGAGGTTCATTCTTGTGTTACGCATCACATTTGAGCTTCAGCAAGAACCAATTAGGTTCATTCTAGTGTTACGCATCACATTTGAGCTTCAGCAAGAACCAATGAGGTTCATTCTTGTGTTACGCATCACATTTGAGCTTCAGCAACATTCTTGTGTTACGCATCACATTTGAGCTTCAGCAAGAACCAATGAGGTTCATTCTTGTGTTACGCATCACATTTGAGCTTCAGCAAGAACCAATGAGGTTCATTCCAGTGTTACGCATCACATTTGAGCTTCAGCAAGAACCAATGAGGTTCATTCTTGTGTTACGCATCACATTTGAGCTTCAGCAAGAACCAATGAGGTTCATTCTAGTGTTACGCATCACATTTGAGCTTCAGCAAGAACCAATGAGGTTCATTCTTGTGTTACGCATCACATTTGAGCTTCAGCAAGAACCAATGAGGTTCATTCTAGTGTTACGCATCACATTTGAGCTTCAGCAAGAACCAATGAGGTTCATTCTAGTGTAACGCAACACATTTGAGCTTCAGCAAGAACCAATGAGGTTCATTCTTGTTACGCATCACATTTGAGCTTCAGCAAGAACCAATGAGGTTCATTCTAGGGTTACGCATCACATTTGAGCTTCAGCAAGAACCAATTAGGTTCATTCTTGTGTTACGCATCACATTTGAGCTTCAACAAGAACCAATGAGGTTCATTCTAGGGTTATGCATCACATTTGAGCTTCAGCAAGAACCAATTAGGTTCATTCTTGTGTTACGCATCACATTTGAGCTCCAGCAAGGACCAATGAGGTTCATTCTAGTGTTACGCATCACATTTGAGCTTCAGCAAGGACCAATGAGGTTCATTCTAGTGTTACGCATCACATTTCAGCTTCAGCAAGGACCAATGATGTTCATTCTAGTGTTAAGCATCAAATTTGAGCTTCAGCAAGAACCAATGAGGTTCATTCTTGTGTTACGCATTACATTTGAGCTTCAGTAAGAACCAATGAGGTTTATTCTAGTGTTACGCATCACATTTGAGCTTCAGCAAGAACCAATGAGGTTCATTCTAGTGTTACGCATCACATTTGAGCTTCAGTAAGAACCAATGAGGTTTATTCTAGTGTTACGCATCACATTTGAGCTTCAGCAAGAACCAATGAGGTTCATTCTTGTTACGCATCACATTTAAGCTTCAGCAAGAACCAATGAGGTTCATTCTTGTGTTACGCATCACATTTGAGCTTCAGCAAGAACCAATGAGGTTCATTCTTGTTACGCATCACATTTGAGCTTCAGCAAGAACCAATGAGGTTCATTCTAGTGTTACGCATCACATTTGAGCTTCAGCAAGAACCAACGAGGTTCATTCTTGTTACGCATCACATTTGAGCTTCAGCAAGAACCAATGAGGTTCATTCTAGTGTTACGCATCACATTTGAGCTTCAGCAAGAACCAATGAGGTTCATTCTAGTGTTACGCATCACATTTGAGCTTCAGCAAGGACCAATGAGGTTCATTCTAGTGTTGCGCATCACATTTCAGCTTCAGCAAGAACCAATGAGGTTCATTCTAGTGTTACGCATCACATTTGAGCTTCAGCAAGAACCAATGAGGTTCATTCTTGTGTTACGCATCACATTTCAGCTTCAGCAAGAACCAATGAGGTTCATTCTTGTGTTACGCATCACATTTGAGCTTCAGCAAGAACCAATGAGGTTCATTCTAGTGTTACGCATCACATTTGAGCTTCAGCAAGAACCAATGAGGTTCATTCTTGTGTTACGAATCACATTTGAGCTTCTGCAAGAACCAATGAGGTTCATTCTTGTTACGCATCACATTTGAGCTTCAGCAAGAACCAATGAGGTTCATTCTTGTGTTACGCATCACATTTGAGCTTCTGCAAGAACCAATGAGGTTCATTCTAGTGTTATGCAACACATTTGAGCTTCAGCAAGAAACAGTGAGGTTCATTCTTGTTACGCATCACATTTGAGCTTCAGCAAGAACCAATGGGGTTCATTCTAGTGTTACGCATCACATTTGAGCTTCAGCAAGAACCAATGAGGTTCATTCTTGTGTTACGCATCACATTTGAGCTTCAGCAAGAACCAATGAGGTTCATTCTAGTGTTATGCAACACATTTGAGCTTCAGCAAGAAACAGTGAGGTTCATTCTTGTTACGCATCACGTTTGAGCTTCAGCAAGAACCAATGAGGTTCATTCTAGTGTTACGCATCACATTTGAGCTTCAGCAAGAACCAATGAGGTTCATTCTAGTGTTACGCATCACATTTGAGCTTCTGCAAGAACCAATGAGGTTCATTCTTGTTACGCATCACATTTGAGCTTCAGCAAGAACCAATGAGGTTCATTCTTGTGTTACGCATCACATTTGAGCTTCAGCAAGAACCAATGAGGTTCATTCTAGTGTTACGCATCACATTTGAGCTTCAGCAAGAACCAATGAGGTTCATTCTTGTTACGCATCACATTTGAGCTTCTGCAAGAACCAATGAGGTTCATTCTAGTGTTATGCATCACATTTGAGCTTCTGCAAGAACCAATGAGGTTCATTCTTGTTACGCATCACATTTGAGCTTCTGCAAGAACCAATGAGGTTCATTCTTGTTACGCATCACATTTGAGCTTCAGCAAGAACCAATGAGGTTTATTCTAGTGTTACGCATCACATTTGAGCTTCAGCAAGAACCAATGAGGTTAAAAAATAATGGCTAGTGCGGTGGCTGGGATAAACCTACTAACATCCATTGCCATGATTTTTGGATTGACTTATTGCGAGGGGGAAAAAAATGCAGTTTTAGACACATAACATCGGTTAATGGAAACGGCATTATTTCGCAATCGTTTTTTATCGACATTTAGAAAATATAGCAAAGGTTTTGTGCAAATCTGTAATGGAAACCAGGCTAGTGACTCTCTTTGGGAAAAGAGAGGCCGGATGGTGGTTTTGTGGCGTGGTGTTCGAGAAAGTGGAATTAGGAACCGTGTGAAAACAAAACAAGCAGATTTTTAATAAGAGACGAGGCAGAATTGAGAAAAATCCATAGATGTTTAAATCGACACAAGGGTGAGTAAATTATGTCATACATTTTATTTTATTTGCGTATTGAACATTTTAGTCAGTGTCTTCAGTGAGATCATTCGTGGTTTGACCGTAAACCGGACTGGCATCATGACGTCAACAGTCACATATTTAAAACGATCATAAACCATTCACTTCCTCACTGCAATAGTTCTTTGTATTGGTTCCTCATAAATTGGAAATATGAGGAAACACACATATTTCAAAAAGATGCTCTAACAGATGTCAAACAAATGGCCTTCAAACAAATATTCAGATGTAAAATACTCATACAGTATTGACTGTCATATTCTTATTTCACACACATGCACAGATTTAAAACAGCATCGTCACACAGACTTTATTCATGACTAAAGTTTTTCCGGAGTCCATTTGTTTTTAGGAAGCGTTTGTTTGGGAAATGACTGAAGTGTGTGTGTCAGAATGAGGTTATGATATTCTCCACATCAGTGCACATGACAATATTCCTCATTATAATAATTCATACGCAGAATAAAGGGGCGGGGCCTGGTTGAGTTAGTTAGTAGTTTGTTAAACTGGTGGTTATGGTAAGGGGCGGGACATTTCCCGAACACACTCGAAGCGCTCGACCAATCACAACACACAGCTCCAGCCGACCA
>NW_027509203.1:2362500-2400000 GCF_051911475.1 Siphateles boraxobius
CAAACACACACACACACACACACACCCTGATTGAGCATGTTTAGCTTCCTGATGCATGTGGATAAAGTGCAGGTCTGTAGTCATGACAACCCGACAGGCCATAAAACACACTCATGTCTCAGTCACACAGCAGCATCACATCTGCAGATTTCACACTCAGTGTCTCCTTATATGGCAAACACACACACACACACACACACATCTGCAGACCTGAACAACATCTGAACTACTGCAAGAACACACACGACAGCTTCACATGTGCTTCATCAGAGACACTGCTCAAACAGCATGTGTTTAAGATTCAAACCTAAAAAAGTCTAGCAAAAGCAAAGAGCAAAAAGGACAATGCCTTTGATTCTCGTGACACACACACACACTCACACACTGACTGGTGTTAAATCTTCATTAAACTGTATATCGTTCAGAGACTGGACTGACAGATGATGCACTCTAGTGGCTGAACACACACACACACACACACACACTCATAATAAAGCCTCCTCAACAATAGGATGGATGGATATCTATCTGTGTCTATCTATTTATCTGTGTCTATCTATCTATCTATCTATCTTATTGTTTTTGCTTGCTACTGTTCTCCCCACAACCATTTTACACAAAACCCCCATAGAAAGTTTATGAAGTGATAAACGGACAGCGGGACGGAAGATTTGAAGAAAAGCCTGCAGTGTTTTAGCAGAGGCAAAAAGATGAGGAGCATGAAGGAGGAACAGAACGGAGGGATGAATCAAACAGACTAATGACATCAAACTAAACCCAGAGAGAGAGAGAGAGAGAGAGAGAGAGAGAGAGAGAGAGAGAGAGAGAGAGAGAGAGATGAAGTCATAAGAGCAGTGAACATAATATTATTTTATTTACTTTTGTTTTTCTTTACTTTTTCCCCCTCCTTGTATAAAAAAGGGGGGGGGGGGACTTTAAAAAAAGACTTGATGTACGCTACTTTCAGAACTCAAAACTTCTTTCAGTCCATCAGGAGCTTTTATTTAAACTAACGTTACCTGCGAACAGTTGTCTGATTCTACAGTAATATAAGACATCAGATGAAGGCCTGTAAAAGACATTATAATCATCAAGCATGAGTAGCTGAAGATCTCTGATCACTAAACAGTCTGAGCGCATACTGATTGCTTTACGAATCTCTCATTGAATTGAATTGATGTTTTTGATGGGTGATTGAGGTGTCTGCAACTATTACAGTAATGAACACTGTACTGTTTCCCCTCACAGCTTTAAGAGAAAACATAAATGAAGAAAGTTCATGAGATGAAAGTTCATGCACAATGAAGCAGAAGACAAGAGCAAACATCTCAAACCAGATCTCCTTCATCATCTCTCAAGCATTCATAGACAACAGTGATATTAAACTGAGAGCAAAGAAAGGCTAACTTACTTCTCTGACATCTCCTAAAATAGGCTAACAATACTCATGTCTCTTCAAGAGATCTCAGCAATGTCTGCATGCATTCAGAATCAGAAGATATCAGTAAGTTAACTCATCCAAGCCATCCGACTGAGCTTCTGTCCACATTAACTTCAGCTCACTGCATGTACACTTGTGTCTTTTTTTTTGTGGACATTTATCAAAATACTCAAGAGCAAGAGCAATAAACCAGATTCAACTCGCACTGACACTATTATCTTCCCTCTGCAGTGTGAATGAGAGAAAGGGAGACACTGACCGCTCGCGCTGATTCCTCGCATTGTCTGCAACTTTCTCAGACTTTATATGTTGAAGTGATATGAGCCGTTTTCCTCTTCATTTGTCCTGATGTGTCGATCTATCTTTCCGTTCTCTGTCTCTCGAATGGTTTTCTGGACCAGCAGCATTTCTCAAAATCCCCACCGACAACTGACTGAACTCTATTACAGCTGTCCGAACAGCAAATGAATCGTTCTTTTGAGTCGATTCATTTCGACGATTCAGTGGAACTGTGTATATTTTGAGGGTGGAACATTATTGGGAAGAATAACTGATATTAATATATTAAAAAAATATAAAATTATTAATCGACATTTTAAAATAACCATTATCGAGACGACCAGAAGTGGTGAAGTCTAAACAATGACCGTGTCATCATGGGTTGGTTTTTGTAAATATACTGTTCATTCAAGCGCCTCATGTACCAGCATCATCGTACAGTATGACAAACTGGATGGAAAAAGAGTCTTTGTGTTTCTTCTCTTCTCTATGGAAGCCAGTTTTGCCACATAAAAAAAACATGAATTCTGACATAAAAGTCATTATTATGACCAGTGCAGGATAGATTAGGCTACTTACAAATTGTAGTCCATTACTGAATACAAAATAATTCTGAATAAAAAATTGTCTCCCTAATATGTACAGCTGTTGGGTCATGGTCCCTACTTCATTCCCAATCTCAAATCTCAAGCTATCTTTAAGCAGTCGCTGTTTTTGGAAATGGATGTTTAACTTAAAGGGGTCATGAAATTTATTTTTGTAAAGTATTTTAATATGTTCCTTGAGGTTCTCTTATAATGTTAATAAAGTTTTTTTGCACACAAAACACACACACACACACACACACACACACACACACGTGCGTGTGCGTGTGTGTATGTGTGTGTGTGTGTGTAAAAACAATTATTTTCAACAATTCAGACAATTATTTCTGAAATGATCTGTTTTTAAGGCGTCGCTCCTTTAAGGCTTGTCAGTAAACAGCCACTGTTATGATTGGCTAATGTCATTGCAAAGGAACCAGTATCAATGCCTATTGCACTCGAGTCTTTTATTAAAAACACTTACAGATAAAGCATTATGGAATCGTTTAGTAGCTGCTGTCAGATTCAATACTGCTGTTATTGGTGGCCCAATCATAGTGATTTCTGTGGTCGTGGCTCCTGTCGGTCCTACGTTGTAGGCCTACAGTGAGAGAGGTTCAAAGATGGCCGTTGTTACGGTCTTGCGACCAAATATAGCCTGCGATAATTTTCTAGCAGTTTCAGAAATTTTGCTTTCATTGTTACGCTGATGATACTCAGCTCTATATTTCTTCGCGTCTCGACGAAACTTACCAATTCACAAAATAAACATAATGCATAGCTGATTTAAAAAATTAGATGACTAGTAATTTCCATCCACTTAATTTTGAAAAAACAGAGTTTCTAATTATTAGACAAAAAACCAGTAAGTATGACCATATTAGCCAGGTTCTGTCAACACTGTATTGGCTCTCTATTAAACATTGTTTAATTTTTTAAATCTTGCCAATTACTTACAAAACACTAAATGGTTTAGCTCCCCTGTACTTGAGCGAGCTTTTAATGCATTATAGTCCTTCATGTCTATTGTAATCTCAAAGTTCTGTCCAGTTGATAATACCTAGAATATCAAAATCACCTGCTGGCGGTAGATCCTTTTCCTATTTAACACCAAAACTCAGGAACAATCTTCCTAACATTGTCTGGGAAGCAGACACAATCTGTCAGTTCAAATCTACTCCAAATGTTTTTATTGGTTTTCAGTGACAGTACAAAATAAGCCATCATAAACAGTAGACAGTAAAATACTGTCCATTATTAATCCCTTACACGCCCCCATATCCAATAGCTCAAAAAACAAAACAAAAAAATAAACAACTATGAATTGAAAAAAATTATATAATAATAATTACATTCTCCCTACAAAAACCCTTCTAATAAGCGAAAATTATGTACCATTGCCAGTTACAGGTGCACAGGGTAAACCCTTAATGTAATTTAAAAAGGGATCTCAAGTCTTGTAAAAGGATTTAAGTGAACCAGAGAGTGAGTATCTTAACTTTTCAAGTCTAATACAGTAGAAAATGTGTTGGAGGAGAAACATACCTCCACTTAAGAAGGATGGCCCGCCTGGCCAGGACTGTAGTAAAAGCGATGACTTTACGATCTCGGGCAACCAAATCAGGCATAGAGAGACCCCAAATAGGGCTATAATTGGATCAGGGTCAATATTAGTGTTGAGAGCTTTTTTAAGCGTCTGAAATACATTAGACCAAAAGGTTACCAGCTGCGGGCAAGTCCAAAACATGTGTAGATGGTTGGCAGGTGAATGTTTACAATGATTACAGGCATAGTAACACCAAGGTCTTGCCCCCAGGCATCTTTGAGAGTGTCATTAAGGTCTGCATTAATAGAATTTATCAAATTATAAATGACTGAGATTAAATGCCTGTGGTTGGCATTTAAAACAAGAAAGTGATTCATTTTTGTTTCAGGGGGATGATGGGTAAAGTAGGGGAACTGCTTCTGTATGAAGTGTCTGATTTGAAAGAACCGAAATAAGTGATGACTGGGTAGGTTATACTTTTTAGATAAAGAGGAGAAAGAGACAAATACACCCTCCTCATAGAGGTCACCAATCTTGAGAAGGCCATTAGACGAGCAGAGGCAAAATGCAGGGTCTGAACTAGATGGGGGAAAAGAATAATTATTGAGGATGGGCATATAAGTGGAGCCTCTATGTAAACCGTAATGTTTCCTAAATTGCACACACATTTTAAGGGAGCTAGTGACTACTGGATTATCTGAAACTCTGTTTACAACCAAGGGAAGCTGAGAACAGACAACCGAATAGAGAGAGCCTTTCATTGATGACATTTCCGTATGCAACCAGGGAGGACTGTCTGTAGATATCTTCGTTCCAAAAAAGAAGCTTGTTGATGTTACAGGCCCAGTAATACTGCTGAAAGTTGGGAAGTGCAAGGCCTCCTTTAGCTTTAAGAATTTGCTGAATTGATTTCCTAAGGCGAGCGGGTTTATTCCCCCATAGAAATGAACGCAAAAGACTGTCGAAGCCAGTAAAGAAAGATTTACTAATACAAATTGGTAAGTGTTGAAAGAGGTACATAAATTTGGGCAGAATAACCATTTTGACCAAGTTAATGCGACCTACAAGAGATAAAGGGAGAGAGGCCCACCTAGACATATCTAGTTTAGACTTGTCCACAAGCGTTTGAAAATCTTTTGTAAATAGATTATTATATGTATTTGTAAAGAAGACCCCCAAGTATTTGAAACCGTCAGGCGCAATCTTGAAGGGTACAAGTGATAGTGGAAGTTTTTTAGCTTCAGAGTTAACAAAAATCACTTTTTTGAAAATTTATCTTGTAGCCAGATACTTGACTAAATTTGTCTAGGATATCTAAAACTGGGGGAAGAGAGGCAGCAGGGTTTGAGACATACAATAAAAGGTCGTCAGCATAAAGAGAGAGCTTATGAACTAAACCCTGGTGAGAAATTCCCTCAAAGCCATTGTGGCTGCGGAGCCAGATTGCTAAAGGTTCTATGGCTAGATTAAAAATCAAGGGAGAAAGGTGGCATCCCTGTCGTGTCCCACACTGAAGCGAGAAACAGGGTGATCGTATGTCATTAGTAGGTACTGATGCCATAAGAGAGGAGTAAAGAAGTCGGATCCAGGAGATAAAATTAGAATCAAACCCAAACTTTTCAAAAATAAAAAACAAGTAACCCCATTCCACCCTATCGAAGTCCTTCTCAGACTCCAGAGACACAATCATTTCGGGTCAATCTGATGGGCGGGAAAAGAGAATGTTGAGAAGCCTTCTAGTGTTAAAAATAAGAGTCTTCATGGTATGAAGCCTTTCTGGTCATGAAAAATTAAACATGGTAATACACGTTCAAGGCGAAAACATAAAACTTTAGCCAGAATTTTAAAATCTACGTTCAGAAGTGATATTGGTCTATAACTACCACAAGAGGTGGGATCTTTATCCTTTTTAAGGAGCAAAGAAATAGAGGCCTTGAATAAAGTAGGAGGAAGGCAGCCCGCTTTAAAGGAGTCATTGAAAAGCTTTGCTAAAGTAGGAACTAAAAGGGGAGCAAAAGCTTTTTGAAACTCAACAGTAAAGCCTACCGGGGCCAGGAGATTTTCCTGGTTTCATAGAATTAATTGATTCCTATATCTCTGATTTTGTGATTGGGTCGCCTAGATTCTTAGCAGAGTTTTCATCAATTGTGGCATATTCAAGCGAGTTGAGAAGATCTAAATTTGTACTATTATTGGGAGGGCTTTCTGAAGTGTACAGTCCAGCATAATAGTCTGAGAAAACCAGGTTAATTTCAGCCGGTTCCGTTACCAATTCACCTGTTGGGGATCTGATACCAGAAATCCATCTTGAAGTGCTAGTCGATCGAGCCTGGTAGGCCAAGAGTTTACCAGCCTTGTCTCCATGCTCAAAAAAAAGCTGTCTACATTGCCTGAGCTGTCTCTCTGTTAGATCTTTCAACTGAAGGTTGAATTCTGAATGTAAATGAACTCTTTTAGCATAGAGGGCAGGCGAAGGGGAAGAGGCATAAGAGACATCTAACTTAGACAGTTCGTCGGCTATTGTAGCTAGTCTAAGTTTTTAGACTTTCCCCACTTGTGAGGAATATGAAATTACCTGGCCACAAATTAATGCTTTGAAAGCCTCCCACAAGGTGTGACTGCTAATGCCTGGAGTTTGAAGTAAAAATGTATCTGCGAGGAAAGGAAATCTTTGAATGCGCTATCTGATAGTCTAGAAGAGTTGAATCTCCAGGGTGGGGGCGAAGGTCTGTTAGGTGGCAAAGTTATGTCAATAGATACTGGGGCATGATCAGAGACCACTAATGTGTGATAAGTGCACGTTGTAATAGAGTGTAACAATTTATTGTCTACCAAAAAGAAATCAATTCTAGAAAATGTATGATGAACATGAGAAAAGAATGAATAAGCCTTGGCTTGAGGGTTTTTAAATCTCCAAGGATCCGAGAGTTCCAGTTGTGAGGCGTTGTTTTGCACCACATTGGCTGATTTTGTTAGAGTAGACTGTTTAGAGGAAGACCTGTCCATGGATACATCTTGAACCAAGTTAAAATCCCCTCTGATAATCATATGATGTTCATCTACTTTGGTAGATGGTTCAGGTTCCCATCCCCTAACATGTTGGTATTAACCATTCTGAGAGGTTAACGAAACAGGACAGCACTTGACTGGTAGAAAGCATACTGGATCCAAACAGGAGAGAAACCCACCCACCCACCTTCATCACCTAACTTGCCTGAGCACTTAGTCTCGACTTCCGCTACCACTTCTATCCTTCTGGATCTCATTCGCTGTTCCAATAGTAAGCCCTATAAAACTTGAACAAGTTCAAAACTTTTTATGGCATAAAAGTACAAAAGGGAAGAGCCCCAACACACCAAAATAAATAAATAAAAATAAATTGAATAAAAACAATTATTTATAAAAAATATTAATAATAGCTAATAATAGGTTCAATTGCCAGCTACGAGGCAACCAAGTGATTTTGCAATACAATAGTATGAAGAAAAAAAAACACCTGAAGATAAATAAATCGGCTAGTCTCTGCATACACATGGACATATAAAAGTTGGCCCTCAACTAATTCCAGAGAGTAAAAGAGATGAATGTAAAATGATATAGTTTAACCTGAAAACAGATGAACAAAACTATCAAAACTGTCAAAAATAATAACAATGTATCTGTATATTCAGGCGTGCATACATAAATACGGCAAGTCAACGGAGTAATCAATGCAATATGCATGTCTTCAGCCAAATCGTCAAACAGACAGATACCAATAGTTGGACCTATTGAGCGGTTAGAAGAACTATTATGCTTTCCGACTCTCTGGTGTGACCGAGAAAAAAAACAAAAAAAAAAACGCCTTCAATCCTGCAACTTGCATCGATTTAACCGCTAGAAAACTGCCAACAGCAATATTAACCCCACCGGCTGGTTGATTGTCGGACAAGTTATGGCACATGATCCGAGGAACGGGCAGCTGCAACAAAGTTCTCGGCCTCCGTCACCGAAGATAACATCTTCTTACCTCCGTCTGTCATGGTTTGGGTTTTGTGTCTTGTTCCTTGTTCTTGTCTGTCATGTGATTCCCTGTTTGCCATGCGTCTTGTCAATTGTTCCTAGGTGTTTCTTATTAGCCACGCCCCCTTGTTATCTTGTTTGCCTGTGTATTAAAGCCCTGTGGTTTAGTTCAGTCCTTGTGAATACTTGATGTTGTAATGTTTGCTGTTAGCTGTCTCTTTGTTCCTGTCTAAGGTTCCTGTTCTGAGTTTTCCCTGGATTACCTTTTTGTATTATTATTAATAAAAGTGCTTGCTATTGGATTCACTCTTCGTCCTTGCCTCAACGTGACAGAAGAACTCACGAAATCATGAATCCAGCAGTACGGATCTCACCTTATCTTCACAGCATGAGCCGGGAGTTCGCCGGACAGATCGCGGCCTTGGCCCTGGATAGCCTCAATCTGTTCAAATACACCTGGGGGTTTGTTACTCTCGCTGCCTCCTGCTCTCTGGGTGATGAGGCGATTAAGATGTCTTATCGGTTGGGGGCTAAGGAGGTCGACCCAAGGGAGTTCCCCGATCTCTCCGGTCTGGACTGGAGAGAGGCACTCTCCAGATGTCTGGAGAGCTTCCTCCCGTGGCACTAACCCACGTCTCAGCAGAGCTTCCAGAGTCTCATCATGTCTCAGCAGAGCTTCCAGAGCCTCGTCACGTCTCAGCAGAGCTTCCAGAGCCTCGTCACGTCTCAGCAGAGCTTCCAGAGCCTCGTCACGTCTCAGCAGAGCTTCCAGAGCCTTTTCACGTCTCAGCAGAGCTTCCAGAGCCTCGTCACGTCTCAGCAGAGCTTCCAGAGCCTCGTCATGTCTCAGCCGAGCTTCCAAGGCCTTCACCGCTGGTCCCGTCCAGCACAGAGCCTTCACCGCTGGCCCCGTCCAGCACAGAGCCCTCACTGCAGGCCCCGTACAGCCCAGAGACTTCTTCACCGCTGGTCCCGTCCGACCCAGAGACTGTTCAATTCACGTCTGCCGATCCAGAGACTTTTCAAGTCACGTCTGCCGATCCAGTGACTGTTCAAGTCACGTCTGCCGATCCAGAGACTGTTCAAGTCGCGTCTGCCAATCCAGAGACTGTTCAAGTCGCGTCTGCCGATCCAGAGACTGTTCAAGTCGCGCCTGCCGATCCAGAGACTGTTCAAGTCACGCCTGAACCTGAGCGCTCAGCGGAGCCTGTGTCTGTTCCTGAGCCTGTTCCTGAGCCTGAGCCCGTGTCTGTTCCGAGCCTGAGCCCGTGTCTGTGTCTGTTCCTGAGCCTGAGCCTGTGTCTGTTCCTGAGCCTGAGCCCGTGTCTGTTCCTGAGCCTGAGCCCTTGTCTGAGCCTGAGCCGGTGTCTGTCCCTGAGCGGGTGCCTGCTCCTGCCTATGACCCCGTAACTACCCTCAATAATTTTTTTTGGGGAGGCAGTAGGTCCTCGCCGTGGCTACCCAGGGGCCCACAGCCAACAGAAAGATCTTCACCGCCCTGGCCGCTCGAAGGGTCTTCACCTCCCTGGCCGCCCGAAGGGTCTTCACCGCCCTGGCATGCCGAAGGGTCTTCACCACCCTGGCCGCCCGAAGGGTCTTCACCGCCCTGGCCGCCCGAAGGGTCTTCTCCGCCGTGGCCGCCAGAAGGGTCTTCTCCACCGTGGCCGCCCGAAGGATCTTCTCCGCCATTGCCACCCGAAGGGGCTTCTCCGTCGTGGCCACCTGAACTGCCTGCTCCACCCTGGTCGCCTGCACAGCCTGGTCCGCCCATGCTCCACGAGCCAGGTCCACCCACACTCCATGGCCCAGGTTCGCCATGACTATGTCCTGGTCCCTTTCCCCTGTGCGGGTCTGGCCCTCCATCCCTCCCCAGGGACCACCTCCGCTTCACCACCCTCCTGAACTATTTTTTTGTTTGTTTTGATGGGCGTCGGGAGCCACCCATGGGGGGGTGGCTATGTCACGGTTTGGGTTTTGTGTCTTGTGTCTTGTTCCTTGTTCTTGTCTGTCATTTGAGTCCCTGTTTGGCATGCGTCTTGTCAATTGTTCCCAGGTGTTTCTTATTAGCCACGCCCCCTTGTTATCTTGTTTGCCTGTGTATTTAAGCCCTGTGTTTTAGTTCAGTCCTTGTGAGTTCTTGATGTTGTAATGTTAGCTGTCTCTTTGTTCCTGTCTGAGGTTCCTGTTCTGAGTTTTCCCTGGATTACCTTTTTGTATTATTATTATTAATAGTGCTTGCTATTGGATTCACTCTTCGTCCTTGCCTCAACGTTACACCGTCTTTGGTCCAGATAGAGAGCCGTGCAGGGAAAAACAAAGTTGGTTTATATCCAAGGCTATATAGTTCTGCCATTACGGACCGGTATTTAGTGCGTTCAGTCGCCACTTCAGGTGCGTAATCCTCGTAGATGGCGACTGGGTTGCCTTGGTAAACGAGTTTTCCTCTTTTGGCTCGAGCCTCCGAAAGATCAACTCTTTTTGACGGTAGCGGTGGAGCCGGATTTCTTTCCGGTCGCTGGTTTACTAACGAGAACTCTGTGTGCCCGGTCAATCTCCGGTGGAGAAGGTAAAATGTGTTCTCCCAGAATGTCGGCGAGTACTTGTGCGTAGAAAACTGAAGGATGCGGCCCTTCGAGCGATTCCGGTAAGCCCACGATCCGTATATTGTTTCGGCTTTATCTTGTAGCTTCGCGTTACACTCAGCCATTGTGGCGCAGGTCGCTTCCAACTCCCGCACCCGTTCATCTAGATCGTTGGCACTCGATTCGAGCGAGGCAATTTTATGTGTGTGATCCGACGGCGTGGTCTGAATGCGATCAATCTTCTCCTCGAGTGTCGAGATGGCTGTTTTGAATTCGTCCGATAAAGCCTGGCGATGTTGTTCCAGAAGCCTGGCCATCGCCGCCATGTTAAGCTCGCTTGTAGCGTCATCTACAGAGTCTGTTTTCGTTTCTGTTTTGCTCTGCTTAGCCGATTTAGTAGTCATGTTTAGACAGAATTATAGTGTGCGTGGTTGATTTGTTCATTTTGAAACAAAATAAACGATCAAATGGGCTTAAAATGTTGGGTTAAACTGAAAGGTACGGGAAGAAGAGACAACACGTCTACTCCATTAGCCTTTTAACCGTCAGTTCAAATCTAGACTAAAAACACATCTCTTTAACCTGGCATACACATAGCACATTATCAATTTTCAATAATTCAAATAATGTAAAAGGATTATTTGGCTGCATAAAGTAGGTCAGCCTGAACCGGGCACACTTCCTATAACACCTGATGTACTCGCTACATTATAAGAAGAATGGCATCTATGCTAATATTAGTCTCTCTGTTTATCCCGAGGTTTACCGTACTCAACCACAACACATGATGTAGTCATCCGGATCCGGCCGGGATCAGATGGTGGACCAGCGCCTAGACACGACCACAATGCATGATGTAGTCAGCCGTATCCAGATCAGATGGTGGACCTGTGCCTAGACACAACCACAACGCATAATGTAGTCAGCCGGATCCTAGCCGTATCCAGATCAGATGGTGGACCTACGCCTAGATAAGGCCACAACGCATGATGTAATCAGCCGGAACCGGGCCGTATCCAGATCAGATGGTGGGCCTGAGCCTAGACAAGGCCACAACGCATGATGTAATCAACCGGAACCGGGCCGTATCCAGATCAGATGGTGGACCTGCGCCTAGACACGACCACAGCACATGATGTAGTCAGCCGGATCCGGGCCGTATCCAGATCAGATGGTGGACCTGAGCCCAGACAAGGCCACAACGCATGATGTAATCAGCCGTAACCGGGCCGTATCCAGATCAGATGGTGGACCTGCGCCTAGACAAGACCACAACACATGATGTAGTCAGCCGGAACCGGGCACTATCCAAATCAGATGGTGGACCTGTGCCTAGATAGGACCACAATACATGATGTAGTCAGCCGGATCCGAGCCGTATCCAGATCAGATGGTGGACCTGCGCCTAGACAAGGCCACAACGCATGATGTAATCAGCCAGATCTGGGGCATATCCAGATCAGATGGTGGACCTGCGCCTAGACAAGGCCACAACACATGATGTAATAAGCCGGATCTGGGCCGTATCCAGATCAGATGGTGGACCTGCGCCTAGACAAGGCCACAACGCATGATGTAATCAGCCAGATCTGGGGCATATCCAGATCAGATGGAGGACCTGCGCCTAGACAAGGCCACAACACATGATGTAATAAGCCGGATCTGGGCCGTATCCAGATCAGATGGTGGACCTGCGCCTAGACAAGTCCACAAAGCATGATGTAGTCCGCAGGATCTAGGCCATATCCAGATCAGATGGAGGACCTGCGCCTAGACACGACCACAACGCATGATGTAATCAGCCGGATCTGGGCCGTATATACATTACATTTACATTTATTCATTTAGCAGACGCTTTTATCCAAAGCGACTTACAAATGAGAACAATAGAAGCAGTTAAACTAACAGTAGGACAACAATACGTAAGTGCTATAACCCTTCTCAGTTTAATTTTAGTGCAGTTTTTTAAATTTATTTATTTATTATTGGATTTTATTGGATCTGATCCGTATCCAGATCAGATGGAGGACCTGCTCCTAGACACGACCACAACGCATCTCTAAAGTTTCAGCAGAGACCGTTTCAACTCGACTCTCCCCTGGAAAAGCCTCATCAACACAACAAAAGTTTTTTTTGAGACAAACGTTTTTCCCCTGTACAGATGAAAACGTTATCAAAATGATTCCCGTTCACATGGATCCGTGTAAACGACTAAAAACCCTGTATAATTCATGCTAGCCAAGTAGTTTGGCGATGTTAATTTGTAAAAGAAAGACAACGTGCCCCTGTACACACACATGCCTATAAACTAAACACGTAATACACGTGCATGCCGTCACCGTTTTCACAGATTCATGTTTTTGAAGTTTACACGGAGATGATAGCAGTATCGCTTTCAAATCTCGTTTTCAAAAACTTGCACTTTCAAACCTACTTCAAAGTTTGTGTTCTCAGGCCACCAAAACGCCGTTAAGTTAATAATTAATGATTTTTTACATCGGAAATTAATCAATAATAATCTTACTTAAGCTAGGTAATAATTTGCTGCTGTAAAGCCAAAACAATCTTTGTTGCATTATTTTCCTATTATCACTCTGAAGCTGCTTTGAAACAATTTGCATTGTAAAAAGCACTATATGAATGACGGTGACTTAATTTGACTAATAATTTCACATTTTTATATCATAATTTCGACTAATGTCATAATTATGATTTACAAATCATGATTTTTTTCTTATGTGCCATATAGGCATTCATACTTGTCTTATATATAGAGCCAAAGTCATTTGTGTTTTTACTGAAATACAAGATCACTTAGATCTTTGATTGTCAAATGCGTTCAAAATAAATGAGAACATGTGAAAATGAAAATTACATTGTGAAAGCCTTTAAATGAAATCTTGAATCAAAAGAACTTCCCCTCCCTCTTCTCTGATGATGTGTTTACTGGCGCGAGGGCGGGGACACCTGTCACTCACATGAGATCAACCAATAGCAACCATCAACCACAACCATCCAATCAATTCCCAAGCCCCGCTACATTTGTTCATGTGTCGACTTTTTAAAGGGAAAGTTCACCCAATTAACACTTACCCTCAAGTTTATTCCAAACCTGTAGAATATGGCAGCATTTACATTTTTGGGGGAACAATCCCTTTAAGTAAACAGCGGTAAATATGTTTATTGTTAATATGAAGTGATTGATTTAGGTAAAGCAGCGCCCTCTGCAGGTCAGAACCGGCCACTGCGCTCATGCGACACATTCAAATATATGATGCAAAGCGTTCACACACCCAATCCACTCATATTGGCACCGCTGTTATGCCCATGAATTAGAGCCAATATGCCTTATTCTATATAAACAATCCAAATATTACAGCTAAAATAACACGAATCCAACATTACTTGCAGCATTATTTGTTTTTCTACTTGCATACTAAATGTACAGACGCAGCAGGGTAACCGCGTGACAGCGAACGGCGGATTCGTCAGTATAGAGAGAAGCATAGAAATAATCAAGGACAAATGGATAGTTCTGGTTGGATTTTATCATATATCTGCGCTGACTGACTGTATGTTACGAATTTGAAATACTTACGCCAAAATACTTTTAAAAACTCCGGTTCCAGAGTGGAGGATTGGTGAATGTGCGGATGCGGATCGCACGTTAGCCCCTTTGTTCGCTAGCTTCAGTTCCTGGTGTTTTCAGTGTGTGATGATCAGAATTCATAAAGGATCTAGTAATTCTGCTCAAACTCTTCTGTTGTGAATTAAACTCATCTCAGTGTCAATTCTCATTCTCGGAGGGAGCGTGAAAACCGCCGTGTACACTGGAGTAGTAACGTTAAGTGTTTACGACAAAACACTTTCACCTGTTAGAGATCTGATTGTGAGTAAAATGATCATATTAACTCATATTTCACATGCTAGTGTTTTTATATGTGGCACATTTGCAAAGTAAAGGCGGGTTTGCATACAATCAGCCACTAAGAAAAACTACCATGGAAATACCATGTGTTTGAACCTGTACCATGGTAAATTCTTTGAAGTTTTTTTTAGAGTATAATGTAAATACATTGTATATGACTATGGTAATCATTTAGTACAACAGTATGATGCTAGTTTTTTTTCATAAAGCTTAATGTATGAATTTCAGTGCATGTGTTGTAGTAAACAGATTAAACGAGTCTCTGACATAATTCGTGTTCACGTGTAAAGCTGCAGAAATCAACAGATACATAACTTAATGGAGGGAAATGCATATTACACTGTTACTCTTCAGTCAGTTCAAGGCTGCTGTTTCTGATCTAGAAACGATTTTCACTCAGAAATTACTTGTAAATTTCAGGAAGTACACAGAATTGCCAAGGAACACATTGAATTAATAGAATCTTCTGTAACACTTTATTTTACAGTGACATATGTAACAACGTATTAATAACAGTAAATTATGCATAATTACATGCATTTAACCCTTAACCAAATCCTAATCCCACCCTAACCCTATAGTAAGTAGCCTACATGTAGTTGCTTAATATTACTCAGTACTTAAATATATAATTACAATGTAACAATGACACCTTAAAACGAAGTGTAACCGAATTAATGTTCTTGTGAGACTCCAGTAATCTATGTTTTGACTTCAAAACATCATGTTTCCAGTGCATTTTAATAGCCAACTTGTGATCGGAAGGACTTATTTTTAGGGATGCACGATATATATCGACCGAAAGAAAAAAATTTTTTTAGGGCCTCGGGTCATTTTGACCCGCAAGGGAAAGATTTGTTGCAAACCGTGAGTTAATGAAGTTAACTTTTTTGTTTGTGGTCCACACAGATGTAAGTCGTGACGCTGCGGTGTGCATCGACGGCATGGGACTGGACTTCGACGTCAAGACGTTCTGCCACAACCTGCGTGCGACCAAACCCCCGTACGAGTGTCCGGTGGAAACCTGCCGAAAGGTCTACAAGAGCTACAGCGGCATCGAGTACCACCTGTACCACTATGACCACGAGAACCCGCCTCCGCCTCAGGCAAGCCCTCAGAAGAAGCGCAAGGGTCGTCCGCCGCGCTCCTCCTTACCCGGCTGTGCCGACGGACCCGACTCCAGCACCGGCTCAGGGGTCACCGGGCCGGTGCCGACACCGGGAAGCCCGACTGATCGTTCGGACTCGCCCGTCAGAGAAACCATGACCTACGCCGAAGCCCAGCGCATGGTGGAGCTCGAGATCCGCGGGCGGGTCCACCGGATCAGCATCTTCGATAACCTGGATGTGGTTTCGGAGGAGGACAGTGGTGCCGAGGAGACTCCGGTGTCGGGAACGGGCCCGTGTAATGGAGGCGACACCCCGGGAATCGGGAAGGACCGGTTAGACGGGGCCAACGGGGAGAAAGGCACTCAGAAAACGGGGAAGCACAAGAGTAAAGAGAAGAAGAAGGACTCATCTCATCATCATCACGTGAACCCGCCCGTCAAGCTGCCGGAGGTGGTGTTTCGAGAGCTGGACCAGGACCGGCCCGATGCGCCCCCCCGACCCATGTCTTACTACAGGTACAGCTCAAACTCCTCGCAAAAGTTGCGTTACACACATGCGTATGTAAGGGATAATGTACATCCAGCTGGTGGTTCTCTCAAAATAAACCTGAGAGGGTGATCAGGACGTGAAGCGAAGGGGGTTAATTCTGAGCTAACACACACACACACACACACACACACACACACACACACACACACACACACACACACACACACACACCTGACGGGGGTTTATTCTGAGATGACACACACACCTGAAGGGGGTTTATTCTGAGATCACACACACACACACACACGCACGCACACACACCTTAAGGGGGTTTATTCTGAGATATCACACACACATACACACACACACCTGAAGGGGGTTTATTCTGAGATAACACACACACTCTCTCACACACACAGACACACTCACTCACACTCACTCACTCACACACACACACACACACACACACACACACACACACCTGAAGGGAGCTTATTCTGAGATATCACACACACATACACACACACACCTGAAGGGGGTTTATTCTGAGATAACACACACACACACACACACACACACACACCTGAAGGGGGTTTATTCTGAGATCACACACACACACACACATACACACACACGCACACACACCTGAAGGGGGTTTATTCTGAGATCACACACACACACACACGCACACACACCTGAAGGGGGTTTATTCTGAGATCACACACACACGCACACACACCTGAAGGGGGTTTATTCTGAGATAACACACACTCACACTCACACACACACACACACACACACACACACACACACCTGAAGGGGGTTTATTCTGAGATATCACACACACACACACACGCCTGAAGAGGGTTTATTCTGAGATCACACACACACACACACACACACACACACACACACACACACACCTGAAGAGGGTTTATTCTGAGATATCACACACACACACACACACACCTGAAGAGGGTTTATTCTGAGATCACACACACACACACACACACACACACACACACACACACACACACACACACACACACACACACACACACACACACACACACCTGAAGAGGGTTTATTCTGAGATCACACACACACACACACACATACACACACCTGAAGCTAGACAGACATTTAATCTTAGCAGTATGTTTAAGTCAACATGAAATTAGAAAATTGACCCAACGTACTTTCTTTAAAACAGTATATGTTCACTGGTTTGGGATTGTTATGTTTTTTTTTTTGTTATTTGCCGAGGCTGCATTTATTTGATTAAAAATACAAAACAAACAGTAATATTGTTAAATATTATTACAATTTAAAATAACTGTTTCTATTTTAATATATTTTAAGATGTAATTTATTCCTGTGATCAAAGCTGAATTTTCATCATCATTACTCCAGTCTTCTAGCCTGTGTAAACCCAGACAAATTCCGTCAAATTTAGATTTGCTCTGAAAGTTAGTCTGGCAAAGAGCTCATTCAAACCCATTTCCAATCCGCCGAAATCGAGGCACCAATCAGAAACGTTGGGGCGGGCTTTACACGATGACGACAGCGCTGGGATTTTGAAGCAGATTTTGTAGCCTACATTACAAAGATGGATGCCGCCGTCGAACATCACTCGTTCGAATCAGCTATCGCGTCTGTTTTAAGCGATTTGAACGTTTCCTTTTAGTTAAAACCCGAGCAAAGAACAACACTCGGAGATGTTTCTCCTCCGCTCTGCATACGTCATCTCCTTCATCGCTCTGATTGGGTTTAGGTCTATCCGCGACGTCCGTTGGTGACGCCCCTCTGGAAATGATTTGTCTATGACGCTTTGCCAGACCATAACTCTGTTACAACTGAGAATGGTCTGGTTTTAACCAGGCTACCAGTCTTCAGTGTCACATGATCCTTCAGATATCACTATAATATGATGAATTGATGATGCTCAAGAAACATTTATGATTATTATCAATGTTGAAAACAGCTGTGTACATTTTGATTCTTTGATGAATAGAAAGTTCAAAAGAACAGCATTTATCTGAAATAGAATCTTTTGTTACATTATAAATGTCTTTACTTTCACTTTTGATCAATTGAATGTGTCCTCGATGAATAAAAAGTATTGATTTCTTTTAGCCTATTTCTTTCCAAAAAAAAAAAGCTCTTACTGACCCCAAACTTTTGAACGGTAGTGTTTAATGTTACAAAAGCTTTCTATTTCAGATAAATGCTGTTCTTGAACTTTCTATTCATCTCATCAAAAAATCTTCAACATTGATAATAACAACAAAGTCTTCAACATTGATAATAATCATAATCTTAAACGTTTCTTGATCATCAAATCATCATATTATAGCGATTTCTGAAGGATCATGTGACACTGAAGACTGGAGTAATGATGCTGAAAATTCAGCTTTGATCACAGGAATAAATTACACTTTACTACATATTCACATAGAAACAGATATTTTAAATTGTACAAAATATTACTTTTTCTTTTTTTTTCTTCAAATAAATGATGCAGCCTTGGTGAGCAGAAGAGACTTCTTTCAAAAACATTAAAAGTCTTACCGATGCCAAACCTTTGAACGGCAGTGTGTGTAATCGTAATTCCTTCAGGTGTGAGATGTCATGAGTTCTGAAGTTGATCTTAGCAGTATGTTTAAGTCAAAATGAAATAAGAAAAATAACCCAACTTACTTTCTTTAATACATGTCCGTGGTCTTGAACAGTCCAGCAGTGCTCGTTATTCCCAAAAAAAGTTTGCTCTTATAATCTTTTATCTAAACTCTATCATGTTCCATTGAATCGCTCAATCAGTGTTTCAGCCACAGAATGACGTCAATAAAACAGCTTGTGAACAAAGTCACATAATGTCACAGTTCACAGTTCATTAGTTAGCTATAAAAACACTAGAGAGGAGCTTAATTACTGTTAATGATGTCTTGAAGACAAGTGTTAATGAAACTACTGTATGTGCAACTGAGTTGTAGCTATACAAATATTTCAGTTCATTTCATCGGTTGCTCATTTTTTATTTTTGTCATTATTATATCTGAAAATTGGGGATGAACTGATACATAAATTTTGGCCGATACTGATAATTCTTTGTATTTGAAAGCCGATATCCGATATATTCGACAATAAATCTGAATCAGAATTTATAAATCATTTTTTAAAAAGCCTTATTACAAAAACAAACGTGTTGCCAGTAAAATTCATGTCTCAAACACACAATTATGAGTTTTGCTGCAAATGTTGCACTTTACCTTAAAGTCATACGGTAATCATAAAATAATTTTGAATGCATTTTTAAACCATCATGGCAAACAGTGCGCATCTGAAGAGTCTCAGCTGAAGAAAAGAATAAATTATTTATCGGCTTTAATATGTCGGACAAATTTTATTTTCGGGCCGATAACTTTAACAATAAAAAATAAGCAAGCAGCAATTATCGAGGCCAAGCACAAGACGACGATAAGACATGCCAACATGGCAGGGAGTGTCAGACCAACTGCAGCAATTAAAGACATTTTAAGATAATTTAAGGGAAAATAGCCAAATAATCATATACAGTCTGTAATAATATGATTGAATGGTTTTTCACTTTTGACCAATAGGTGGCGCAGTTACGAAATTGATGTGGTGTGGTCAGAGTGAGGTGACAATGACACAGTTTGGTGTCAATATGTCAAGGCATTGCAGAGATAAAGCCTGAATAGTCATTTTGGCATCATGCCTCAAATTTGCTGCTACGGTACACGATAACGGTTTCGTCTGTCAACACAAAATTGATAACATGTAATCGGCACGGTCAGGAGATGATTCGATTTTGGTGAAAATCAGACAAACGGTCTAGGAGGAGTTAGAATAAGTAGGTTTTGAAAGAAAATCAAGATGGCGGACAGGAAGTTTTGCCAAATATGCCAAACTTTATATCTATGTTCTCAAAGGAATCTATTAAGATAAGTGTCATTACAAAAGGCAACTTTATTCAACAGTTCATGACGCCCTGAATCTAACGAGACCACTTTTATGATTTTTTGACAAACCGTTCAGAATTTATAACCAAAAATAGCCATTTTTTGTATCTCCAGACCAGTAGGTGGCGCTGTGTCGAAACGCAGCATGTAGGCTCAAGTCATGCTTGTGATGACATGCCCCAAATTTGGTCTGAATACGATAAAGTGTTACGGAGATACAGCCTTTCGTCTGTTTCTGCAAGCTCTACGCAAAATTAGTTTGTGCGGTATTCAAGAACGGTTTGACGAATCAACTTGATTTCCACAGCTTTTTGTCGGCATGGTCTAAAGATGATCTGGTTACATCGGAGCAACCATCTAGGACGAGTTCGAAAAAGTACGTTTTAAAAAAATTCAAAATGGCGGAAGGATTTTCATAACGGAAAATGATGTCATATGGTGCAATCGAATCGTCTTGAGCCAAGGAATCAGTGGAAACAAGTTCGTTTCTAGCCTTTACGGTTCAAAAGTTACTAGCATAAACACGAGTGAAACTTTGGACAGTTGGTGGTGCTAGAGGGATTGAGTTAGAGACTCCAAATTTGCTATGGTGAAAGTTCAGACTGTCCTCTATCAGTGTGCCAAATTACATTACTTTCCCGCAAGGGGTTCTATGGGCTGTCATAGACTTACATACGCAAGAAGAAGAAACGGAAGAAGTGCTTTCAGTGCTTGGCCCCTAATTAACATATATCGGCCGATACTGATATGGTGGCTGATATATCGAGTAGGCCTGTCGCGATAGTCAATAAATCAATTAATCGCACGATAAAAAAAAATGAGCTCAATAATTTTTCCAGCCGCGATATTTTCCATTTCAATGCTTGTTTGTTTTCCTCGTCTCTGACCGCCACACATTGATTTTCGATTGTTTTTTTATTATTATTATTGTTTTTTTTACTAAGCCCAAAATCATATTTGATTGCAGAGCGCCGTAGTGCATTCGCGCAGCACTCTCTCTCTCTCCCTCACTCGCTCGCTCGCTTGGTGGACATAGACTGCAATTCACTTTTGCTTTATTTGAACAAAGCTTTATGCTGGCGAAATTATTTTTCAAAAGTTTTTTGCATTTGGCCTGTTGAGGCTTTTTTTGTTTGTTTGTTTGTTTGTTTGTTTGTTTACAAAGGTCCTAACTGGCAGTTTTGCCTGTTATGGAATGTATCACTATTTATGTCTGAGCCTAATGTTTAATATTTTTTGAAGTGCAGTTTAGTTTACATCCATTTTATTTATTGTTTTTGGCATTTATTCAAGTGCATTTTTTGTTAACAGAGACTGATTTTAACAGAGCTTTTATTGTTTTTGGTTGTTTTGTTCATTTATTGCATTAAATAGTCTTTAGAAATAAAAGTTTATTGATCTTTGAAAGGGTGTACCTGCATTATTATGCCATTATCATTATTTTAGATGAAAATGGTCTCAGAACGACAAATATTATCGTTTATTTTCAATATTATTGTTTATCGCAACAATTTCTTGGACAGTTTATCGTCCAGCGAAATTTGTTATCGTGACAGGCCTAATATCGAGCATCCCTTATGAAAATAAATAGCAGCTGAATATATAGTTTGGGCTCTGGTGTTAATTATCACCTCTAATGTACCAAATAAAGTGTATAGTTTACAGCATTATTTGGGAAAGATGTTCTTTTCCTTCAGAAAATTATGCTATCGGTATCGGCAGATATAATTCTAATTAATTGGTGTCGATGAAGGAATTTGGCATCAGTGCATATCTATTTAAAATCATATTTGCATGAAGGTACCAATATATAAATACGAATTATAAAAATATGGAAATGATACAAAAAGTGCATTTTCCTACATGAAGTTGCAACAACAAAGCAAGTTGTCAGAAGAACAAAAAGGCATAACAAAACAAGTGGCAGGTCTATTAGATTGCATGATTTAATGTGCATATCAATTCTGACAGATTTTTCTGTCCCGTCCGTTGCTATGGTTATATCACTGTCAATCATCGCATTTTCCGATCCAATCCCGCATTTAATTACGGTTGTCAATCCAGAAGATTTGCAGCGTGTGGCAAGTAGCATGAGAAATGTAACACTTTTATTCAAAGTGTGAATGTGTAATAAACAAAGCGAGCAAAGAGCGCTGTCAATCACCTCAGAGCTTTTGTTATGCTGCTTGATATATGCATTGTTTTATTGTATTGTTATAATTATAATCACATTGTTTGTAAATAGGTTTATCATTTACTGAACCTATAGTCGAGTCAAGTCACCTTCATTTATACAGCGCTTTTAACTATATGGATTGTTTCAAAGCAGCTTTACAGTGATAATAGGGAATTACAGTAACAGAGATTGTTTTGGCTTTACAGCAGCTCTAGAATAAAGTTATTGTCCAGCTAAAGTTAGTTTTAGCTGGATATATAGCGTCCAATGATATTTTCCAATTCATAGCGTCCAATGAATTGGAAGTTTCGCACATTTACATTCAAATGAGGCATATTTCACTCCAAAAGAGTGTTTTATAGTTCGTTGTGAACCGCAGTGAGGTTTGCATGTAAAACCCTGACGCCACGTCCTTCTCCTCCTTTAGGTACATTGATAAGTCTGCCGAGGAGCTGGATGAAGAGGTGGAGTATGATATAGACGAGGAAGACTACATCTGGCTGGACATCATGAACGACAGACGTCGCACTGATGGGGTGGCGCCCATCCTTCAAGAAGTGTTCGAGTATCTGATGGACCGACTGGAGAAGGAGTCTTACTTTGAGAGCCACAACAAGGTGAGATTTACAGCAGTGCTTTAATGAAGCTTTACTGTCAAACACTCCATAAGTCTTAAAGGGGTCCTATAATGCCCTTCTCACACGATGTAAAATAAGTCTTTGATCTTCCCAGAGTGTGTATGTGAAGGTTTAGCTCAAAATAACCCACAGATATTTATTATAGCGTGTTCAAATTATCACTTTTTGAGAGTGAGCAAAAACACGCCGTTTTTGTGTGTGTCCCTTTAAATGCAAATGAGCTGCTGCTCCCAGCTTAAGGGGCGGAGCTTCAAGAGCTTGTGTGTGTGTGTGTGTGTGTGTGTGTGTGTGTGTGTGTGTGTGTGTGTGTGTGTGTGTGTGTGTGTGTGTGAAAATTTCAAAAACTTTTAGCCTTTTGTTTAAACCGGAGTCGGACAATGATGGAGAGACTCAAGAAGAAGTGACAACATGTAGACAACAGGACATTTCTGAATGGTTAGTTGTAGTCGGTGAGTCGATATTATCGGCCAATATTAGGCATTTTCATAACTATCGGTAAATATTTTTAATGGTCGATAAATTAATATAAAAAAATGCGGCGTGCGGTGATTCATGTAAGGGTGGCGCTGCCAATAAAACACCTAAAAGCTGTCACAATGAACTGGCAAAAGCAATGATATGAATACATCTAATATAGCAAGGAGACATTTTAATTGTTTATTAATAACAAGTGTTTTCATTCATTGTGGGCTGCAAAGATGAAGTTGAGGATGCAGACTAGCGATCTTTGAACGCGCCAGAGAGAAATGCACATTGCATACGGATTACAGCAGAGAGCAGTCTGTCCTTCGTTTTGAATTGTTCTGTTTAAAAGTAGACATTTCAATAGATATATTTCTCAAGTCTATACGCTGAGTTTCGGTTCATTTATGAGACGAGTTGCAGTTCACTCGCCGGCGCCTCCGTTTCGAGATTATCTATTGTCTGCTATATTTACTTCTTATTTATTAAATCCAGGCAATTGGTTGATGAAACATTTATTAAAATTAAGATACAATTAATACAAAACGAAATTTACTGTAATGAAAGGCTTTGTGCTTTCTGTTCGACGTCTATGTGAAAGTTTTAAAGCACTTTAGTGCTGCTTTCAGAGCGGTCATGCCCATAACATTGTTTCTTCCAAAAATGCGAACTCGAAAAATAAAATGAATATTTTATGTTTTGTTGAGAGCCAACCCTTCTTCATCCGGTGGGTAGTAGATTATTACTTTTGATTTGCGCCGTGTAATTCACAGAATTGATTTCTCTGCTATATACCAGCCTCTGTCACGTATTGTGTGAGCTTGTGACTATTGCAAGCGTAGGCCTACAGCTGAGAAGTCCTGATTATATTGTCTGCTATATTTATTTCTTATTTATTAAATCCAGGCAATTGATTGATGAAACATTGACAGTAAACTGATGCCTCGTTCTGCTCTGTAACGGGCGCTTTTCCGTGTCTCGGGTAAACAGCTATTGCGACGTGAGCAGTAACGGCCGCGTCCGGTGTAGACAGTGTTAAAGCTCATTCTGCCTATAACGCTACGCTACAGCATCAAGCTATATTATAATCATTTATATAATTATAACACTTTATATAGGGCCATTTTGCATTAAGTGGTATAGTTTCACGGTACATTTTGCGTAAGTATTCAAAATACTATAAAAGTACTGTACATATGTAATTAAAAACATTTTCGTTATGATATTATTCATTTTACTTTAGTAAAAAGATCTGAGTTGTTTCTCCACTGGTAGAGATTAGAGGAATTAAGAATAAAAATAGAAGATAATAAGGTTTTGTTAGTGACACTTTTGATATATTTATTGAAGCTGTTTTATATAACGTGACTAAATTAAAAGACAAAGTCGTTAGTGAAGATTATGCAACAGTATTTAGAATATAATATAATATAACATGCAATGCAAATTAGTTTGGTTACAGCTCAAATGTGTCTTTCTCATTCTATCATTCCCCCATTATCTGTCACACAAGTGTTTGATCACCACATTTGAGTGATCATTGCGAAACATTTATATATTTATTCTGTTTAAATACTGTATTTATATACAGTAGCCATCAAAAGTTTGTACACACCAATAGGAAAGTGTGTCCAAACTTTTGACTGGTACTGTACTATGATGCACATAAATAATATTGCTACTGTACACAAATAAAATCGGCCGATATATCTGTATCAGGCTTTTTTTATCGGTATCGGTATCGGCCCCCAAAAATCCATATCAGTCGGGCTCTAGTTAGTTGGTGAATTTGTTGCTGATGTGGAGTTAACTATCTTCTAGTCATTGATTGGCATATTCTGTCATGATAATCTATAAATTGCATTCCCAGGGGCGGGGTTTATCTAAATTTTAGGGTTAGAGATGTCACTAACAAACTAACTTGTGCTTTTTCGGATATTACCTTTCAGGCAGTGTGTAATCCAGCTGTTTATGAATGTAAAAGCTCTGCAAAGTTTTAAAGCTCAAAGCACAGCTAAATGGAGTTATTGTCTCCTAAAAGAAATGATTGATTCTGAACTGAACGGAGTCGTTCCAGTCTTAGTAGGTTTGTCACTAATTTGCATAATTCCAGCCTCTGGTCTTGATTGGCTGATCAGCGTCTCTTAGCTCTGCCCTCTAACACTAGTGTATCAGAGACTGGGAGAGTTTGGTTCGTGTTGTTCATGTCGAGAAGACGCTGTTTTCTGCTGACAAAGCAAATCCACTTTGATGAGATTGATACGGTAAAACCCACGCCATCGTTACTGTTCGTATCGCTGTGATCAAGAGCTGAGATTCAGATATGATAATGAGTGTTTTCTTTCTGACCAATCACAGCAGAGCAGCTCTCAGAGAGGCGGGGCTTAGAGAGACTGAATCCTTGATCGAAAAGTTTAGACTGAAACAGTAGGCGTGTTTCTATTACCCTTCAAATTGAAATTGAGAATTGAAAATACGCCCAATGGAAACAGTGGTTTTACAGGCAATTCGAAAAAGGAATATTTTGCAAAACTGCAACTGAAATAGTTTTTTTTCGCATTTACAGTCACACCACGTACGTAAAAGTCGATCATTATTTAAAGATGACTTCGTATGTTTGGACGGAGTTCTATATTAAACTCATAAAAGATAAAAGTATCACAGGAATACTGAAGCAGAAGATGGAGAAACACTGTATGTGCCGCTCACAGTATAAGGGTCTTTCCTTGACATTAATGCTTGGAAAACACGCTTGCGTCTCCTTCAGTTAATAATAATGACTAGTGCAGTGTCTGCAATATACGTAAACCTACTAACATCCGTTGCCAATATTATTGGAACGACTTGACGCAAGAGGAAAAAATTACGTTTTAGGTGCATTACATTCGGTTAATGGAAACGCTGTCATTTCGCAATCGTTTTTTATCGACATTTAAAGGGACTATGTGTAGTTTTTTAGGTATTTTATTATCTAAAATCAATATTTTTATTCATAAATATGTCCTCAATGGTGTACAAGTACCTCTGCCAATTATCTGATTCATCCTCGTAAGCGGAGAATTTATTATCTTTATATACATGTGACGGGTAGGTCCACGGAGGCTTCCATGTCGTTCCGCCATCTTGAAAAACTATAATAGCAGAGAGGGACAAAAAGTACTAGGCAAACGCGTTTCCACAACGTGTTTTCGTTCAGAGCCAGCGTCACGTGACTGAAAGCAGCAGAAACGGAGGAGCAGAGCAGTGAGAGGCGCTTCACGGCCCCGGCAAGTTTAAAAGCTGCATTGCACTGTTATTATTCATACTGTAACATTCGTGTGTTCGTTGTGTCAAGTTACGGTTTGTTTGAAATAACAAACCTGTTCACCCGAAGGAAAACTCGATGAAGTGCTATTAGAAGACATCCTGTCAAAGCTTTTTGGTACATAACAGCTACCGTAGATGCAACGCGCATTTGAAAAAGCGAGGCGCTGGAGAGCACAATTCGTTTGAATCCGAAATACAATTTCACCGCTAGATGGGAGAAATTCCTACACAATGTCCCTTTAAAAAATATTTGCAAAAGTTTTGCCCAAATCTGTAATGGACACGCAGATACTATGAGAAAAGAAAAAAAGTGTTTTTTGACCTTGGATGCATGTTAACCTATTGTAAGAGACTCAAAAACAAAATTAGGAAGCTTTAAAATGGCATAATGTGTGTTTTCCACCAGCGTTTGAATGATTCCTCACACCATGTGTGTTGAGGAGAGTGTTATCAGAGGAACAATTTTTACCAGAAAACAGCTGAAAAACCCACAAACACACACTGAAAGAGGAACTTGAGCCACACTAACGGACCAGAAGATCAGTGTTTTTAACAACATCTTAACAATAACACCTCAGCATAGTGAAGGCAAGTTTTGCACACACCAGAAAATATAAAAACCTAGTTTAAATGGACAAGAATAGGATATTGTTAAATGATTTTTGAATTGGAAGCTGTTTAAAAGAGCTTTATTGTATGTGTATTAAAAGGGCAGATTAAACGTTCATTTCTTACTATCAAAACATAATGGTAGTATTTTTTTGTGGCATACAAAAAAAAAAGCTAAATTCAGCAGATTTGGATGACATTAGGGCTTTCCGATTATGGCGAAAATTGCGTCGTTTTGGGCAATGTTGAGATCATGATTTCTTAACGCAATTGCTTATTGACAAATATCATGTTAGGTTTGGGCGATATGACCATGTCATTTTTTTTTTCTAATAATGATATACATCATAATCATAGGTCAGGGTTGTTCCTGGGTCAGAAATGGTTTTCGGTGGTGGCAGACGAACACAGTGCACACGACCCATGTGAACAAGCCCAGTGCTGACAATAAATCCAAGATAAATGCGAAGAAACAGTTTGTAATAAATCTCATTCTATGTATTAAAATAATCATTGTCAGGACAGATCATAAAAAAATTGTGCAGGTCTGAAAAGTTTAATCTGTGTCCATTCTCGGTGCTATTTTCCCCCAGAAGTTATGATTGATAAAAATGTCTTTGTATTCTTTAAAACTAAAGTTGCGACTGTCTCATAACCTCCTCACTCAAGCGCTTGTCAATGTGGGAGTGTGTTGTTGCTCTGTCAGTTCTGTGTACTATGGTTCCACCTGGTGGAACGACTGATTTGTGCAAAACAAATTTAAAGGGATAGTTAACCCAAAAATGAAAATCACCCTATGATTTACTCGCCCTCAAGCCATGTATATGACTTTCTTCTTCCAGACAAACACACAATCAGACTTATATTATAAAATGTCCTGGCTCTTCCAAACTTTAGAATGGGAGTGAATGGAAGATGATATTTTGAAGCCCAAAAATCTCTCTTCACACACACACACACACACACACACACACACACACACACACACACACACACACACACACACACACACACACACACACACACACACACACATAATTTAGTATGTTTATTTAATCATTTCCCTCGTGGGGATCCGCTGCTCCCTCAATGTAGGTGATCTCAGGTTTTACTATCCTTGTGGGGACATTTGGTCCACAATGTAATATAAACCTGTACACACACACACACACAGATGATTGTGATTGCTGATGCTCTCTCTCTCTCTCATGCAGGGCGACCCCAGCTCTCTGATCGATGAGGACGCTGTGTGTTGCATCTGCAACGACGGCGAGTGTCAGAACAGTAACGTGATCCTGTTCTGTGACATGTGTAACCTGGCGGTGCACCAGGAGTGTTACGGCGTGCCCTACATCCCCGAGGGCCAGTGGCTGTGCCGGCGCTGCCTGCAGTCGCCCTCGCGAGCCGTCGACTGCGCGCTCTGCCCTAACAAGGGCGGCGCCTTCAAGCAGACCGACGACGCACGCTGGGCTCATGTAGTGTGTGCGCTCTGGATCCCGGAGGTGAGACACACACACAGACACACACACATACACACACACACTTCAAGCAGACCGACGATGCGCGCTGGCTGGGCTCATGTGGTGTGTGCGCTCTGGATCCTGGAGGTGAGACACACACACTAGAGATGCGCGGATGGGCTATTATTTCATCTGCAACCGCATCACAAAACTCATCATCCGTCCGCCATCCATCCGCACCAACGTTTTTGACATATTTTCCCGCCCGCCATCCGCTGATACAAGGCACTGCTGATGACAGCCGCGAGACTAGAAACCGCCCGCCACCCGCCCGAATTTAACTAAAATATTTTTTTACGTTACGTCATCCGCCCGATCCGCGGTTTATCCGTAGAGTCCGCGGCTATAACCGCCAACTGCGCATCTCTAACACACACACACACACACACACACACACACACACACACACACACACACACACACACACACACACACACACACACACACACACACTTCAAGCAGACCGACGACGCACGCTGGGCTCATGTGGTGTGTTCGTTCTGGTTCCCAGACGTGAGCCTTTCAGTGCTTATATCGCTAACAATATCAGTATCGGCCGATATACGTACATTTTTATTATGATCGTTATCAGCCTGAGGTGAACCTTTCAGTGCTTATATCGCCAACAATATCGGTATCGGCCAATATACGTTCATTTTTATTGTGATCGTTATCAGCCTGAGGTGAACCTTTCAGTGCTTATATCGCCAACAATATCGGTATCGGCCAATATACATTCATTTTTATTGTGATCGTTATCAGCCTGAGGTGAGCCTATCAGTGCTTATATCGCCAACAATATCGGTATCGGCCAATATACGTTCATTTTTATTGTGATCGTTATCAGCCTGAGGTGAACCTTTCAGTGCTTATATCGCCAACAATATCGGTATCGGCCAATATACGTTCATTTTTATTCTGATCGTTATCGGCCTGAGGTGAGCCTTTCCATGCTTATATCGCTAACAATATCGGTATCGGCCAATATACGTTCATTTTTATTCTGATCGTTATCGGCCTGAGGTGAGCCTTTCCATGCTTATATCGCTAACAATATCGGTATCGGTCAATATACGTTCATTTTTATTCTGATCGTTATCGGCCTGAGGTGAACCTTTCAGTGCTTATATCGCCAACAATATCGGTATCTGCCTATATACGTACATTTTTATTGTGATGGTTATCGTGCTTATATCGGCATGGTACAGATCGTTATCTGCCAGATAAAATTTTTTGTCCGATAAATTAAAGCCGATAAATAATGGATAATTTTCTTCAGCAGAGACACTTCAGATGCACACTGTTCATGATTTTGAATTGCTTAAATATTATTGGAATCACTTCTAAAAAAGAAATTACAGTTCAGTGCAACATGTGCAGCGCAAGTCTGTCATATCGGCTACATAAAATTATAATGAGAACATCATTGTTGTGTGCTTGATATGGATTTAATGGTGAGATTTTTGTTTCGTAATGGGGCTCTCAAAAATTATATAAAAATATGAATTTAGTTTTTATCTGCCAATATATCGGTTATTGGCTTTCAAATATAATGTATTATCGGTATTGAAAAAAAAATTCATATCGTTACATGTCTAGTTTCAGTGATTGCACTTGTGTTTTGCATTATGACACATTCAGGCATTTTTTCCCTCACACAATTTCCCTCTTTCCGTCCAGGTGTGTTTTGCTAATACAGTGTTCCTGGAGCCCATCGACAGCATCGAGCACATCCCTCCCGCGCGCTGGAAGCTAACATGCTACATCTGCAAACAGCGCGGCTCCGGCGCCTGCATCCAGTGCCACAAAGCGAACTGCTACACCGCGTTCCACGTAACGTGCGCTCAACAGGCCGGCCTCTACATGAAGATGGAGCCTGTGCGCGAGACCGGCGCCAACGGGACGTCCTTTAGCGTGCGCAAAACGGCGTACTGTGACATTCACACACCGCCAGGATCGGCCCGGCCGCTGGCGGGTGTGGGCGGGGCCAGCACATGTGCTGGCGGGGCCAGCGCAGGCTCCTCCCCCAGCGAGGGTGAGGCCGAGGAAGAGGAGGATGAGGCGGGCGGAGAGGAAGATGGGAAGGGATGGAGCTCGGAGCGGGCGAAGAGGGCTAAAGCTAAATCACGACTGAAGATGAAGAGGGCCAGAAAGATCCTGGCGGAGAGGAGAGCGGCCGCACCGGTGGTGTCAGTGCCGTGTATTCCTCCACACAAGTACGCAGGATATATGCTTTTTTTAAACAAATTATTTATTCATTCATAAATCATTTGGGAGTTGTCGACCGATATGGTTTGGTAACGTTTGAATATTAATGATTTTGCTTCTGCTTATCGATTCCGATTCTTATCGATTCCTAATTTAGATTCCAATAAGGTAAAAAAAAAATAACCCGGTAGATATCATACACATTTAGTCTTAATGCAAAACATTTAATTATAGCTGAATATCAAGAACAAAAGTCAACAGGCTAAAGAACACTGACCCAAGGAACGTTTACCTGTGGTTTAAAAATACTAAAGAAAAACAACTAGGCTAGCCTAACTAATATAAATTTCAAACATTATTAAACAAGTAAACACGGAGGGGCTGGAATTCGGAGAGCGGCCGCACCGGTGGTGTCAGTGCCGTGTATTTCATCATCCGGTTGTAATCATCAGTCTGATGCAACACAGAAAAACAACACATTTTTGGCAATTAATCAGCACCGATTGCTGGAACGATCTGTTATCAGTGCCGATAATCGTCAAAAATCCATACCGATAGTTTTTCTGTGTTGCATCCATTCCTGGAGCGTCTAAGAAGGGTCTGCTGTCATTACGCAGTACGAGAGCGGCCTCTAGAGGCCAAATAAAACCGTCACTGACGCCTCTTGCTGTTTGTTTTGACAAAACCGATCAATCGTTCAACCTCAAAAGCACTGGTGTGAAAGAGCTGCTGGAGTTGAGTGTGTTGTGTCTTCTGGTTTAGGTTGAGTAAGATCAGATGATTAGGTCATATAGGCAATTAGGCTCACATGATATATGGCTTATTTAGGGCTGGGGCGGTATGGATTTTTTCTAACCGTGGTTGAAAAGCAAGATTTTCCCGCGGTATGGCGGTAAACCGCTTTAAATAGCCAGCACGAACCCCCCCCCCCCCTCGACAGACTTTCGCGCACGCACCAGAAGTCGTTTTTGCTAGACAGACTTTGTTAAATATTGTCACCTACATCCGAAAAAAAACTAGCACAATTTGAAATAGTCAAATTTTCATCAAGCAGTAATTTGGCATGAACCAATCACTGAATAGATTTCCTTATTTGAGAATATTCTCAGATACATTCGCATTGAATTCATCATTTTCAGGAGAATACATTATGATGTTCACATTGGAAAAGAAAGAACACCTATGTCTTAATTACAAATATTATACTCCATATTTATGTTTACATAATCTAGTGTTATTTTTTATTTAATCTATGTCATTATATGAAGAGTGAACAGCATGAGTAAGATAGGATCATAAGATGGGTCAGACACGATTTTGACCACTTTATTAAGTTTTGTTTTGTAGAAAGCCTTTCTTTAAATTAAATTTCGTTTTGTATAAATTGAACCTTAATTTTAATCACTGTTTCATTAACTTATTCCCCGGGTATTAAGAAATAAGAAGCAATAGCAGACATATAGGCTAATCAGGAGGACGTGGAAGCGCCGGTGCGATCTCTTGCGCGTGAACTGGAGCTCGTCTCATAAATGAACCGAAACTTGGCGTAGGCTGGGCCTAAATGTCGTCTTTTAAACAAATCAAAACGAAATGATAACATTTTGGTCTACAGTAGCCTAGTCAGGTAAGGTCAGGTTTGCCGATGTGCGTTATAGGCTATTTACTTATTCATATGTATCCCTGGGTGCCGATCGGAGACGGAGTTCACTGCTGATATTCTGGGGATAAAACATAGCCAATATACTAGGGACTTTAGCCGTTAAATATCTTTGCTGCATTGGATCAGTGTTCTTTCTAGAACAGCCAAGAGCTTTCTAGCCTCGCGACAGCAGCGTCTCGCATTTCTCATAGACCTTAAAACAGTCTGCGCCGCGGATGCGGTTTCGAAAATTGATCAAAAAACGTAGGTGCGGATGGATTGCGGACAGATGAGTTTTGTGATGCGGTTGCGGATGAAATAATAATAGCCCATCCGCGCATCTCTAATACGAATGGAATGTTATTATGCGTCATGGAACATTGCGCTCCTCAACTCGCGAAAGGTCGGATTTGCTCCATCTTTTGATGATAAGTTTTGTTTAGAAAACCTTGAATCCATGTAAGCCACAATATCATTAGACATAATCCATGTCATTAGAATCAATGAATCCATGTCATTAGACACAACGTGCACACATGTGCAGGCCAAGGTTTTTTTTTTTTTTTGCGGTGATGACGGTGACGAGCTCAGACCCGCGGTTGGAGTCACGTGACCGCGGTAATGCGGTAACCGTCCCAGCCCTAGGCTTATTAATATAAACGCGAAATTATTCGACTAATCGTTTAAATGAACGACTACTAGTCGACCAGAAAAAGCTTTAGTCGAAGGCAGCCCTAGTACTGTATGATACCGTTTCATTGTCTGTTTTAAGTTAATCGGCACTGATAGCCAATTGTTCCAGCAATCTGAGCCGATTAATCGTCAAAAATACATACCAATAGTTTTTCTGTGTTGCATCCATAGCAAGAGTGTCTGAGAAGGGTTTGCTGTCATTGTACAGTACGAGGGCGGCCTCTAGAGGCCAAATAAAACCATCACTGATGCCTCGTGGAGTTTGTTTTGATCTACTCAAGAGCACTGGTGTGGAGTTGAGTGTGTGGTGTGTTCTGGTTTAGGTTGAGTAAGATCACCAGTAACCTGACGGTGCAGAGGAAGAGTCAGTTCATGCAGAGACTGCACAGCTACTGGACGCTGAAGAGACAAAGTCGTAACGGAGTTCCTCTCCTGCGGCGTCTGCAGACACACCTGCAGTCCCAGCGCAACGCCGAGCCGCTCACACCCACGGTCAGTGCATGCAGTTCCCTTCAGTTGTATAAAAAAAAAAAAGTAACTTGAAAAAGTAAAAAAAAAGTACCTTGAAAAGGTAAAAAAATTACTTGATTTTTTTTTTTAAATGGCTGGTAACTTGAATTTCATACATGCAAACTTTTAAAAAGCACAGCGGCTTTGTGGTTTACCAGGGTAACTGCTTAGGGTTTAAAATTAAAAACCGGAACATGCAGGTAAAAATCAACTGTGGCGGGAAACACTGTCAAATCACCAGCCAATTTAGCGTGGTCACTTTTCTGGGGAAGTTCGTGTAAACCTAATCTGTGCAGATTTAGCGCAAATATTCGTGAGTCATAATGATATATTAAATACAGAGTATTTTTCTGGCTTACTTGAACATTCATCACTACGCAACAAATCACAGAACGCTTGTTCATTTGCATTGAAGCAATGGCGAAGATTAAAAAGCATTTGGTTACCTCCTACATTTTTTATGTTCTTTGTACTGTATTGATCGGTCCACCTAAAACACGTTTTTAGTGAAGGGGATGAAAGAGGAGGGAGGAGATGCTGGATGACAGGATTTAGTTTGGATAATGAATGTATGAAATCCAAATTTTATATATATATATAAGCTGTGACGCAGTTAATCTGGTTCATTTCTCTTTTTTTTGGCTAGTAGAAGTTCTGAATGGCTGGTAATTTGAAAATTTAGTAGCCAAATTGGCCGGTGAGTGAAAAAAGTAACATTCAAACCAACCGCCATATTTCTGCTGGTGGATCGAAAAGAAGCTCATGTGAAACTGAAATGTGAGGTTTATAACTAGGCAACATTTTTTGCTTTTGTCAAAACCTGTCATTTGAACTGTAAAGTTCTTTAAATCGTCATTATTATGATTTGGATGTTGCCATAGATGTTGCTCCACCCCACCCAAATGGCATGAGATTTTATTTGTGCAGGTATCAAAAAGCTTGTTCCAAACCATGTTGGTCTGTCGTGGAGAAACCCAAGGATGACATTGCGTGTGTGTGTGTGTGCGTGTGTGTGTGTGTGTGTCCTCCCAGAGGGATGGTGAGGAGAAGCACTCGGTGTTGAAGGAGCAGCTGAAAGCGTGGCAGAGACTCCGGCACGACCTGGAGCGAGCGCGGCTGCTGGTGGAGCTCATCCGCAAGAGAGAGAAGCTCAAGAGAGAGACTGTGAGTCTCCAACACTCTGATACAGCACTGTCAGAAACAGAGAAAGAGTAGGGTTTAATCGTAGACTGTAGAAACATAGGGGCGTAGTGTCCGTGACGTCACCCGTAGGTTTCAGAAGAGCTTTTTTGAAGCCCAGAGTGGTAACAGAAAATGAGCAAAGAGGCGGACGTGACGCTAACACACAAACGCTAGTAGTGACATCAGCGGCAATCCACCTGTCACTCAAGTGGCCACAGCCTTAATTATGCAGAACTGTAATGGTGCGTTAGCACCGGACGCAAATAGAGCGTCTAGCGCGAGTGATTTCAATGTTAAGTCAATGCAAAGACGCGTTACGCACGTAAAAAATTCCTGCGGCGCGAATTCGCCTCATTCGCGCGTCAAGTTCACGCGAATGGCGCGGATTGAGCGTCTGGCGCGTTCCAAGCGAATGATTTATTTAGTGCTTTTTGTGCATTCACGCTTTTGACGCAAATTCACGTCTGCCGCCCGATTTGAAAAATCTGAATTTATGCGTCAAATTCGCGCCGCGTTAACCAATCAGGAGCCAGCTTGCTGCTGTCACGTGGTGAAGTAAATATTTTACCACATAAAAACTTGATTTTTATATACGAGACATTAATTTCGTATGCTATTTATTCCATATCTAATCTAGATTATTTGAAACATTATTATTATTCTAATGTAAAGAGAACCAACATACTTTAGTGCAAGAACATAGTTCGTGTCTGTGTTGTGTGAGGGAAAAAAAAAACAGGACACTTTAATCACTTTTGTAGTAGCCTAGGCTGGCTCCATTTATCATCAAAACAAAAATAAATTACAGATTAGGAGGGCGAGGGCGAGGGTGATCCTCGCTCCGATTCGGGACAGCAGGTCATTGAACTGGGCGCGGGACAGGCAGAAGTACACCGTCATCCAGGCGCAGCTCCTGGAGCAAATGGTGAAACTCGCCGAACTGGGTTCGCCTCCGAAGGGTCTGGTGGACTCAAATACGGCGATGATGATCCCTACGCCACTGTTCTGCTCTCCACAGCCAATACAGATCGGTGACTCTCTCGATAAATGACCCATCAACAACAGACATCTTGTAAAAAGATGGCTGCCAACTGGGTTCGAAACATTTGAAACTTTCGTCTCTGACGCGCGTGACGCGCGTAAATTTCGCTTCAAACTTTTGTTTTTACGTGCGTCAGTTTCACTCTTGTCGCGCGAATTAACACAAAGTGGTCAAGCGTCAAACTAGACGCGGTAGACGCGAATTTGACGCGCTATTCGCGTCCAGTGTGAACGCACAGTAAGGCTTAATATAATTTAAATGGATGAGTTAAATAAAAAAAAATCATCCCCCTCAGTCATGAAGAGCAAAATTTGCTTTATAGACCAAAAGCACTTTTTGCACCAGGCTGTAAACATATATATTTTTTCTGCTGTAAAGTTTGGCATTTTAACACTAGCCGGTCTCTAGTGGCCAGTCGATGAACTGCAGTTTAAGTCACATTAGTGCTGGATTCAAGAGAGAGACAGGAAGGTTCCCGCTTGGGTTTGATCTATAAATCAGACACTTTAGAAACATGCTCCGATCAATCTCAAGCACTTCAGTTTTCTGCAAAAGTCAGCATGAAATCAAAATTGACCCCTAAAGTTAAAATACATTTGTTGCAATCGTTCTTGTGAGGAACACCCAGTTTTTTCATCATCCAATCAGTTCCCAGTGGATGAAATTAAGGCCTGCCCTGCATTTAAACAACTTCTGGAACAAGAACAAATGTGGGCGGGGCTTGATTGTGTCCGTGGGAATTGATTGGATGGTTGTGATTTGCTATTGGCTGATCTCATGTGGGTGACAGGTTATAGCCCCGCCCTCGTCATCAGAGAAGAGAAGAGATGCTGCAAGAGGAAGTTATTCTGATTCAAGATTATTAACACAATAATGATTCATTTAAAATAAACACTGCAGGATTATTTTAATATAATTGAGATACTATTTTTGTTTTATTAATATTTTGAATTAGTTTTTATTGTTATAATTTCTGGATCCTTTTTAATTTCAAAGTTTTTGTATTTTTTGACTTTTTTTATTAGTGTTTTTTTAGTTGTCTATATAGTTTTTATTCAATTTTATTTCAGTTTTAGTTGTAGATTTTATTATGGTTTTCGTTAGCTATGATAACCTTGACTTCAAAAAGAATTGTCAATTTTGATTTCATGGTAACTTTAAAGTTAGCCATTGGCCAGTGAGGGAAACGTTGATGATTTACTTGAACTTGAAGTGCATTGATACTGTGTTCAGTCTCAGACCAGTATGAAGTGTGTTTAGCCTCAGACCAGTATGAAGTGTGTTCAGTCTCAGACCAGTATGAAGTGTGTTTAGCCTAAGACCAGTCTGAAGTGTGTTTAGCCTCAGACCAGTATGAAGTGTGTTTAGCCTCAGACCAGTATGAAGTGTGTTTAGCCTAAGACCAGTATGAAGTGTGTTCAGTCTCAGACCAGTATGAAGTGTGTTTAGCCTAAGACCAGTCTGAAGTGTGTTTAGCCTCAGACCAGTCTGAAGTGTGTTTAGCCTCAGACCAGTCTGAAGTGTGTTTAGCCTCAGACCAGTCTGAAGTGTGTTTAGCCTCAGACCAGTCTG
>NW_027509203.1:2407500-2430000 GCF_051911475.1 Siphateles boraxobius
TGTCACACACACACGCACTCGCTCTGTCACACACACACGCACTCGCTCTGTCACACACACACGCACTCGCTCTGTCACACACACACGCACTCGCTCTGTCACACACACACGCACGCGCTCTGTCACACACACACCACGCGCTCTGTCACACACGCACTCTGTCACACACGCACTCTGAGAGACTCCAGTAACTTCTTCACTGAGCCTGTGCCTTTGAGTGTGGTAAACACACACACACACACTACATACTAACTACAGAGTTATATAAAAAATATCCATATTTAAAACTTTATAAAGTAAAATAACTTTATGTTCGTCCAAACGAACATACGGATTCGACTTAAAGCCTAATCGCAACTAATGCGAATAATGCGACGCACTGCTGATATTTACGCCATGATGTAATGATGGAAAGATGCACTTTTATGAGCTTCAATCTATTGGTTGCAATTCACTGCCGTTATAAAGCTTGGAAGAGCCAGGATATCTTTTATATAACCCTGATTGTGTTTGTCTGAAAGAAGAAAGTCATATACACCGAGGATGAGTTCAGGGTGAGTACATCATGGGCTCATTTTTATTTTAAAGTGAACTATTCATTTAAGCGTTACGTAATGTGAAGCCGTTTTTGCACTGATAGCAGAATTAGCATCCATTATGTAATTCCCTGAATGCTTTAAACACGACCTCTTGTGTGCGTGTGTGTGTGCGTGTGCGTCCTCCAGGTCCCAGATTACCTGGACCACATCGATCGCCCGATGGATTTCCAGACCATGTGGAAGTGTGTAGAGTCGCACCGCTATCTCAGCTTTGAAGCTTTCGAGTCGGACTTTCTGTTGATCGTCAACAACTGTTTGAAGTATAACGCCAAAGACACGGTTTTCTACCGCGCAGCGCTGCGACTGCGAGAAGCCGGCGGCTCCGTCTTACGGCAAGCGCGCAGACACGCAGAGAGAATCGGCCTGGATTACGAGACGGGCCTTCATCTTCCCCGGGAACCGAGCCCGGACTCCCCACACGAGCGAGAGAGGGATCGAGAGAGAGAGAGAGAGAGAGCAGCGTCACTCATTGATGATGGTGAGTTGGCTTTCTCGCTTATACATTTCATTCATTTCATATTTCTTACCTGAAAAACTTAAAGCCATGTTTATTTCATTTTAGGGCTGGACAACGATTAATCGCATCCAAAATAAAAGTGTTTACATAATATATGTGTGTGTACTGTCTGTGTATAATCATTTTGTATATACACACATGCTTGTATACATTTAAGAAATATTTGCATGTATATTCTGTATATATATAATTTATATTATTAATATATATTTATAAAATATAACTATTTTAATATAAATAATTTTTTTCTTAAATATATACATGTGCGTGTGTGTATTTATATATCTACAAAATAATTATACACAGTACACACACATATATTATGTAAACATTTCAGATGCGATTAATTATTTCACAGCATTATCATTTTCATATGTTCTGTATTTATTTGTGCTATCGCTTATCATTTATTTGCACTGATCTCATTACTGACTGCTTACTTAAAGAATGTTTGAACTTTATATTGGTGTAAAAATTGCATTAAAAATTTGTACAATTTCACTGGAATGGAAAATATCAGTGTTAATACAATTATTTATTTTTATTATTATTTATATAAGGTTACAATGTTTAGAAATTGAGGACAAAATCATTTTTAATAGAGACATCAGTATCAGTACTGGTATCACTAGTGCTTAGTAAAAATATCCAATTTAATATATATATATATATATATATATATATATATATATATATATATATATATATATATTTAAAAAAAAATTAAACATTATTATTTTTGATTATTATTTAGTTTGGGTTTTCAATGTGAAATTATTATAATATAAAAATATATTACAGAATATAATGTTAGGTGCAATAAATCAAAGTTAATTACAGAAATGTGCAATTCATTTTAAATTGTTTTATTTAATTGATGTCATTTAAAATTTAATTAGCTTATTAAAAGCCTTAAATACATGACAATTTTGGGAGGTCTCTAACAATACAAATCATACATCATAGTTTTGAACATAACAGAGTTATGTCACGTTCATGAATTTGGTACTGAACGCTGTGATTAATGATTTAATTCTGTTTTATTCTTCACAATGCAAGGCTAATATGTTATTTTGGGTGTTTTACTTGGGAATGTAATATAGTAATTAAAGTAGGCCCATATGATTTACTTCAGTGCTGTGTAAATTAATTGTGTATAATATAATGCAATCTTCTTCAACGCACAAGCCTTATTTTGTACGTAGGAAGCATCGGCCGATATCGGTTAATTTTTAAAGTGATCGTTATCGGTTATCATTAAAGCTGATGAATAATGTATAATTTCCTTCAGCAGAGACACTTCAGATGCTCAATGTTCATCATGACGGTTTTGAATTGCTTTAAATATGATTGGAATCACTTCAAAAAAGGAAAATACGGTTCAGTGCAACATGTGCAGCACAAGTGTGTCATATCGGCTGCATATAATTATCATGAGAACATCATTATAATTGTGTGTTTGGGACATGGATTTTACTGGTGAGACTTTTGTTTTTGCAATCAGGCTCTCAAAAATTATATAAAAATTTAGATTCATCGCCCAATATATCGGTTATCGGCTTTCAAATATAAATAATTATCGGTATCGGCCAAAATATTCAAATCGGTGCATCCCTAATAAATTTGCATTATTTGAATGGTAAAATGTGGTTGAAATTTAAAACTGCACAATTATCGTGGTCATTTCATATAATTGCATTCAGATCAAATAACCATGAACAGACATAAAGGGAATGTCCTGTTCTCTCTCTCGCACACACACACACACACACACACACACACACACACACACACACACACACACACACACACACACACTAGGGCTGGGCGATATGGCCTAAAAAAAAAATCCCCGATTTTTTCACAAAAAATCCGATTTACGATTTAAATCGATTTTTTTCTCTCCCTACTTAAAATCAATCTGCAGATGACAGAGAAAAATTGTTCAAATCAAGTTTTAACTTTATTTTGTTTTAATATTTCCTTCTGGGATTTGATCTCGATGCAATCAGAAACAACAAGCCAAAAAGACAAGAGGACAGGCCCTGTCTTTGAAAACAATGAAAATGTAACATATAATAAAATGGGTGGATTGGGATTGGGGGGGATGTGTAAAAAAACAATAAACTTGCATCAAATTATTTGGTAACTAAACATAATTTTATTAAGTTTACTGGTATGCTACTGTTTTTATTATTGCTTAACACAAATTTCACAATTTCAACTTCAATTTGATTCTGATCTTGATTCAATATAAATTCCTTCGGATAAATAGGTACAGTAGATACGTTAATGTGTTAATTGTTCTCAATATTTTTTTAAAAAAAATCACCTAATGCTGTAAACATACAGAGAGCCCTGTCAGCTGGTATTATTAAAGGTTAAAACTAACTCAAATTAAATATAATGCATTTTTTTATAATAACAACGTTATACTATTTTAATGATATAGGTAAAAATATTATAAATGTGTAATCTAGTTATCATATTTAGCAAAATACTCCTCTCTATAGCAATTATTTTAAGTCCAACTAACATGCGTGCTATGGGTCATTAAAAGGCATCCTGAGGTAAATGTAACGTTACGTGACATATGTTGTTCTCCAGCTGTTTTATGGACATCTTTCCGCGGTTGAAAAACACTGATCGATCGATTTTATTACATCTCGGTATGTTTGTAGTAAAGAGTAACAGATGATCGGTTCACGTGCCGCTTGAACTGAGATCTGCCAGCGTTCTTTCACGTCACATTTACAAGCGCCAAAACGGTGTTTATTGTTTGAATTTCGTAATAAAATTGACAGAATCTGAGAGCTGAGAATCTGTTTCATATCGATAGTAACCTGCTCTGTCTTGTCTGTCGGTGTCAGTGTCCTCTTTGCTTCGCGATTTTTCTCTGCGCGAGAAAATGGATGTGTGGCGTGAGAGCGCTTAAAAAGTGACAGAATTGCGTCTCTCACAGTGAACTCGTGAGAGTTGGCAGCCCTGCAGATTCAGCTTGTAAATGTTTTCGGCGGGTGTGCTTCTGCTGCCGCGGTCATGCTCATTTGCCATGTTGTTTGTGTATCTCTATCATGGCAAGCGCTGAGCCCGGTCGGAACTACGGGAGCCCAGATGGGAGCGTCGGCGGTTGTTGAAGAGAAAACCGATTTTCATTCAAAAAAAATCGGCGTAAACTACACATTCGAGTTAATCGATAAAATCGATTTATCGCCCAGCCCTAACTCACACACACACACACACACACACACACACACACACACACACACACACACACACACACACACACACACACACACACACACACACACACACACACACACACACACAGAGACTGTGTATATATCATGTAAAGGTAATGTCCTCACCCAGATTTCCTGCTGGAGGGTCGTGGGCGTCTGCCTCTGGAGGAGCAGCTGCAGATCCTGCAGGATCGTTATGATGAGGTGATGTCTGGGAAGCACAGCATCGGCCAATCACGGCGAGCCAAAGCCCTGAAGAAGGAGATGACGGTCCTGAAGCGCAAGCTGGCGCACCAGCGCGAGGGCATCTGTGGGCACGAGACGGGCCTGTCTCTGGAGCGCGGGTCGGTCCTCACGCATCACTCCTCGGGAGGAGCCCGGCACGATGAAGGAGAGAGCAGCCACGACATCAGCGGGAAAGGTCAGACAACACCTCAGAAACACTCACAGCCTGTCCTACATAGAGTGTGGGGGTGGGGTGGGGTCGGAGGGGGTGGATTCTCAGGTGCGATGTGGACGATTCTGAATTGAATCACGAATGTCAAAAATCGATTTCTGAATAATAATTGATAACGCAATGTTGACAGAACGCAAAAGGCGCATGACAGTGTGTGCACATAAACAGAGACGCATGAAACCCGGACCGGCACCCTCTGCATTAAAGTCTAGTGTAACTTTTTGGCTTCTATGGACCGGGACCTGGACAAGAGTAGGGGTGTAACGATATTCAAACCGAACCGAAAAACCGCGATACAGATCACACGATACTCTCATGGCTTACCGAACACGATCAGCTGGAGTCATCCAAATGAACTCTTGCACTAAATAAATGCACTATATTAGCCTATATTTTACGTAACCTGTTAATGATATCTTGATTATTTAATGTATGTTTAAAATATCTTTCATGAAAATGACAGCAACTGCGTAAATTATTATATTTCAATAACGAATTAGAGTAAAAACATGAGTTAATGTAAAACCTGCCTTATGTTCAGTTTACATGTTTTCATACAGTGTGTTTGGTGTTGATTATTATATCTAAAAAATAAATAGCATCTGAATTTAGGCTAAAAGTCTAGGCTCTGTTGTTAACCTTTAATGTTATAGTGATGTGCGGCTCCATATATAGTTTACACTATTAGCTGATCTTTTTTATTTTTTATTCTTGCGAAACGTTGAATTGTAATTGAATAAATTAATTGCATTTTTTAATTAAACCACTGTTTAACCCCAGAAAAAAAGCAATTTTAGCTTTCTAAACCCCACCGAACCGAGACGTCAAAACAGTGGGAAGAACCGTACCATCAGTTTTGTGTATCGTTACACCCTTAGACAAGAGCCACACTTCCACAAGTAGGGCTCCAAACTGCGACTAAATGGGCGGTAAGAGGTCGCACTGGTCTGATGATAAGAGCTGCAACTTCTGTTACATACGATACGAGAACCATCAAGCAGCAAACCAAACGAAAGTTACGAAACCGTGCGGTTCGTTTGAGCTCAGAACAGGTTTACTCGTGGGCCGATCTCAATCGGATCGTGAGGTGCCTGGAGTTCCCATGATTCCTGTTTCACACACTCAGTGCAGTGTGTGTGTTTTACCGGACCCATGTTAAAGGGTTAGTTCGCCCATTTAAGACATGAAGTTGTATGGAATCCTTACCAGCACTAGGGCTGGGCGATAAATCGATATTATCGATTAACTCGAATGTGTAGTTTACGCCGATTTTTTTTTAATGAAAATCATTTTTTTCTTTAACAACCGCCGACGCTCCCATCTGGGCTCCCGTAGTTCCGACCGGGCTCAACGCTTGCCATGATAGAGATACACAAACAACATGGCAAATGAGCAAGACCGCGGCAGCAGAAGCACACCCGCCAAAAACATTTACAAGCTGAATCTGCAGGGCCGCCAACTCTCACGAGTTCACTGTGAGAGACGCAATTCTGTCACTTTTTAAGCGCTCTCACGCCACACATCCATTTTCTCGCGCAGAGAAAAATCGCGAAGCAAAGAGGACACTGACACCGACAGACAAGACAGAGCAGGTTACTATCGATATGAAACAGATTCTCAGCTCTCAGATTCTGTCAATTTTATTACGAAATTCAAACAATAAACACCGTTTTGGCGCTTGTAAATGTGACGTGAAAGAACGCTGGCAGATCTCAGTTCAAGCGGCACGTGAACCGATCATCTGTTACTCTTTACTACAAACATACCGAGATGTAATAAAATCGATCGATCAGTGTTTTTCAACCGCGGAAAGATGTCCATAAAACAGCTGGAGAACAACATATGCAACGTAACGTTACATTTACCTCAGGATGGCTTTTAATGACCCATAGCACGCATGTTAGTTAGACGCATTATAAAATAAAAAAACACATTATATTTAATTTGAGTTAGTTTTAACCTTTAATAATACCAGCTGACAGGGCTCTCTGTGTGTTTACAGCATTAGGTGATTTTTTTTTTTTGGGAGAACAATTAACACATTAACGTATCTACTTTTAGATAGTAGTACGAAAGTTCTTAGGTAGTAGTACGTAGCTACTACGTACCTATTTATCCAAAGGAATTTATATTGAATCAAGATCAGAATCAAATCACAAGAATTGAATTGAAATTGTGAAATTTGTGTTAAGCAATAATAAAAACAGTAGCATACCAGTAAACTTAATAAAATTATGTTTAGTTACCAAATCATTTGACTATCACAATACACTTATTGTGATGCAAATTTTTTGTTTTTTTTACACATCCCCCCCAATCCCAATCCACCCATTTTATGTTATGTTACATTTTCATTGTTTTCAAAGACAGGGCCTGTCCTCTTGTCTTTTTGGCTTGTTGTTTCTGATTGCACTTTAATGGAGATCAAATCCCAGAAGGGAATATTAAAACAAAATAAAGTTAAAACTTGTTTTGAACAATTTCTTTGTCATCTGCAGATTGATTTTAAGTACGTAGAGAAAAAAAACGATTTAAAGCGTAAATCGGATTTTTTGTGAAAAATCAGGGATTTTTTTTTTGAGGCCATATCGCCCAGCCCTAACCAGCACTATAGTGCATACACACTGACCCACTCTGTAGTCACCTCCCTGGTCAGAGTTCTGGCCGCTGGAAGTTTTTCAAGAAAGTACTCCCGGTTAGTTTCCGGGGCCTCAAAACTGTGCGTTTTTACGTGAAAAAATTATTTGCGTTTCACAGCTTGATTAATTTAACACACAAAAAACACGCCGGTCAAAATCCATACCTCAGTTTTAATCGGCACTATTTTCTTTTCATTTCTATCAATCCGCGCTGCTGTCAACGTCAACAGTGCGCACGTTCCGATCAGCTGTTCCATAGTGTTTACACAATCGATTACGAAACGACGTAAAAAGTAGAAAATGAACGATGGTGCGAACTTGTAAATTTCCAGGGTGTGACCACAAGAATGTGCCGGGATCACCGTTCAGATTCCATCGTTTTCCTGTTTCGGCTAGAGTTACGAGTTATCTTTGGCTGGTTGCCATCGGCTACTCTGCGGGAGCTAAAATATCCAGAATCAAGAATTATCGTGTGTGCAGTGCTCATTATTTGTCGTTCATCCTGGCTCTTGCTACAGCTGTGGGCCCAGCATCAACTTGGACAACTTCATCTCTGTCCTCTCGCTCTCTCTCTTCCCGTTCTATCTCCATCTGTTGAAGTTCGGCATCGGTATACTCCGGTTCATAAAAGTATCCCTTTGGCGTTGTGCTAAAATCAGTGTTGTAGTCGAGACCAGCTCACTCGAGTCCGAGTTGAGACCGAGACCAAAGAGGGTCGAGTCCGAGTCGAGACCGAGACCATAGAGGGTCGAGTCCGAGTTGAGACCGAGACCACAGAGGGTCGAGTCCGAGTCGAGTCCGAGTCGAGACCGCGACCACAGAGGGTCGAGTCCGAGTCGAGACCGCGACCACAGAGGGTCGAGTCCGAGTCGAGACCGCGACCACAGAGGGTCGAGTCCGAGTCGAGACCGCGACCACAGAGGGTCGAGTCCGAGTCGAGACCGCGACCACAGAGGGTCGAGTCCGAGTCGAGACCGCGACCACAGAGGGTCGAGTCCGAGTCGAGACCGCGACCACAGAGGGTCGAGTCCGAGTCGAGACCGCGACCACAGAGGGTCGAGTCCGAGTCGAGACCGCGACCACAGAGGGTCGAGTCCGAGTCGAGACCGCGACCACAGAGGGTCGAGTCCGAGTCGAGACCGAGACCACAGAGGGTCGAGTCCGGGTCGAGACCGAGACCACAGAGGGTCAAGTCCGAGTCGAGACCGAGACCACAGAGGGTCGAGTCCGAGTCGAGACCGAGACCACAGAGGGTCGAGTCCGAGTCGAGACCGAGACCACAGAGGGTCGAGTCCGGGTCGAGACCGAGACCACAGAGGGTCGAGTCCGAGTCGAGACCGAGACCACAGAGGGTCGAGTCCGAGTCGAGACCGAGACCACAGAGGGTCGAGTCCGAGTCGAGACCGAGACCACAGAGGGTCGAGTCCGAGTCGAGACCGAGACCACAGAGGGTCGAGTCCGAGTCGAGACCGAGACCACAGAGGGTCGAGTCCGAGTCGAGACCGAGACCACAGAGGGTCGAGTCCGAGTCGAGACCGAGACCAAAGAGAGTCGAGTCCGAGTCGAGACCGAGAACAGAGAGGGTCGAGTCCGAGTCGAGACCGAGACCAAAGAGAGTCGAGTCCGAGTCGAGACCGAGACCACAGAGGGTCGAGTCCGAGTCGAGACCGAGACCAAAGAGGGTCGAGTCCGAGTCGAGACCGAGAACAGAGAGGTTGGATAACCTAGGTTGGGTCTGAAACCAGACCTAAAGATATCTTCAAGAATGTGTCAAATATTTGGTGGTAACAATAAAATTGGCACCATACTCAAACAGTAAATCAAATATACCATGGAATCATAAAGGTAAAGGTAATTTTATTAAAATTATGACTTAATTATTACAATCAGTTAGTGCTCTTACACATAACATACTGCACACGAATTCTGCGTGGCTCTTATATGCAAACTGAATTATGGATGATAAGGCAGACATTTTCAATACATAGTTGAGCTAGAGGCCACATCACATCTGACCTGGGTCCTGCTGCACTTGCGCGCCGCTAACGTTACGGTGTGTTCACACCGAACGCGAATAGAGCGTCAAATACGCGTCTATCGCGTCTAGTTAGACGCTTGAACTTTCGGTCGGCAAACGCTTCGCCCAATTCGCGTCATTCGCAACGCCCGGCGCGAATGATGCGCCTATTTGCGTCTTTGCATTGACTTTGTATGTAATCTACTCGCGCAAATAATTAAATTCGCGTTCGGTGTGAACACACCATTAGTCTCAAGTCATGCGCAGTTGCGCACAAGAAAGTCAGCAAGACGTTTCAATCAAACAACAATTTAAAGAAATATTAACTTACAGTAATAATCATGACACATTTTTTGAATGGGTCTCGAGTGGACTCGGGAATAAGTCCGAGTCCTAATATGTTCGAGTACGAGTCAATTCCGAGTCAAAATGCACACGAGTCCATGACAAGACCGAGACCATTAAAATATGGTCTCGAGACCGAGTCCGAGTCTCGAGTACACAACACTGGCTAAAATTACTTTCATCCTCATCTGTTTCGTCTGACATTGTGCTAAAATTGGTTTCATCATCAGAAGTTTCGCAGTCAGACATGTTGTTAGCGAGTCGCGCTATCAACAGCTGATCGGAACGTGCGCACTGTTGACGTTGACAGCAGCGCCGATTGATAGAAATGGAAAGAAAATAGTGCCGATTAAAACTGAGGTATGAATTTTGACCGGCGTGTTTTTTGTGTGTTAAATTAATCAAGCTGTGAAACGCAAATAATTTTTTCACGAAAAAACGCACAGTTTTGAGGCCCCGGAAACTAACCGGGAGTACTTTCTTGAAAAACTTCCAGCGGCCAGAACTCTGACCAGGGGGGTGACAACAGAGTGGGTCAGTGTGTATGCACTATAGTGCTGGTAAGGATTGCATACAACTTCATGTCTTAAATGGGCGAACTAACCCTTTAACAGGTGTTCGCGTTCGAACTGCACGCGGATGTGGTCCGGCAATGTGTTCCAGGTGCATTGGTTTCACTGACATGAAAATGTAGTAATCTCACCATAAATGCATTTAATTAAAGTATACTAGTATTTTTCACAGTCGTCTTTTTACTTTAAAAACAGCACCTTACCTCAACAAGGAGACCGCTAATGGAGGGCACTCGTCTCTTAGTGGAGGTGGAAAAACAAGCTCTTTATGATCAACAGGATTTCTTGTATAAACATTTAAATGCAAAAGAAAAGGTATGAGAGTTGGCTGGGTTTTTTTTCTTTTTTTTCTCAATTGTAAGGTTTGATTTTAAATGTTTGCGATTTTAACACAAGTACATGTTTAAATATTTTGCCAATTGCTTGAGCAACTTAATATATAAATAGAAGTAACGCATTGAATGCATTATTTAAATGTATTGTGTATAAACGTGAAAACATCTATAACCTAGTGTATAAATACTGTATACAACGAGAATCACAATGCGGACAACTTTTTTTAATATAAAAGTTGTTAATTAGGGGTGGCTCGATACCACCTTTTCATGTCCGATACGATCTCGCAAACTTGAGGATCTGCCGATACAATGCCATATTGTTCTCCCTCTTAAATTTGAAATAAAAATTGTGATTAAATGTGTGTTTGTGTATACAGTAGCGGATCAGTTATGTGTGAAACAGACGTGATACTCACAGAGAGACTCCGCCCACACGCTCTTCTGATTGACTGGAATTTGTGATTGATTTGAAATGTATCAATTGACCGTTCGCAAAGACCCGCCCCCTTTAGTTTTTGTTGCTATGGGCAACAAGCCACGCCTCTCTCACGCCACACCAGTTCTCACGCAGTGAAAAATACACCATGGAGCAGAGAGGACAGGGGTTACGGTTGATATGAAACAAAGTCTCAACTTTCACATTTGGTCATTTTTTCAAGAAATTTCAACTATAAATACAGTTTTGTGTTTGAGCTACAGGAAAGCTTGTTAATTATTTTAAATTATAGCATCAAATAAACATGAATGAACATCAGAAGGAATCATGGATTCGACAAATGCCGAATTATAATTGGTCAGATCGCCCGTCAATCAAACTCCTTGTGAAGGGTCAATTGACTAATTGTTATTTAATGTAATATTCATTTACTTTAATATAATTACAATTACAATAAAAAGGTGAGAACATGTATATTTACATTAAAATGTTATAATATTAATTTAAATAGGTTTTCAATGTTTATAACACAGTATTATAGTATTATAATACTGTATTATATAATGCGGTATTAATAGTGGTCATCAATCAGAATCAGAAAGAGCTTTATTGCCAAGTGTGCTTGCACACACAAGGAATTTGTTTTGGTGCTGAGGCTTCCAGTGGACTATACAATACAACAAAAAAACATGAAACATAATACTACAAATTATAAGAATAGCGAATGAAAATAAAAATATATGAGAATAAAAAGTATCACAGTTAGGTTTAGTCAGAATAGACATTTCCAGATTTACAGATTATGAACATATTTACAGTGTTTTGAATATTATAATAAATAAATCTAAATATAAGTATAAGTATCACCTGAGTTGTAGGATATTGCACTAAACAGTGGGAGTATTGCACTTAGAGGCATATGCCTTGGGAGGAGTGTTAACTGTTCAGGAGGGAAATGGCCTGTGGGAAGAAACTGTTCCTGTGCCGAGATGTTCTTGTGGCCAGTGATCCGAGTCTCCTTCTTGACGGTAACAGTTCAAACAGGTGGTGTCCAGGGTGAGTGGAGTATGTGATGATTTTACCTGCTCTCTTCCTCACTCTGGAAGAGTACAGGTCCTGGAGGTTTGGCAGGGGGGCACCAATAATCCTCTCCGCAGTCCGGACTGTCCGTTGTAGTCTCCTGATGTCTGATTTGGTAGCTGAACCAAACCAGACAGTGATGGAAGCGCACAAGACAGACTCAATGACGGCTGAGTAGAACTGAATCAGCAGATACTGTGGCAGGTTGAACTTCCTCAGCTGGCGAAGGAAGTACAGTCTCTGCTGGGCTTTTTTTACAATGGAGTCAATGTGATTGTCCCACTTCAGATCCTGAGAGATGGTAGTGCCCAGGAACCTGAATGACTCCACTGCTTCCACAGTGCTGTTCATGATGGTGAGTGGGGGGAGTGCTGGGCTGTTCCTCCTGAAGTCCACGATCATCTCCACTGTTTTGAGCGTGTTCAGCTCAAGGTTGTTGTAACTGCACCAGACAGCCAGCTGTTCAACCTCCAGTCTGTAAGCAGACTCGTCACCGTTCCGGATGAGACCGATGACAGTGGTGTCGTCGGCAAATTTCAGGAGCTTGACAGAGGGGTCTTTAGAAGTGCAGTCATTAGTGTACAGGGAGAAGAGCAGTGGGGAGAGAACGCACCCTTGGGGGGCACCAGTGCTGGTGGTGAGAGTCCTGGATGTGTGTTTCCCCAGTCTCACTCGCTGCTGCCGGTCCGTCAGGAAGCTGGAGATCCACTGACAGATCGAGGATGGTATGGAGAGCTGGGTCAGTTTGGCTGTGAGAAGACCAGGCATGATGGTATTGAAGGCCGAACTGAAGTCCACAAAGAGGATCCTTGCATAAGTCCCTGGTCTGTCGAAACGATGCATGGTATAATGCAGTCCCATGTTGACTGCATCATCCACGGACCTGTTTGCTCTGTAAGCAAACTGAAAGGGATCCAGCAGGGGTCCAGTGATGTCCTTCAGGTGGGCCAACACCAGTCTTTCAAACGACTTCATGACCACAGACGTGAGAGCGACAGGTCTGTAGTCATTAAGTCCAGTGATTTTGGATTTTTTGGGGACATGAATGATAGTGGAGCGTTTGAAGCAGCAGGGAACTTCACACTGCTCCAATGATCTGTTGAAGATCTGTGTGAAGACCGGGGCCAGTTGGTCAGCGCAGGCTTTTAAACAAGCAGATGAGATGCCGTCTGGGCCTGATGCTTTCCTAGTCTTCTGTTTTTTGAAGACTCGGCTCACGTCCTCCACACAGACCTTAAGCTCAGGTTGGATGGCAGGAGGGGGGAGTAATAATTGGAGTGCAGGAGGTGATGGTGAAAGTGTGAAGTGCAGGTTAGAGCCGGTGTGTGGTGTGAATGAGGGATTTTCAAACCTGTAATAAAATGAATTTAAATCGTCAGCCAGGTGTTGATTGTCCACAGATCGGGGGGATGGTGACTTGTAGTTGGTGATGTTCCTCAGGCCAGTCCAGACTGATAATGGGTCGTTGGATGAAAACTGTTTTTTCAGTTTTTCAGAGTAGCTTCTTTTAGCAACTCTGATCTCCTTTGTCAGTCTGTTTCTGGCCTGGTTATACAAGATTTTATCCCCACTTCTGTAAGCATCCTCTTTGGCATGACGAAGGTGTTTGAGTTTCCCAGTAAACCATGGTTTATCATTAGTGAATGATAAGAATGTCCTGGTAGGAATGCATGTATCCTCACAGAAACTTATATATGATGTTACAGTATCTGTGAGCTCATCCAGACAGCTTCAATCCAGCAGCTTCAAAAACAGTCCAATCAGTGCAATCAAAGCAGGCCTGTAGATCCTGCTCTGCTTCATTAGTCCATCTTTTAACAGTCCTTATCACAGGTTTAGCTGATTTCAGTTTCTGCCTGTAGGTCGGAATAAGATGAACCAAACAGTGATCAGAGAGCCCCAAAGCTGCCCGTGGGACCGAATGATACGCATTCCTTATTGTGGTGTAACAGTGGCCCAGTATATTACTGTCTCTGGTGGGACATGTAACGTGCTGTCTGTATTTTGGTAGTTCACGGGAAAGATTTGCTTTGTTAAAATCCCCAATAATTATTAGAAGAGAGTCCGGGTGCCTTTGTTCCGTTTCAGATATTTGTTCAGCCAGCTGTTGTAGCGCCGCGCTCACGCACCCGTCTGGAGGGATGTAAACATTCACGAGAATGAAATAGGAAAACTCCCGTGGCGAGTAGAAAGGTTTGCAATTAATGAAATGGGTCTCTAAGTTAGGAGAGCATATCTTGTTCAGTGTTGTTATATCTGAACACCAATTTTCGTATATGTAGAAACACAATCCACCACCTCTCGTTTTCCCCGTTAGCTCCGCGATGCGATCCGCTCAGAACAGCTGGAAGCCCGGCAGATGTATTGCGTTGTCCGGTATGGCTTCACTCAGCCAGGTTTCAGTGAAGCACAGAGCAGCAGAGTTAGAAAAATCCTTGTTAATCCTTGTGAGCAGAAGTAGTTCGTCCATTTTGTTAGGAAGGGATCGGAGGTTCGCAAGATGAATACTGGGGAGTGAGTGCGCAGGCCGCGCTCGCGGAGTTTAACCAGCGCGCCGGCACGCTTCCCGCGTTTGCGTCTGACCGCGCGTTTGAACAACAACGCTGCCCCTCCGACGAGAATGTCCAGCAAAACGTCTGAATAATCAAAAACTGTATAGTTTTCTGGTGTGTGTTTCCTAATGTCCAGTAGTTCGTCTTTGGTGAAACTGATAGGAAAATAATGACTAAACACAGGACAAACGAACAAAAACAACACAATAGCTGGAGAGCTCCACACCGAGGCAGCCATCTGCGGCGCCATCTTGGTTTAGAAACATATGAATAATACAAATTCTCGCTGAAGAGAACTTGCTAATTTAATAGTCATTCGCAATTTTGATGTAAAAAAACAACAACCTTGAAACACCACAGCAAAAATGTAACGAGTACTGTTCAACGTAAGAATTGAAAGGAGTGTAAAGTACTGTTTTTTTCATTTCAGAAATGTAAGTAAAAGTCCAAGTATTATTTTGGACTCGAATACAGTGTAAATCCCCCAAAATAATACGTATCTAGTGAAACTAGATACCTTTACACCCCTGGTAAAGGTCCTTGCTCGTCTCCTCCGAAATTAATTAAAAAATAAATACAACCTCATGTTGTCAATCACGTTTACACACAGCCTCCGAAAACTTTTGTCCGTCATAAAAAATCAGATTGGGTTTGATTTTCTGCTTTTTACGTGTAGCGAGCCTTTTGACAATTCAGAGCCACCAAATGACGAATAAAAAAAAAAACACGTGGACTCAGTAAGGACCTTAACACTGTTTACTGTCACATTGTTTCATGTTTGTAATCCGTCAGGTTAAATTACTCTGTGTTGTTCTTTTTAAATGGACAATTGCTCACCCTCAGAAAGTGACAATTTTAACATGCTATAAAACATATCTGTGGGTAGGGCCCTATAACTCAACACAAAGATGTATTTCAATGGTGATGTCTCTGATAGTTTTTGGCTGTTACATGATGACAAAGTCAACTTTAATTTCATAACTCAGGGAGTACTTGCTGTATTTTGCCTTGTTTTTGATGCACTTTAATGTACTATATGGAAAAGATTATAAGTACTTTATGTATAACTCTGAAATTGAGAGGTCCTATTTTTTTTAACTTGAAAGAAAAAGCTAATGGAGTACTTTTTTTTAAACTTATAGAAACGAATATAATTTATTTTACTGGACAGTTTAAAGCTCATAACCATTCATATTTAGTTGTTACTTGAAGTACTTATGTTGCATCATGCAGTAAATGTTTGTTTCCTCAATAAATGTGAGGTCATTCCTATTTTATTTTGTGTACATTTTAATCATTAACATTAAAAGCACACTCTTTTTACAGCTAAAATAACAGTAAAGGGTAAAAAAAAAAAAAAAAAAAAATGAATTCCCAAAAATTAAAACAGAAAAAAAGGAATTTGCAAAAATTAAAACGGAAAAAACTGCATTTTGGAAAAAATAAAACGGAATTTGGGAAAAAATAAAACTGATTTTATAGGGCCCTATGTGGGGTATTTTGAGCTAAAACTTCACATACACACACAAATCAGAGACTTATTTTACATCTTGTGTAAAGGGCATTTTTCCCTTTTAAATGATGTGATTGTTCATTTTAAATGGACAGATGTCCCGTCTTCTCCTTGTTTCTGTAGATCTGAGCACGTCGTCTTCAGCTCTGGCTCCTGAGGTCGGCCGCCGCACGTCTGTCCTCTTCTCCAAGAAGAACCCTAAAGCCTCCGGGCCTCCCAAGCGCCCGGGCCGCCCCCCGAAGAACCGCGATCTCCTGCACGGGCCGGTGTTGAGCTCCAGTGCCATCGGCCCCCCGCAGCTTCCCTCGCTCCACCCGTCCCGCAAGAGACCCCACACTCCCCAGTCCAGCTCCAGCTCGGAGACCGACAGCGAAAACGACCACATATTACTGGGTACGTGATGCTCACGCTCTACAGGAGCTCCTGACTGACAGGGAACATCATAAACGATTGAAGCGTAGTCACCTTACAAATGAATCGGATGTTTACCAAACCATACTCTACTAAACATTTTTATACACCGCAACAAATAATGGATAACAATGTCCAAATTCAATTCTGTGAATTTCAGTGCAGCTTCAAAGTCTCGACACGATCCCAGTCGAGGAATAAGAGTCTGATCTAGACAAACCAGCGCACATTTATAACAAAAATAAACATTTATATACTTTTAACCACTAATGCTCGTCTTGCACTAGCTGTGATGCGCCACACATTATGTATTCAGGGGCCGGTTTCACAAAGATAGACTTTGACTACGGCTTAGAAATAGTAGATAGTCAGACTTCAGATAGACATCTAAATCAGACCGTTGCACAAAGCACTCAAGACTCTGACTATCTTCAGTAGGACTACACTGCAATGCATTCTGGGTAAAATAAGACACTTTTCAAAACAAAAACATGGTGGATCGGGTAAGCGCATTCAACCGCATTCAGTGCAGTTTACCCCAGCAGAAAACATGTGTTTGTTGGAGGAGTATAATAGTTACAAGCACATTTTACTTGGGAAATTTAGCGGAGAATGTAGTAACAAGAAGAAATGTTTAATTTGGAAAAAGATACGACAGTTAACAGCGTTAATCTGACCGTTGAGTGGAGCGTTAAAGACGTACAGAAAAGAAAAGTCCTCATTATTATATAATTCCAGTATTACTGCGGTCCCTAAAAACCCTTTCCCTCCTCATAGCTCTCTCCATAACTCCGTCAGCATACCACAAATTATGAGCATTTTCCCTTTTCTTTTGGCTGTTTTTAATGTAACTGATTGTTACTGCTGGTTGCTAAGGTAACAGAGTCTTAGGCCGTGTGTCCACCAAAGCGTTTTTTTTCCGCAGCTGGCGTTTGATTCCAATTGTTTTCAATGGGAGCGCCGCGTTTTTTAAACGCCATTAGCGTGACGAGGCGCTGAGCGTGTATTTAACGCTCAAGCGCTGAGCGTTCAGCGTTTTTTACTGGTTGCCGAGAGTTGAAGAATGTTCAACTTTGTGTAAAACGCAGCGCTCATCACTGTCACTTTTTACCCAACCGTCCAATCACAGTGGAGGAGGGGCGGGACTAATATCACACCGACCAACCGTCACAACATTCTTTATGTACAACGACGTCAACCAGCAGAGCTAACCGAACAAAATGGATGAAAAATAAATGTTCAAATTATCTACGAAATCAGTTACAAGTAAACTGCGGATATTCTGTATCATAGCAACGAAGCGTCTCAACTGAAAAAACGCAGCGCTGCCAAAACGCTCTCAAGCGCCCACAGCTAGGCGTTTTCAGCAGAGCGCCCAGCGTTTTCAGCTGGTCAAAAACGCTTTGGTGGACATATGGCCTTAGACCTGGGTTAAGGGGTCTAATTTTTTTACAAAACCTGCCCAATTGCTTCTTAACTTGCATTAGACTAGTCTATGAGCAAATTTTAACAATATAGACCAGTCTAAAATCGCTTTGTGAAACCGGCCCCTGGTCTTAAAGAGCAACATGCAGGTTGGACGCCCCTATATAGCATAGTGTATGTTGATGATAGAACAACAAGATTTTCTTAAATGGAGTAATATATATTTACCCATTAACGATATTTTGAGATAAATTGTGATAAAATAACTTCCGCGTCTGTAAAGCACTAACCGGAAGTGACGATCGGCGAGGGAGTCTGGTCAAGTTCAAGCACAGATTACAATGGATTCGAATGAAGAAACCGAGTTCTCCGATGTGGACGAACATGCTTATGATGGCCCACAGGCCTATAATTATGAGCCTCCTAGGCGAGATAGTAGTCAGGGGGAGATACAATGGGCAGAGGAGAGAAGTAGAGTTGTGGTGTCAAGAAAACCAGTGGCGAATAGGACAAGTGACTTGGTGAGTTCATGTAAGTTCGCACCGTGGCTAACGCTGGTACATCTACTGTATGGCTAGTACCTTGGTGTTTTGCAATAAATCTGCTTTAGCTAACACACGTTCGACCTTGTTCTTGATTAAACATCCATTTAGATTGTCTTAATTTAAGCCAGCAACGTTTTGTCTTCTCATATTCTACGCTGACAGTGATTATGCAGTCCATCCAAGCTGGTAAGCACTATCTACATTGACTAAATACCATGCCATAACAAATTAATAATGACAATACCTAAGCTACAATAGCAGTCTAATGGCGCTCTTCCACTGCATGGTACGGCTCAGTACGGTTCTGCTCGCTTCGCTTTTCCACTGCGTGGTACGACTCAGCTTTAGCTCGGTTTGCTTTTCAACTGCAGTTAGTGATACCATTTAAAGCGAGCCGTACTGTACCATGCAGTGGAAAAGCGCCATAACAGTCATGTCTGTATAAAACTCCAGTACGCGGTTTTGCCTGCAGGAGAGGGGCAGATTAGGAAGCGCCAAATTCCGGTGTAAACTTTGACGGTGGACTTGATTCCATCGAGTGCACCGAGGGAACAGCATCAGTAATCAGCCTCACGTGGTCCTTACTCCCATATCCCATCCAAGACTCTATCAAATCTCCAGGTCGATAATTCTCCGGAGTGAAATGTGCGGCACAAACGACCGAGTGTGTGGTAACGGACGCGGCAGTGAAGTCTGCTCTCTTCACCTGCACAAAACGCCCCCAAGACCGAAAAGCCTTGTTTTTCCTGGAATTCGTGCAACTAGCACAAACACAATAATTTACCATTATGGCTTCTCTAAAACTCGATCTAAAAATTTCTGTCTCTCAATACTGCTCTAACTACACCAACACCCAACAATGAGAAAGCTGACCGCAAGCTCTTTTATGTACCTTGGCCTACGTCATATGACGCGTTGCTATAGCGGGAAAGGCGCATTCCAGAGCCTAGTACATTTTCATCAAAATATCAAATGAAATTTCATTAGTAATTTCTACATATGTGTTTTTAAAATACCTCTGCAGACAATTTAAAGTATTAATTCAGAAATAAATTCAACCTGCATGTTGCTCTTTAATGCACAATTCCGATTGGCTGTAGGGCAGCATGACATTTCGTTTTAACACCGATATCGATATTGCTATGTACGTATCTGTGATAGTTGCCTCACAGGATGTGTGATGCAAAGTATAGGGATCGTAGTTGATCCGTGATCCTTACGGGCCAGTCATGTGATTCCTGGATTATTTGCAAAGTTTAACCATCATAGAGTGAAAGTTTATCATTGGCATGTGTTCTCTTTCTAACATTCATTTGGGTATCTCACCTCTGGTATGACCGATCGATGAAAGCACCAATGACACACGTCTGTCGAACATGGTCCCGCCTCCCTGAACATAAATCGCAGCCGTTTCCTCATTCTCGTTCTCTTCCCCGTGTAAGATTTTCGGAAGCTGTCCTCGGCAGATTATGGTAATTATTTGCTTAACAGTTTTCTAACGGAGCTGCACGGTAACATCCCTAGCGCAATAGTTCCTTAAAGGATTAGTTCACCTCAAAATGAAAACTTCCGCTGGCGTGACCTTTCACCGTGATGATGTAGTTCCCGGCGCTTTGCAGATCAGCTCAATCCGAACAATCGAAGTTTAAAAGGATATATATATATCGTCCTAGTGACGATTTTCAACTTCTGTAGCACCTACATACACCAGACTTTACAGTCCTATTCCTGTCCCAGTCCTATATTGTGAAGGTTTGTCCAGAGGGATTTGTTGATATATCATTCTTGGCCTGATTTATATGACATTTTATGCCTAAAAATAGGGCGGGAAATCAAATTAAGGCTATTGGAAGTATTTTCTGATTTACAAAAGGAGATATTCATAATCGCCTCTGGTAATGTCTTTTCATTGAATATATCAACAAAATGCTAAAATAATTTTGTACCTTGTTTTTTTTTTCATTTTCAAAAAACGTCACTTCAAAATATATGCAAATTAGTGCATATTTAATTAGATATATCCTGATTAGCATATTTAAACATAAAATTACAGAAAACTTGCAATACATTTTTTCCTGGAAAAGTTTCATTGTGATATCTGCAAGTTCAATTTTTTACCCTATTCACCTGTATAGTGTCTAACCTAAAGTTGTGGAGTGACTTTGTCAATTAGAGTGAGATAACTAACGCATCAATCGAGTTTTCTAGTTTTCACGTTGTGGTAATCTTACCATACGAAGAGAGTGCAGGGTCACAAGCACGGGGGGTAACCTTGTTACGACTTTTACTATCTCTAGATGGTCAAGTTTGATCGTCTTCTCGACGCTCCGCCAGAACCCAGTGAGGAGCTCCGGCGGGGCCGATCCAAGGACCTCACTGAACCACCCAATCGGTGGGCGGTGTGTACAAAGGGCAGGGACTTAATCAACGCAAGCTTATGACCCGCGCTTACTGGGAATTCCTCGTTGATGGGAAACCGTTTCAATCCCCAGTCCAGATCACGAGCGGGGTTCAGCGGATTATCCGCGCCTCTCGGCGCAGGGTAGGCACATGCTGATCCGCCCATTGTGGCGCGCGTTCAGCCCTAGACATCTAAGGGCATCACAGACCTGTTATTGCTCCATCTCGCGTGGCTGAACACCACTTGTCCCTCTAAGAAGTTGGACGCCGACCGCTCGGGGCCGCGTAACTAGTTAGCATGCCGGAGTCTCGTTCGTTATCAGAATGAACCAGACACATCGCTCCACCAACTAAGAACGGCCATGCACCACCACCCACAGAATCGAGAAAGAGCTATCAATCTGTCAATCCTTTCCAGGGTCCACCCCTCGCCTCAGGAGATATCTCTCTGGGCCCGGCCCGCGAGAGGCTGAATCTGAATGCGGTCGGGTCGCCTTCGAAAGTGATTGAGACAGTTCAGAAAGCGAGGGCTGCCTCAACACGTTCTTTATTAAATAGTAAACGCACGGTGTTTGAGGGATGGTGTGCAGGAGCATCGTTCCTCTCTCGTGTTCAATCTTGGACGTGCTGTGCTTCCTACAGGACCTTCTGGATCAGGGCAGAGCCTTTTCTGCGGATAAGGTTTACCTGTCCGCTATCTCGGCATGTCGTATTGGTCTTGACTCGGATACTATTGGCCAACACTATATATGAGAGGAGCATGTAGGCTCCGCCCAGTGCCGAAGCCGCTGGTGCCGCCCTGGACTGGTCCGTGGTTCTGAACGCGCTTTCTAAAGCCCCTTCGAGCACATTGATAACATTGTTTTCGAAGCTGCCTGCAAGATGACTTTGTTACTTGCTCTCACTTCAGCAAAAAAGGGTAAGTGAACCACATGCTTTATCAGTTCCCCGTCATGTGTGATGTTCGCTCCGGGTGTTTAGAAAGTGACTTTCAGAACTAACCCGACGTTTGTGCCTAAAGTGTGTGATCACGCGGGTGCAGTGAAATCTGTGGATCTGCTAGCGTTTCCCACACCACCCTTTCCATCAGCAAAGGTGGAGAGGTTACACAGTTTATGTCCGGTTCATACTTTGTATACATATGTACAGAGAACACGTACACTACGTAAGAGCAACTAGCTATTTGTTTCGTGGGCTGACTCTTACAAGGGAAAACCCGTCATCTCCCGTCAACGCCTTTCCCATTGGTTGGTGGAGGCTATTGTGTTATGTCACAATAATGCGAATATAGAGTCCACAGTATAGTTCCCATAGGTGAGACTATTAAAAATAGTTCCAAACCTAACCCCAACAGCACATCCCTAAGCCACACACAGCAGTGGTTGTTTCCCAAGTGAATCTCAAATCTCCAC
>NW_027509203.1:2435000-2470632 GCF_051911475.1 Siphateles boraxobius
ATGGGAGTTGGAGTTTAGAGTTTAGAACTACCTAGCAACCATATTGCAACATATAGAAGCCATATTTCAGCTCTACAACATTGTACGGACATGTTTGTTGGCTCGTGTGCAATCATGTACAACAACCTAGCAACCTAGTGGCGAGTTTTGCCACAAGCACCCACTCACATTTTCTTCAGGAAATGTACACTCTAGTTGTTTACTGTTGTTCCACTTTAAATCTGCAGCAAAATCCATATATAACGTGAACTGCTTTACTTCCTGACAACATCCTGAACAAAGTTTACAGTCCTGTAATTAACAAACCTGCTTATCTGTTAAAAAGAGTCCAGCGTTTGAAGCTTACTTTAATGTCAAAATTACAATTAACTCTAGGTTTTAAAAATTTTTTGCTTTAAATTGTATTATTGAATAATTTTAAACTGTGTGTGTGTTTCTCCCGGCAGCACCACTCCATCTAAACAGGGTCGAGGGAAGGCCTCGTTCTCGCGCTCCACGTTCCCGGACGACAGCAGCGAGGAGACGTCCGGCACAGAGAACGACTCCTACTCCATGGGAGGATCCCGAGGAGTGTCTCACTGTGAGTGTAGCACACACACACACGCATCAGACGTGTGTGTGTGTGTGTGTGTGTGTGTGTGTGTGTGTGTTTGTGTTTGAGTGCCTCTAGGTCACTGAGATGTTTTTTTTTTCTACTCCTTTTCTCTTTATTGATTTATTTTATTGTATTGTAAAGCACTTTGGATCACCTATGGTTGTGTTAAACTTGTGCTGTATAAATAAGACTTGACATGTGTTTCAGTAGTTCGCAGCAGGGGCCGCTCGGGATGCTGGTTGAGCTCAGATGACTACAGCTCTCTGGACGCTCTCGATCTAGTGTGGGCCAAGTGCAGAGGATACCCATCATACCCCGCTCTGGTGAGTGTTTTACCTCACTCTGACCTAACACACACAAACTCACTCAGCTTTCACTACATTTTTAAATTGCGCTGTATGTAGGGCTTCTCTTGACTAAAGATTTTTCTAGTCAACTAGTAGTCTTTCATTTTAAGCGATTAGTCAACTAATCACGCGTTTATATTAATAAGCCATAAATAATAATGAGCCTAATAGCCTATATAATACGTAGCCTAATCAGCGCTCAAACGCACACGCCACGCCCCAAACTCTCAGTCTGCTACAGTAGCCACGCCCCAAACTCTCAGTCTGCTACAGTAGCCACTCCCCAAACTCTCAGTCTGCTACAGTAGCCATACCCCAAACTCTCAGTCTGCTACAGTAGCCACACCCCAAACCTGTCTGCTACAGTAGCCAAGCCCCAAACTCTCAGTCTGCTACAATAGCCACTCCCCAAACTTTCAGTCTGCTACAGTAGCCACGCCCCAAACTCTCAATCTGCTACAGTAGCCACTCCCCAAACTCTCAGTCTGCTACAGTAGCCACACCCCAAACTCTCAGTCTGCTACAGTAGCCACGCCCCAAACTCTCAGTCTGCTACAGTAGCCACGCCCCAAACTCTCAGTCTGCTACAGTAGCCACTCCCCAAACTCTCAGTCTGCTACAGTAGCCACGCCCCAAACTCTCAGTCTGCTACAGTAGCCACGCCCCAAACTCTCAGTCTGCTACAGTAGCCACACCCCAAACCTGTCTGCTACAGTAGCCAAGCCCCAAACTCTCAGTCTGCTACAGTAGCCACTCCCCAAACTTTCAGTCTGCTACAGTAGCCACGCCCCAAACTCTCAATCTGCTACAGTAGCCACTCCCCAAACACTCAGTCTGCTACAGTAGCCACACCCCAAACTCTCAGTCTGCATACAGTAGCCACGCCCCAAACTCTCAGTCTGCTACAGTAGCCACTCCCCAAACTCTCAGTCTGCATACAGTAGCCATGCCCCAAACTCTCAGTCTGCTACAGTAGCCACTCCCCAATCTCTCAGTCTGCATACAGTAGCCACGCCCCAAACTCTCAGTCTGCTACAGTAGCCACTCCCCAAACTCTCAGTCTGCTACAGTAGCCACTCCCCACGTCCCAAACTCTCAGTCAGCTACAGTAGCCACGCCCCAAACTCTCAGTCTGCTACAGTAGCCACTCCCCAAACTCTCAGGCCGTTTCTCAAAACCAAGAATGCAAAGAACGGACTTGTGTTCTTGGGGAGAACGCTCTTGCTAGTTGTTCTTGGAAGAATAAACTTACAAGGTGACGAGCACACAGAACGCTGCTGACAGTTTGAGGCGATGTGTTCTTGCTGGTATTGCGCAATACCCCCGCACAGCTCCGTCTTCAGTACCCAAACATAACAAGAATTATTAATGATAACAGCCAGGTTTTTAGCATGACTGGCCGGTTGGCTCGTTAGCTACACCCGCGTGCGCTTATGGAGATTGTTCACTACCGAAAATGTTTGAGCATATTTTCGATTCGCCATAAATTTTCGTAAAAATGGCAATATTTGAAATCAACACAGTAGATTTCTCGCATCAAATGCTCTCAGAAGTGAATTTAGTGATGAAATGGCATACGAAATTGTAGAAAAACGACTTACTGTTGTTCTGCCTTTCTGCCCCCCGCTCCTTCCTTGAATGCCGAAATGAATGCTGGGATATTTCTGCCGTCAAGTTCACACAAGTTACCAACCGATGCATCCTCGGTAAAATGGGCGTGTCAAGAACACTTCTGGGATTTTTAACCGTTCTTGCCAAAATGCAAACTTGTGTATTGAGACAGTACTTGGGCAGCGACTGATGACGTTTCACAAGTCGACAAGAACACAAGTACAGACAAGAAGGCATATTGAGAAACGGCCTCAGTCTGCTACAGTAGCCACGTCCCAAACTCTCAGTCTGCTACAGTAGCCACGTCCCAAACTCTGTCTGCTACAGTAGCCATGCCCCAAACTCTCAGTCTGCTACAGTAGCCACTTCCCAAACTCTCAGTCTGCTACAGTAGCCACGCCCCAAACTCTCAGTCTGCTACAGCAGCCACTCCCCAATCTCTCAGTCTGCTACAGTAGCCACTCCCCAAACTCTCAGTCTGCTACAGTAGCCACGCCCCAAACTCTCAGTGTGCTACAGTAGCCACACCCCAAACTCTCAATCTGCTACAGTAGCCACGCCCCAAACTCTCAGTCTGCTACAGTAGCCACTCCCCAATCTCTCAGTCTGCTACAGTAGCCACTCCCCAAACTCTCAGTCTGCTACAGTAGCCACTCCCCAAACTCTCAGTCTGCTACAGTAGCCACTCCCCAAACTCTGTCTGCTACAGTAGCCATACCCCAAACTCTCAGTCTGCTACAGTAGCCACGCCCCAAACTCTCAGTCTGCTACAGTTGCCACACCCCAAACTCTGTCTGCTACAGTAGCCAAGCCCCAAACTCTGTCTGCTACAGTAGCCACTCCCCAAACTTTCAGTCTGCTACAGGAGCCACGCCCCAAACTCTCAATCTGCTACAGGAGCCACTCCCCAAACTCTCAGTCTGCTACAGTAGCCACTCCCCAAACTCTCAGTCTGCATACAGTAGCCACGTCCCAAACTCTCAGTCTGCTACAGTAGCCACTCCCCAAACTCTCAGTCTGCATACAGTAGCCATGCCCCAAACTCTCAGTCTGCATACAGTAGCCACGTCCCAAACTCTCAGTCTGCTAGAGTAGCCACTCCCCAAACTCTCAGTCTGCATACAGTAGCCACTCCCCAAACTCTCAGTCTGCTACAGTAGCCACTCCCCACGTCCCAAACTCTCAGTCTGCTTCAGTAGCCACGCCCCAAACTCTGTCTGCTACAGTAGCCACTCCCCAAACTCTGTCTGCTACAGTAGCCACGCCCCAAACTCTCAGTGTGCTACAGTAGCCACACCCCAAACTCTCAGTCTGCTACAGTAGCCACTCCCCAAACTCTGTCTGCTACAGTAGCCACTCCCCAATCTCTCAGACTGCTACAGTAGCCACGCCCCAAACTCTCAGTCTGCTACAGTAGCCACTCCCCAAACTCTCAGTCTGCTACAGTAGCCACTCCCCAAACTCTCAGTTTGCTACAGTAGCCACGCCCCAAACTCTCAGTCTGCTACAGTAGCCAATCCCCAAACTCTCAGTCTGCTACAGCAGCCAGTCCCCAAACTCTCAGTCTGCTACAGTAGCCACTCCCCAATCTCTGTCTGCTACAATAGCCACGCCCCAAACTCTCAGTCTGCTACAGTAGCCACTCCCCAAACTCTCAGTCTGCTACAGTAGCCACACCCCAAACTCTCAGTCTGCTACAGTAGCCACTCCCCAAACTCTCAGTCTGCTACAGTAGCCACTCCCCAAACTCTCAGTCTGCGACAGTAGCCACGCCCCAAACTCTCATTCTGGTACAGTAGCCACGCCCCAAACTCTCAGTCTGCTACAGTAGCCAGTCCCCAAACTCTCAGTCTGCTACAGTAGCCACTCCCCAAACTATCAGTCTGCTACAGTAGCCACACCCCAAACTCTCAGTCTGCTACAGTAGCCACGCCCCAAACTCTGTCTGCTACAGTAGCCAGTCCCCAAACTCTCAGTCTGCTACAGTAGCCACGTCCCAAACTCTCAGTCTGCTACAGTAGCCACGCCCCAATCTCTCAGTCTGCTACAGTAGCCACGCCCCAAACTCTCAGTCTGTTACAGTAGCCACTCCCCAAACTCTCAGTCTGCTACAGTAGCCACTCCCCAAACTCTCAGTCTGCTACAGTAGCCAATCCCCAAACTCTTAGTCTGCTACAGTAGCCAGTCCCCAAACTCTCAGTCTGCTACAGTAGCCACTCCCCAATCTCTGTCTGCTACAGTAGCCACTCCCCAAACTCTGTCTGCTACAGTAGCCACTACCCAAACTCTCAGTCTGCTACAGTAGCCACTACCCAAACTCTCAGTCTGCTACAGTAGCCACACCCCAAACTCTTAGTCTGCTACAGTAGCCACTCCCCAAACTCTCAGTCTGCTACAGTAGCCACGCCCCAAACTCTCAGTCTGCTACAGTAGCCACACCCCAAACTCTCAGTCTGCTACAGTAGCCACTCCCCAATCTCTCAGTCTGCTACAGTAGCCACACCCCAAACTCTCAGTCTGCTACTGTGGCCACTCCCCAAACTCTCAGTCTGCTACAGTAGCCACTCCCCAATCTCTCAGTCTGCTACAGTAGCCACTCCCCAAACTCTCAGTCTGCTACAGTAGCCACTCCCCAATCTCTCAGTCTGCTACAGTAGCCACACCCCAAACTCTCAGTCTGCTACAGTAGCCACGCCCCAAACTCTCAGTCTGCTACAGTAGCCACTCCCCAATCTCTCAGTCTGCTACAGTAGCCACTCCCCAATCTCTCAGTCTGCTACAGTAGCCACTCCCCAATCTCTCAGTCTGCTACAGTAGCCACTCCCCAAACTCTCAGTCTGCTACAGTAGCCACTCCCCAAACTCTCAGTCTGCTACAGTAGCCACTCCCCAATCTCTGTCTGCTACAGTAGCCACGCCCCAAACTCTCAGTCTGCTACAGTAGCCACTCCCCAAACTCTCAGTCTGCTACAGTAGCCACACCCCAAACTCTCAGTCTGCTACAGTAGCCACTCCCCAAACTCTCAGTCTGCTACAGTAGCCACTCCCCAAACTCTCAGTCTGCGACAGTAGCCACGCCCCAAACTCTCATTCTGGTACAGTAGCCACGCCCCAAACTCTCAGTCTGCTACAGTAGCCAGTCCCCAAACTCTCAGTCTGCTACAGTAGCCACTCCCCAAACTCTCAGTCTGCTACAGTAGCCACGCCCCAAACTCTCAGTCTGCTACAGTAGCCACGCCCCAAACTCTGTCTGCTACAGTAGCCAGTCCCCAAACTCTCAGTCTGCTACAGTAGCCACGTCCCAAACTCTCAGTCTGCTACAGTAGCCACGCCCCAATCTCTCAGTCTGCTACAGTAGCCACGCCCCAAACTCTCAGTCTGCTACAGTAGCCACTCCCCAAACTCTCAGTCTGCTACAGTAGCCACGCCCCAAACTCTCAGTCTGCTACAGTAGCCAAGCCCCAAACTCTGTCTGCTACAGTAGCCAGTCCCCAAACTCTCAGTCTGCTACAGTAGCCACGTCCCAAACTCTCAGTCTGCTACAGTAGCCAGTCCCCAAACTCTCAGTCTGCTACAGTAGCCACGTCCCAAACTCTCAGTCTGCTACAGTAGCCACGCCCCAATCTCTCAGTCTGCTACAGTAGCCACGCCCCAAACTCTCAGTCTGCTACAGTAGCCACTCCCCAAACTCTCAGTCTGCTACAGTAGCCACTCCCCAAACTCTCAGTCTGCTACAGTAGCCACTCCCCAAACTCTCAGTCTGCTACAGTAGCCAATCCCCAAACTCTCAGTCTGCTACAGTAGCCAGTCCCCAAACTCTCAGTCTGCTACAGTAGCCACTCCCCAATCTCTGTCTGCTACAGTAGCCACTCCCCAAACTCTGTCTGCTACAGTAGCCACTACCCAAACTCTCAGTCTGCTACAGTAGCCACACCCCAAACTCTCAGTCTGCTACAGTAGCCACTCCCCAAACTCTCAGTCTGCTACAGTAGCCACGCCCCAAACTCTCAGTCTGCTACAGTAGCCACACCCCAAACTCTCAGTCTGCTACAGTAGCCACTCCCCAAACTCTCAGTCTGCTACAGTAGCCACACCCCAAACTCTCAGTCTGCTACAGTGGCCACTCCCCAATCTCTCAGTCTGCTACAGTAGCCACTCCCCAATCTCTCAGTCTGCTACAGTAGCCACTCCCCAAACTCTCAGTCTGCTACAGTAGCCACTCCCCAATCTCTCAGTCTGCTACAGTAGCCACACCCCAAACTCTCAGTCTGCTACAGTAGCCACGCCCCAAACTCTCAGTCTGCTACAGTAGCCACGCCCCAAACTCTCAGTCTGCTACAGTAGCCACTCCCCAATCTCTCAGTCTGCTACAGTAGCCACACCCCAAACTCTGTCTGCTACAGTAGCCAGTCCCCAAACTCTCAGTCTGCTACAGTAGCCACGTCCCAAACTCTCAGTCTGCTACGGTAGCCAGTCCCCAAACTCTCAGTCTGCTACAGTAGCCACGTCCCAAACTCTCAGTCTGCTACAGTAGCCACGCCCCAATCTCTCAGTCTGCTACAGTAGCCAAGCCCCAAACTCTCAGTCTGCTACAGTAGCCAGTCCCCAAACTCTCAGTCTGCTACAGTAGCCACTCCCCAAACTCTCAGTCTGCTACAGTAGCCACTCCCCAAACTCTCAGTCTGCTACAGTAGCCACGCCCCAAACTCTCAGTCTGCTACAGTAGCCACTCCCCAAACTCTCAGTCTGCTACAGTAGCCACTCCCCAAACTCTCAGTCTGCTACAGTAGCCACTCCCCAAACTCTCAGTCTGCTACAGTAGCCACGCCCCAAACTCTCAGTCTGCTACAGTAGCCACGCCCCAAACTCTATTGTTGGCTTTTGCCACAAATATGCCTGTGCAACTTCAGACTAGTTTTGTGGTCCAAGGTCTCAAATTACATACTAACTGTAGTCAATGAACAGATAAACTGGGTTAAGAGAATGTATTTAACAAAAAAAATCACCTTTAATATTTTTCACTCTGACATTATTTTCATGACAGTCCAGCACATTTATCCCCAAACTCACAATTGTCAAGTCAGCTTTAGTTCTATAGCGCTTTATACAATACAGATTGTTTCAAAGCAGTTTCACAGTGTTAAACAGGAAATAACAGAATCACTGATGCAAACTTTATTAAATATGAAAGAAATTCAAATTATTCTATAATTTCTGTATTCTATAAAAAGCAGCTCTAATAAGACAACAGAGGCATTATTCAGATCAATTCAGTCCAGTTCAATAATAGTGTCAAGGTTGCAAAATCTGTCACTTTAACCGAAGTCGAATCAACTATAAATACAGTAATGTGAGTAGAATCTTGTATTATTTTAAATAATATATTTTATTCCAAATTGCCTGATTTTCTTTCTTGTGAGGAATAAAATTGCGTAATTTTAAAGAAAGTACTTCACTCCTGTATCTCAGACTGTTGTTGAGATATAATCACGATCATACTGGCTGCCGTAAACTAGACTCTCGAATTAGGCGATGTATTCAAACATTCATTCATGCAGGAGACATTAGTAACAGTATTTGTTTTTTATGGGTATTCTAATATCATATACAGTTCTGAACTTAATCATTGATTTCCATCAGTGTGATGAGCGAGCAGTGGAGGGATTGGCGTGCAGTCACTCAAAACTCCTTTTAAGTAACATTGTAGAATATTAAATTAAATAAAACAAATAACAAAATAGATCCAACTACACCTTACCTTGTAATAAATCAGACATGTTGAAATTCTGTTCCATCTACTCTAGCTATGTTTCCATCCACCTATATTTATTTAAATTTTGGGATGTAAGTGCTTTATGAAAACGCCAAGCTGTGAATAAATGCGCGTAAAAATGTATGCGCTCAATTGAGGCATATCATTGTTTTATCGATAAGAAGACATGCGCTTAAAAATACATTTACAGAATAAATCCCCCAGAACCTCATGTGACTCTTCCTCAGCGTCAGCTGTGATTGGATAACTGGAGTAACCAGTGGACCAATGGCATCGCAGCATCTCTAATGTTGGTTTGGTGTTTCTGAAACACCGGAGTCAAAGTGTGTGATCAGAATGATTGAGTTAAATTCCCTCCAGAAGCGTCTCTCACACACGAGTGTGTTCCCGAACACCAGCATCCGAACACTAGAGAAGAGGACAGTGGTTATTGTGTTTCGTCTGACGCTCTGAGACACACTCGTTTATAATGGAGCGAAAAAGAGCTACTTCCATTTTTATTACTAATATTTTTCATCAATTTCCCAGGAAGTGATGATTTTGTTCTCTTGAACACATGGCATGGAAACACTGCGGTAACAGTTTACAATAAGGTTTATTCGTTAACATTAGTTAATGTATTAACTAACATAAACTAACCATGAGCAATACATTTGTTAATGTATTTGTTCTTTTTTAGTTAATGTTAGTTAATAACTTATTTATTTTATGTTCGCGATTGTGCTGCATTCACTCACAAAAATAAATGTTTTATATATTTACAGTAGGACATTTACAAAATATCTTCATGGAACATGATCTTTACTTAATATCCTAATGATTTTTGGCATAAAAGAAAAATTGATAATTTTGACCTATTGTTGGCTATTGCCACAAATATACCCGTGCGACTTGTGACTGGTTTTGTGATCCAGGGTCACATATTCCAGTTTTGCACACAAGTAATATTCACAACTGTGGATGTGAGCTCATCAGCAGAAGGTGCAGTGGCTGTGTGTGTCCAGCAGAGGACATCGTTGAGTCGTGTCTTCTCCTTCCCTCAGATCATCGACCCGAAGATGCCCCGCGAGGGTGTGTTCCACCGGGGCGTCCCGATCCCCGTCCCGCCGCTGGAGGTCCTGAAGCTGGGAGAGCAGATGACCCAGGAGGCCCGTGAACACCTCTTCCTCGTGCTCTTCTTCGACAACAAGAGGACCTGGTTAGTCACGCTCCTCTTCTTCCTCATGCTTTCTGTGCTGCGATAGGACAGAGACTACAGGTGTGTGTGTGTGTGTGTGTGTGTGTGTGTCAGACATGTTCATGTGTTTAACAGACACCTCAGTTACACTACCATTCAAAAGTTTGGGGACAGTAAAATTTGGTTTATTTGTGTGAAAAATATTAATACTCTTTTTCAGCTAGGATGAATTAAATTGATCAAAAGTGACAGAATGCTGTCTTTCTTTTGAACTTTCTATTCATCAAAGAATCCTGAAAAATATAGTGCCTCAGTTTCCCCAACAAACTGTTTTCAACATTGATCATAATCATAAATGTTCCTTGAGCATCAAATCATCATATTATAGTGATTTCTGAAGGATCATGTGACACTGAAGATTGGAGTAGTGATACTGAAAATTCAGCTTTGATCACAGGAATAAATTAACTTTTTTATTTTAATATATTTTAAAATGTATTTTAAATTTAAATTCTTAACGACCCCTCACTTTTAAATGGGACTCAATATAAAATAAATTGCAAATATATGCTTGCGTTATTCTTTTGTTGTTGTTTACTTCAGTTCCGGAAGTAATTGGATTGAGGTAACTGAATTTTACATTGTTTTTATTGAAATCTCTTTTGGTCCTGTGACAGTGGAAACTGATTTTTGGTTCTCATGTTTTCATGTGTGATGTGAGGAATCTTCCACAGCATAGAGTTGTGTAGAAACTGCTGGTTATTTTCCACAGTTTGACGCGTGGGTCGTGAAGATATATCTTTTTGTCTTTGATGTCAATTACAGGGTCACATGTTTGTTTGGTTACAAACTTTACAGTAAAGTTCCAGTTATTAACATTAGTTGCCTACAACAGTTAATAAACTAAGTTAACAACTAACCATGTTTCAACATTTACTAATGCATTATTAAAATGAAAAGTTGATTTTGTTTAATGGACCTGAGCTCACATGAATTAACAAACAACAGCTGTTTTTAAAAAAATAAAATAACATTAACAAATATATTTTTTTGCTCATTGTTAATGTTTATTAATGTATTAACTATTGGGACCTTATTATAAAGTGTTACTGTTTATTCTTACATTTGCCATTTGAAAACATATATTACTTCATTCTCTAATATTTTACAAATAAGCACATTTTGCTATAATTAGACTCATTCCGTGTCAAATCAAACAAATTTCAGAAACTTCCCTAGCTAAAATTTGATATTTATGATTTTTTTTCTAAAGAAAAACTAACATAAATAGTGATGAAAGCCAAAATATTTAATGTCACCGTTGTGTATTTACGGAGTAACCCACTATTTTCTTTATGAGGGTCAAAATGACAATTTTCACCTGAGATTTAGAGCCGCATTACAGGGGGGGAAATTACTTTAGAAAGATGGCAACATCATTATTTTATATTTAAACAGAGATTGGTTGATCTAGTAGTTAAATCTGTTGACTTTATCAATATTTGTTGCATTATAACCCAATGGTGACAGTCCAAAAACGGGGAAAAGCACTACTTGTGTTTTTTGCCTGAAGTTTGCATGCCTGTAACTCAAGAAGTATTAAAGATATCTTAATATCCTTTTAGATTCTGGTTCTTATCAAACCTTTCTTTTGGTATCTAAATTTTTAAGGCCCAATATGTTTCAATCCCAGAGATATTGGGATTTCAATGTGGCTCCATGAGTAAATTGGTAAATTGTACACATTTTAAGTGGTCAAAACCAAAAATTGGTTTAAATTTATTTAAAAGAGGTATATCTGAACAACAAATGATGTTGAAACTACAAATGTATCTTGTTTCCTTTCTATCAAGATATAGCATTGAACATTCCTGTCTGAGTGCCATAATATTATTCTTCCAAAGTTTGTGTGACTGTAACTCCAGAAGTGTTAAAGATATCTCAATATCCTTCTAGATTCTCATTCTTAATAAACTTTCATTTTATGTTCATTATAGGGCCTTTTATCAGGATCTCTAAATGGCTGTATGTGCAAATTGTTGAATTTAACCCATTTTCAATGGTCAAAAACCAAATATGAGGAACTTTTCGAAGAGCTGATACTTATTGTGTTTAAAGAGGAATGTTTGAAGAACAAATAATGTTAAAACTAAGAATGTATCTTGCCAAAATACCCAGAAACTTAAAGTGAACAAACATTTTATCGTCCTACACCTTCCACAGACGATATGTTTATAAAAATAAATTTAGACCGTTTAACATCGTGATTGATCAGGATATGAGGAGACTTTTAACCAGCATGACAACAAAATGTTTCTGTGAACAATCACCTATTGCACCTTTCATTGGTAGATCCAGAGAAGTGAGAACCAGAATCTAGAAGGATATTGACTTAATACTTCTTGAGTAAGAGTTATGCAAACTTTGGAAATAGACTATATTTGGCACTCGGAAAGGAATGCTCTATGCACTTGTGTTGATGGAGGGAAATTAGATAACAACATTATTTTGTTCTCCGGATATTCCTCAAGTATCAGCTGTGTGCAAAGTGATCCACATTTGGTTTTTTACCCCTGAAAATGTGTACAATTTACTCATTGAGCCACACTGAGACGCTGATATCTCTGGAAATGAACCATGTTGGGCCTTAAAAATGAATATGCCAAAAGAAAAGTTTGATAAGAACCAGAATCTAAAAGGATATTAAAACAATTTTATCAAAAATTTCACCACAAGTTTAAACAGCATTAACATTTTTCATTATAACCTGCGGATGCTCACGCTGACTGGACGTTGTTTGGTCAGTCTGTAGAGTTCCTCGTTTGTCTTATGGGCGTCTGCTTGTCTAACTCCCAGCATGGTTCGGTTGCACTGACTCGCAAACACATCCAGTTCTTCCTCTAGAGCTTTTGTTAGAGCCCATGTTGTCGATTTTAACGTCCTTTTTCCGTTGATTAGTAGATGTTGTTCATTATCACTGGAACTATTCATTTGCACTTGGACAGTCTTCTCCTCGTTTAATTCTAGTGCGACTATGCCAGCTTTTTGTTGTAGTTGGGTGAGCTGTTGTTGTGCCCTGGTGAGATCATTTTTCAGTAGTGAAATATCGTCGCCAAATGCGAAATCGTTAAGCTTGCGTTCGGCTCTAGATTGTTTGGCTGTTGCTGTACCACGTCGCGGTCTCATATTATTCCTGAACCTTTAGGACCTTTATGTGTAAGGTATCCGAAGCTTCCAGCAGAGAGCCGGGAGACGTAATCTATTACTGTGATGTAGGGTTGGACGTTATGGAAAAATTTTATATCACGATATATTTCTTAATTTCGGTCGATAGGATATAATTCCGGTATCGATATGAACAATATAAAAGCCTCAGAAAAACTGCCAGGAACGCCCACAACAGATGTCTGTACCTACAATCTTCTGAAACTTGAATTGGCCAAGTCTATGAAACCTGCTGGAGTCTTTCGGTACTGCACCATAACAAACTACATGAACCAATGAAATAACCCATCATAACAATAACATTCTCTTCTCAATACCTGCTACAAGACTATGGAAGCATATGGGTAGCAATATTCAATTTGAAATGTAATATGCAAAATGACAACGCAATATGTAAAATGGCAATGCATTTCTGTTTTTAAATTTACATTTGCCATTACATTTGTGCAACGTTTGGTGCAAAATTTAAATTCAATTATATAATTTACATTTGCCATTTCGTACACTAGTTTTAATATGTAAATTGAATACATATTTTAACGCTTTACAAGTTGCAAAATTAAAATGTATTACTGATGTGATTAGATGCATCTTCAAGCAAAAACTATTTTTTATTTTTCTTAATTGCATTTACACTCACAGTTAAGACACTTGCGATTGCATTTTCATTAAATGTCCCGCAATGAATGTAGCAAAATTCAATGCATCACGAGCCGATCACGCCCCCTCCCGCCTGTCAATCACTGCGTGAAGTTTCGGTTTCTTAGATATTAAACTCATATGTATTGGTCATTCTGAGGTCACTCAGCTTCCACACATGCTCCAAATTCACGCAAAAAGTCTGGTTTGTTTGTGCCGGTTAAAGTGTTGTTTGTGCTGCTTCTATCGGGTGGAACTGCTTCAGATGCTGGAACAGGTTTGATGTGTTCCCGCTGTGAGACGGCACCGCTCTCCAGCACATTTTGCAGCACGCTGAAACTTGAAGTTTTGAGATCTAAGATAGCCAAAACACTTCCATACCAATGAATTAGTCTTTCCTCTCTTATCAACTATTTCGTCTGCTTCTCCTCACTTGTGGAAGCTTGTTCAGTCACATTTTGTATTGCTGTCAGGACCGCTCATTTTGTAGCTAAAACTTGCCGCGTTGGAGATCCGCGTAATACTGTCTGTAGTGTACGTCATCACGAAAGTAGTCGATTGTGTTCTGCTCTTTCTGACGCCTAACGTCAGTAAGTGACAAATGCTGTTATGTATATTGAAATATCGGAAATTTGTTTAAAAATTATATCACCGTTATTGGAAAAAAAAATATCGCGATATATATTGATATTGTATTATTGTCCAGCCCTACTATGATGAATAGGAACGTCGCCTTGTAATCCTCCGGTTGTGACCGATAATGGCTCTGAGAGCGGGCCCTCCAGTACACCTGCCTCGCAGATCCATCGTACAAGACTGGGATGCCGTAGTGTCGCAGGATTGCGAACAGTCAAATGCCTTCTTGAAATCGAGGAATGTGATGTACACCGGTAGTAGTTGTGCTCTGGCTCCTTCGATGACTCTTCGCGGGATGAAAGCCTGTCGGGTTGTTTCTGAGCAGCTTGTGGATTGGATTCTGGATGCGGTTCAGGAGGACTTGATTGAAGGTTTTTGCTGCGATGGACGTCAAGCTGATTCCTCTGAAGTTGTTCGTCAGGCTTGGGCAGTGGGATGATCGAGCTCGATGTCCATTGTTTCGGTGCGCAGAGTTTGTGCAATGAATTTACTATGAATTTGCCGCCGTCATTGCATAATCGGGTCTTGGCGACTTGTTCTGCTTAAGCTGTTCAATCGCTCTCACCGCTTCCACTCGCGTTGGACTCGTTATTGAAATAGCCCTGTCTGGACTTGGTTCTGGAAAGTTGACTGTTTCCACCTTCGCACTCTTGTTGTTGAAGAGTTCGCAGAAGTGCTTGCCCCAGTCGCTGGTGAGTTCGGTCTTCGAGACATGCTGCAGCATTCTGCGGACTCTGAGATTTTGTCGATTAGAGTCCTCATTGTGCGATGCGTGTGTTTTTGGTCGAAAGCTTCTAGTTGAGTGTTGAAATATGGCTCTTTGTCAGTTTCCAAAGCTGTCTTGACACTCGACTGCTTGTTTTTCCACTGATCTCTCTTTTCTGTCGTTTGATTGTGCTTGAAATCGTCCTTGGCCACTTCTTCTTCTGCGATGAGCTGCAACGTTGAACTCCTGACACACCTCGGCATGGTGTGAGATCATCCCCTTTATTATTCAATTATCTTTAATACTTACTGAGTTACAGGCATGAAAACTTCAGCCAAGAAAAAAATGAGCTTTTTCCTGTTTTTGAATGGTCACTGATGGCTTATAAAGCAACACAGATTTATAGTCAACAGATTTCACTAATATACTTACCAATCTCTTCTTTCTAAAGTCATTTTTACACCCCTCTAATTTGACTCCAAATCTATGGTGAAAATTGTCATTTTGACCCTCATATACTAAATAGTGGATTACTCAGTCAATATACATTCATGGCATTTCATATTTTGGCTTTTATTACCGTTTATGTTGCTTTTTCTTCAGATTAGAATATTTACAAAACCACGAATCGCCCCGTTACTATCTCATTCTCATTACTGTAATGTTTTCTTTGTAATTTGTAATGAATGGTCATTGTTCCTAATGGTCACACACTTATTACTGTAGCGCTGGCGTTTTCTTAAATCATCATGGTTGATGTAGGCAGGGGTTAATGTGTTTTAAAAAACAATCTCACAGTGCAAAAACTCATGATGCACTTTATGAACCCTGTCAGCATCTCTGAACATCCGCTGTGGGCAAACGGAGAAATAGGCCAAAGGAAATGAACATGAAAATGCTGTATATGAAAAAAGAGAATGTGATACAAGTCACTAAATGTGTGTGTGTGTGTAGGCAATGGCTGCCGCGCTCCAAACTGGTTCCTCTGGGCGTCAATCAGGATCTGGACAAAGAGAAGATGCTGGAAGGCAGAAAGTCGAACATTAGGAAGTCGGTTCAGGTTGCGTATCACCGGGCCATGCAACACCGAAACAAAGTCCAGGGCGACCCGAGCAGCGACACCAGCGACAGCGACTGAACACACACACGGGTCACGACTCACACACTCTAATTCTCTACTCTGGTGCTAAAGTGCTTCACGTATCATCAGGATGAGTGTTTTAATGTTAGATGTGGCTGTTTCGAGTCATAGATACACAGTCCATTTACCTCACACTACAGCCAGTATTCAAGATTTGATCAAAACACTTTTTCTCAGATCTCTGCTAACGGCAGAAAAAAACAATGCGATTCTAAATTGCGCCTGAAACCGCATCCCCAAACACTGCAAAAAATATGTTGTTCCTCAGTGTTTCTGTCTTGCTTTCCAGTATGAATATCTAAACATTAAATATCTAAAAACAAGTAAATGTATTTTATAAAATAAAAGTCAAAATCAAGTGAGTTTATGGTTAAAACATAAACTTAATTCAAAGCGAAAACAAGATTAAAAAAGTGTGTGTGTGTGTATATATATATATATATATATATATATATATATACATACATGCATACATGTATATATTTATTGTATAAACTACCTTCATTTTGACACATTTTTCAGGAAACAAGACTTAAAGAATTAGTTCACTTCAGAATTAAAATGTCCTGATAATTCACTCTCCCGCACGTCATCCAAGATGTTCATGTCTTTCTTTCTTCAGTGGAAAAGAAATGAAGGTTTTTGAGGAAAACACTCCAGGATTTTCTCCATATAGTGACTTCAATGAAGTCCAACGGGTCGAAGGTCCAAATGTGAGTTTCAGTGCAGCTTCAAAGTCTCGACACAATCCAGCCGAGGAATAAGAGTCTGATCTAGACAAACCAGCGCACATTTTATAACAAAAATAAACATTTATATACTTTATAAACACAAATGTAGAGCCCTTTGAAGCTGCACTGAAACTGACATTTGGACCATTGAAGTCACTATATGGAGAAAATCCTGGAGTGTTTTCCTCAAAAACCTTCATTTCTTTTCCACTGAAGAAAGAAAGACATGAACATCTTGGATGACGTGTGAGTAAATTCAGGAAATTAAGTCTGAAGTGAAATGATCCTTTAATATCTTATGTCATTTTCCTTCTCAAGTAAATGCGTCTTGATTTAAGAATGTTTCGATATTTGTACTAGAAAACAAGACAAATTTTGAGGAAGAAAATCATTTTTTCAGTGTATTTAGCACACCTGAACTGTGATCTGCTGTGGAGAATCCATGTAAATGTTGGTAAATGAGGCTGACATGAAGAGCATGCTACACATTTATGGAGAGGATGCAGAGAAGTCAAATATGGTAATAATGTATTTATTTGTTCTTCCAAATGCCCCTGATCTTCCCATGAAGTCTCCACACCCTCGGCTCGTGAAATGATGAATCTGTCGGTGTTTGTTGTGTAAATCTCTTGTGCTTTGTATTTTCATTGAGAATGAATGAATGAGTGAATGAAAGAATCAATGACTAACTGTTGTCTGATTATGTGCCAGTTCCGTCACTGTAGATCTTTTATATATATATATATATATATATATAAATAATACATGCGATAGACTTTAATAAAAAAAAAAGGTTTGAGTTTTGTACATCTGTTTCTTTTTGTTTTTTTGAAGAATCGAGAATTTATGTAGAAATGAGAGCGCGCAAAACTGTTGTCTTGCGTAACAGATAGCTCAAGTCATCCAGAATCAACAAACACAAAAGGATTTGGTAGATAATCGTGACTTTTTATCTCACAATTCTGACTTTTTTTCTCTCACAATTGCATGATATAAAATTGCAATTGTGAATTATAAAGTCAGTTGCGTGATATAAAGTTGCAATTGCGAGAAATAAACTCTAAATTCTGACGACTTTTCTCAGAATTGCATGTTTATATCTCGCAATTCTGACTTTATAACACACAATTGGGGGACATAATGTAAGAATTGCATGATAGAAAGTCACAATTAGGAGAAATAAAGTCAGTCTTGCGTGATGTAAACTCGCAATTGTAAGAGAAAAAGTCGGTTATCTTTTCAAATGTTTTATTCTGTGGTGAAAACAAGCATCCATAGCTCTGGGTACATGCATGCATATGCATAAATAACACATCAGAACAGAAAGAACATTTAAATAAGATTATTTATGTACTGTATATACAACTGTATAAATAAAATTGCCTAACTCTCAGGTGGCATAAACCCTGAGAATTATAAAAACAGATAGTAATTGGTGTGCTAGATGTTTGAGGTGGAGATGGGCTGGGGGAAGACAATAGGTTACTGTCGTAACCCCGGTTCTCTGAAATGTCGAGTGAAGAGATCCACCTATGGGAAGGGCATCTGTACCTGGCCTCTGCAGAATCATCCAATTGCACCAAGTCTAGCTAGACAGACGGAAGTGTGCGACCAGTGCCCGGTAAATCCCAGCCCCTTACCTGAGGGCATATAACGCCGGCAAGCACTGCTGTTCTCCGGTAAGTATATTTGCTTCTCGTGCTGCAAGCGGGGCAAAGCTGGTGGGAGAGACATGGACAGCTCCCCGATTGCCCAATATACTCGCAGTGAGGTTCTGTAAGCCAGAGAAGGACTGACGCCCCAGGGAGACTGTGCTGGACACTTCCCATAATCATGAACCTGCAATCCTGATGCACAGACATAACTGCTGTGCTGATGCAGGACATGAAACATGTATGTGGCACACACACGATAATAACTCCAGCAACAAACACACACAAACATATATATATATATATATATATATATATACACCCAGGAAGGAAGTAAATGAATGCTTGGTGACATGAATGTGCATGGCCTGCTGGCCCATTCAACCCCTGTTCTTTTACTTCCAATGGGTAATTGAAAAAGAAATAGGTAGGTCACAGGGAAGGGCAGATACACTCAGTGTATCCTTAAATTCTTTTTACAACAGAATTTAAGGAACTGTTTAATTTACGCTCATCTTCTACTTCTTCCAGTGTGCGTGCAGTTGAGTTCTGTTGACAACTATTCGTCACTCAAACTTACGTCACTTACTCCGTTGCTCTGATTGGTTGTAGGTCTATCCAATTGAGTGCAGAGCCATTTTCTTTCCTGGTTCGGTTGAAACGCCCCATAATCACAGCCCAATGGAGCAGTATCTCTGCAGAGCATATTCTGACTAGAATCTGAGTATGGCGATGTCAGGCTAATAGCATCCACAAGTCAATGTGAGAGGTGTTGCTAAGATATGGGACTCCCTCTGTGGGGGGGGGGGGCGCCCATTAAATAAAGAGCTCTTCCAAAAAGCACTGGTCCTGGCCATATATGTCTGTAAGGCACGGACAGGACACCGAGCATTCCGCCTCTGATCCTCCGTAGAGGAAAAGGTTGAGGGGGAAAAGCAGACAGCTCCAACAATTCCGATGAGAATGCAGGGAAATAAGTAGGCATGCAAGCCGGATTAGGTTTAACGGAAACCTTATCTCCATTTAGAGAGAATTTAGTGCAATGGGAATGAATTGAGAGGGCATGAAGCTTCCTGTCAGCTTTAGGGAAATACTCCGCAGAGTCCCAAAAGGATATTGAGACAGAGCCTCCAGCACCATGGAGAGGTCCCATTCAAGAACAGTTATCCTAATGACTGGCAAAAAATGACTTTATGAGAATTTATAAATCTGCAGATTAGAGGGTGTTGCCCGACTGTTGAGCCCTCAGAGCCCACATGACAGGCAGAAATCACAGCCAGGTAGACCTTAATTGTGGAAAACGCCACAAATCGGTGTATAACAGGGATTATCTCCGCCAGCCATGGTGCTTTGGCCACCTGGGTGCTATCAGAATGAGAGACAAGCCCTGCTCTCTCGCCCTGGCCAGTGTGGGAATTACCAGGCACAGGGGAGGAAAAGCATACAGCAGCACTTTGGGTCATGGGTGGGCCAGTGCGTCCACCCGAGGGGCGCGTCCAAGTCCACATTTTAGCGAGAAGAACATAGGACATTTTGCATGAGGCGAATAGATCTATGGTCCGAATCTCATCCATATCATCCCCACTATCTGAGGGTGAAGGCGCCAATCTCCGTAGAGTGGGTTCCCCCTCGATAGAAGGTTGAGTGTTGAGTGGCACCCCAGCCTGCTAAGGATGCATCTGTCATCACAACTTTCCACATCATAACCATCCCCAGAGGGGTTCCACGAGAGAGAACATGCTCTTGAGAGAGATGCACTCGCATGCAGACTGAGTTCAACTCCAAGCCCAGGAAAATCACAGTCTGATTGGGTGTAAAACTGCTTTTGTTCGCATTCACCATAACCCGAGAGATGTGATGTGTGTGAGCACACGACAGGTGTCCTTCAACACTTTCTCCTTCGATTCGGCTATAATAAGCCAATCGTCTATGTATGTCAAAATCCTCAGACCTGACAGTCTCAGGGGAGCTAAACCCGCCTCCGCACACAGACAAAAAAAGTCAGAGGGCTTAATGAGAGCCCGAACGGGAGAACTGTGAATTCGTAACATATGTCTAGATGGGCTAGGCGAAGAAACTTCCTGTGTGGCGGATAAGTGCTTTTGTGGAAAAAAGCATCAAATCGACCAATGTGAACCAGTCGTTCTGTTTTATGGCACGGGTGAGCAAGCCATGAGTTAAAATTCTGAAATTGTATTTCCTCAAATGTTTGTTTTACACTCGGAGGTCCAAAATAGGGCGGAGAGAGCCTGGTTCCTTCTTTGGAACCAGGAAATAGCGAGAATAAAATCCCTGATTTATCAGATTCGATGGGGGTACCACCTGAATCGTTCCCTTGTTCAGAATGTGAGCGGCTCTCCCCTCCATGTGTGCGGAGTGAACGCTGTTGAAATGCGGGGGATTTATTACAAACTGCTGTCTGTAGCCCTGCATTATTGTGCGCGTCACCCACTCGGGAGCCAAAACAGTCTGCCAAACTGACTTGTGACTCGCGAGTGTTCCCACTCAAGCTGGGGAGGCGCTGAAAACTTTGTGTGCGCCCAGCTGGCTCATTTGTGATGCAATGGCGCCATCTAGTGGACAAACTAGGGCAGGACCGAAAAGGGCTTGCGCGCACTCATAGACGACGGAGAGTCCCATTGAACGCCTGCGGGCTTGTAAGGCCTGGTGGGCATTGCGAAGATCGAGATTGTTGATAGTGACGATCTCCTTCCAGAGCGAGATCGGGGCAGACCCCTTCTCCAGCAGCTGATCCATGTCCTCAAGAAGCTCGGCCTGGTACATTCAAAGCCCTGATGACTAATGCCCTGGCTTTGTAGGAAGCCTGATGAATGGACGCAGAGAAACGATCACTTCTGCTAGGTAGCACAGGCTTGGGAGGGTTGAGGATCCCAGCTTGAGAAGGGTTGAGGTGTCTGGGGATGGAAGGCTTGACGGTGGGGGGGTCGCCCATGCCGAAGGCCGTCATGTCTTTCACCTCGAGACCTGGGTCTCCCCAGCTTTGCTTCATGTGCTTGGCACAAGTGGGAAGGACAGGGAGAAGCCGCCTTCTCGGGCCGGGAGGTGGTCCCAGGAGTTTCCCATCAAAGATGTCCCTCTCCTGGTCGGTGGTACTTAGCAATGCTGGCCATTCAATATTGAGCCGAGTGGCCGCTCGCTCACAACATTCAATGAGTATGGATTGAGGTAAAGCAGCATGAGCCTGAGGAGTGACGGAAGGCAGGATAGCCTCCTCATCCTCCGAGCCTTCGAGAAGGCCTGCATCGTCCTCGTCCCTGCGGACAGCCTAATCTGAAGTGCAGCGTGGGCGGCTTGCAGGATGACACTGCTGAAATGGAGAGCGAGACAATCACGTCCAGCGGAGGCAGATCTGAGTGATATGTCCTGCGGTGATGTCATAAAAATCCCGGATCCATTTTAGCGGTACTCGACAGTATTACGTAGACTGTCACAACAGTGAGAGACTGTAAGTTTTGAATGCTTATATCTCCTAAATGTGAATTTTGTCATTGTTTTGGAAGTTTATTCATAACCTTAAGGCTAACATATTCATACTAAAAGCTAAAAAACGTACATTTTGATTTCAGAGGACCTTGAAGTCCTCAAACAGGATCTTTGCATAAGTCCCTGGCTTATAGATGTTGCAGGGTGTAATGCAGACCCGTGTTGACAGCATCATCCATGGACCTGTTCACCCGATGAGCAAACAGAATTGAATGTTTTGAAGAGTTTGCGTATGTCTGAAGCGCTGTTGATCTTGTGGAAAAATGAAGTTTGTCAGTGTGAAAAAGAAGAGAGCAAAGACGTATATATGCTGAGGTAAACTGAATCTTTTGATTCGCCCCATATTCGCTCTGATAAAAAATTTCTGCCTCAATCGAGCGCATACATTTTTATGCACATTTTTAGAATGAATGCACATTTTGGCATTTCCATTAAGCATTTTTTTATTTAATGAGAAAACTAAAAATGGCATTCAAATAGGCAGATGTGTTTTGCCGCACAGAATCTTTGCAGAATTTAGTGTAGCACACAGCCTCAAGACTCTTGAGCTTTAACACGCTTCTCCTCAACAAGCCACAAGATTTGAGGGAATAATCATTGCGAGTCACATACTAATACTTCCGGATTTGGGGTTTGTTCAAACACTTATTTGACGAACGATAGCAATGGTCACAAACACAGCTCAAAATAGTGGAAAATGGCGTATTGCCGTCAGAACAGTGAATAACAGTAGTGACAGAGACATCAATTTATAGGAACGAAGCAGAACTCGTTTTTGACTCACTCACACACACACACACTGTAAAACAGGTTATTCAGATTGTCCTTGCCTTCTATTCTTCTCAGAAACCCTAAGGCAACCTCAGTGAAACACAATCACCGTCACGTGTTTCTCATTAATTTGTGTGTTTATATACTTCAAGCATTTTGGTGAGGGTTTGTTCTAAACCACTAACCCTAAGGATTAAACTGATGTTAGCTCAACACTTTCACACTGACACTGACTCATACTGAACTATTTAACTAATTTTATAAATAGCATGTGAAACAGTATGCATTGTGCATACAGTAGTTTGCTAGACTGACCTCATTATATTTCAGTGAGTGGTGTCCAGTTGGAAACCAAAATGTTTTTGTTTTTTTGATTTTTGTAAAAACTTTTCTACTTTTGAACTTTAATATAAATGCATATATAAATAAATATGTAACAAAATATAAAAAAATCAAATAAATGTTCATACACATAATGACAAGTACATGTCTTCTATGACGTGTGTGTATATATATATATATATATATATATATATCAAAATACAGTAAAAACTAGCACATATCTAGCATGATTTTGTATTTATCATCACATTGGATTAAAGGAATGTGTCTTTACTGAATAAAATATGCATTTCTTTCAACAAAAAAGTCTTGCCACAAATCTTTGAACGGTATAGTGTTGCTACACCAGCTTGTTGCCTCATTCCCTCAAGCAAAAGCAATTATTTCTATATTAACAAATAGGAAGGATATTTTATAAAGTCAGTGATGATAATATCTAATGGTCTAACCAAGATTGTAACATACAGTAGATTATTTCACACTGTAGTTGTGGTGAGATCATCACTACTGATGCCTTGTTGGCTGGTCTGTTATCTGTGTTTTCGTTCCAGTTCTCATATATATGTATATGTATATATATGAGTGAATAAGTGCGATATGTGTTCACCTCAGAGAGATGTGAAGATAACCTGCAGGAAACCTTGTGTTTGCAGAACGACTCTTTTCCTGTCATACGCTTTGAAGCTCAATGCTTTACGCTTTACCTGCAAAACTGCTGACGGTCTCGTCTTCAAAGTCTTTCCAATTAACAGACTTAAACATACAGTAGAAATATGCATGAAAAATGCATGGGAGTCTTGCCAATCATTGATACGTCCCTCATATTTACAGTCAAACCAAAAATTATTCAGACACCAGATATAATTTTTGATATTTTGTTACTAGTGTCTAGTGTGTGCAGGACACTATAGTTAATTTATGTAAGTGAGGAGAGCAAAATAAAGTAAACTGTGACATTATACCCAAGAATTATTCATACAGTGACTACCAGTAAAATCTTTGGGACCAAAATGTATTCCGACACTTTGAGCTGATCATGTTTTGCTGAAGTGTTCTTTCTTTAATAACTAATGCACCTTTTTACACCACAGACTGAACAACATGAAGCATTGCTTGGTAACTGGTTGAGCTAAACTGGTATTATCTAATTGTGTAGTTAAATTTAACAGCTGACAGATATTCAACATAATTCATGTGTAAGAGTCTAACAGAAGGACGGACAAAACCTGTGAAATATCAACTGATTTCATAACTCTTGAGTTCTGCTCATATTTTTGGGGGGTTAAATTAATAAATCATAATTTTAAGGTAACAATTGCAGGATCCCACACTTAACACTGTATCTGGATGACATGGTTATATGCAAAGGAATTAAAGCGAATTAAAGGGGACATATTATACAAATATGACTTTTTCCTGTGTTTAAGTGCTATAATCTGGTGCTTCTACTAACCCAGAAAACGTGAAAAGTGAAACCCAGTAACTTTGTTCTGGTGAGTCTTTCTCTGCAAGCATGTCGAAAAATAAGCCGATCAGATTTCTCTCTCTTTCTGACGTATGAAGAGGATCTTATTATAATATTACCGGCCCTTAATCTGCACGTTTACACACACCAGCCGACATTCGGTTTCTCGAGCGACAACAGTGACCAGTTCTAACGCACCGGCAGAAGATCTAGCAAAGCCTGAAACTGTTCTGTTGTTGAGCACAGACGAACACTGAACACTATTGACCAGAACATGTCACCGCTGTCTTATAAACACCTCAGGAACTGTGTACACTTGTGTAGAAGTTCAACATGATGATGAGATGATCAACGTAACTCCACAACAGCTATATAAATGTCTAAGGAATAAAACAATTATTAAGAAAAAAACTACATTATAAAGATAACAAATAAGTTAAGTAATTATGAAATTTGTAATAGCATATAAGTTTAAGATCTATCTTATTCTATAGTTTATAATAAAATCCAGAGTATTGTATCTAAGTGTCACGGTGTGGGTTTTGTCTTGTGTCTGTCATGTGATCCTGCCATGTGTCTTGTAATTTGTTAATCCTCTGTTCATTGTTCACAGGTGTTCCTTGTCTAGTAATTTGTCTGTGTATTTAAGCCCTCATGTTTGCCCTGTGTGTTTGTCTAGTATTGAATGTTTCTTGTCCAGGTGTTCTGTCGTTGTTCTTGTTTCTGGTTCATGCCTTGCCATGCCTTTGTTTTGTGTTTGATTACGTTTTGAAGTAAAGTTGCATTTGGGTTCTCAACCAGCTGAATCCAGTGGATTCATTCATAACAGAATACTTGACCAAAATATGGACCCAGCAATCTGTATCTTTCTCCTCAGCCAAGGTGACCTTCCGATTGAGAAGTATGTGGAATAATTTTGTAAGCTCTGCCATGGATGGGATGGCCTTTAACGATAATGTCTTAAAGGACATGTTCCGCTATGGGCTTATGGACATCTTTGAATACCTCATGTCTGACAACACCCCTCAATGGACTTTAACGCAGTATATTGACCTTGCCCTTCGGATAAACGGCTCGTCCTTTACTACCGAGCCTGAGCTGCTTCACGCCTGAGTTGCTTCGCATCAGTCCTGCCGAGCCTGAGCTGCTTCACGTCAGTCCTGCCGAGCCTGATCTGCTTCACGCCGCAGTTGCTTCGCGTTAGTCATGCCGAGCCTGAGCTGCTTCGCGTCAGTCCTGCCGAGCCTGAGCTGCTCCACGCCGGAGTTGCTTCGCATCAGTCCTGCCAAGCCTGAGCTGCTTCACGCCTGAGTTTCTTCACATCAGTCCTGCCAAGCCTGAGCTGCTTCACGCCTGAGTTTCTTCACATCAGTCCTGCCAAGCCTGAGCTGCTTCACGTCAGTCCTGCCGAGCCTGAGCTGCTTCACGCCTGAGTTGCTTCACATCAGTCCTGCCGAGCCTGAGCTGCTTCACGCCGGAGTTGTTTTGCGTCAGTCCTGCCGAGCCTGAGCTGCTTCACACCTGAGTTGCTTCACATCAGTCCTGCCAAGCCTGAGCTGCTTCATGCCGGAGTTGCTTCGCGTCAGTCCTACCGAGCCTGAGCTGCTTCACGCCGGAGTTGCTTCGCGTTAGTCATGCCGAGCCTGAGCTGCTTCGCGTCAGTCCTGCCGAGCCTGAGCTGCTCCACGCTGGAGTTGCTTCGCGTCAGTCCTGCCGAGCCTGAGCTGCTTCACGTCAGTCCTACCGAGCCTGAGCTGCTTCACGCCTGAGTTTCTTCACATCAGTCCTGCCAAGCCTGAGCTGCTTCACGTCAGTCCTACCGAGCCTGAGCTGCTTCACGTCAGTCCTACCGAGCCTGAGCTGCTTCACGCCTGAGTTGCTTCGCGTCAGACCTGCCGAGCCTGAGCTTCACGTTGTGCCTGCCACAGAGCCAAAGACTATTCCCGCTATTTCTGTGGTGCCTGTGTCTTCAGTTGAGTTGGCCAGAGTCTCTTTCTAAGATTGTCGTCGCCGCGCTGCCTGAGCCCTCAGTGACTGCAACACTGGCCATTATGGCCACAGCCATATGGTGTGTGTGGGCGGCAGGGGCGATCGTAGGGTCAGAGTTTTAGGGGTGCTGAGCACCCAATAAGCCCCACAGCCACCACCCGCCCTCTTTTCACACAAAAACAAAAAATAAGTCTATTGAAAAATTACTTTATCATTTTAACATTGGTTCAACTAACTCCAAAATCCAGATTTTTTTTCTTCTTCTTTGAGACCTTTTTCAGAACACCAGCTTAATTGTGAGAGTTCACACAGACATCCAAAAATTGAGCCTGGGCATTGTAGCCACATCAGCCCACATTACCCCCCACAGCCATGTGCATTTAAATGTGAAAAAAATGTTGATTTCTCTGACCGACATATGTGCAATTTAAGGCTTTTGAAGGCTAAAAAAAGGGATAATAAATAGCTTTAAAACCATGTCAGTGTGCATTCGATTATTTGTCAATACCTGCTCTCTCATCTTAATCTTTCTTTTTCTCTCAGTCTCCTTATCCTGCCGTATTTCTTCCCCTCCTAAAGCTGAACTTTGACTGATAGTCTTTTCATTTTCGTCTGTGTCAGTGAAGAAAGTAAACATAGGCTCAACTGATGAGTTTTATGAATCATTTTCTTAGTTAAGTAAATTTACTCAAGGCTTCCAGATCAGCATTGCCAATAGGAACCTTCTACAAGCTTTTGAATTTGAAAAGTAATTTTAAATAATGCAAATTATAGGCTACGTTTAACGCAGTTGGTGGAATTGGCAGACGTTCCCTCAGGCATGCGTTGTGGAAACACGTATAAATATAAATATAAGGTATACATTTATATTTATAAATATATTTAGTCAGGTATAAATATGCCGCATTAATGCACAGTGATTTTGAACGAATATTTAATGTCGTAAATGGTTACATAATGTTAAAACTAATCCTGCTATTGATATCTTTGTAAGACTGCCGACCCTATAACAGTGGCAAGGGAAAACAATGTCCGGCGAAATATCGAACATCAAACTAACTTTACCGCGCTCAACCACCGTGAGAGAGAGAGAGAGAGAGAGAGAGAAATGCTAGGAGGAGTTCGGGAGTTAAGCCTGGTTCAGGATAAATCCTCTTTGTGTGAGGAATGAATAAATAAATACAGCAAAAGAAAAACATTAAACTGTTCGCTACTTCTCTCTCCGTTTATGACTATGGACGAGTCACCAGGTCCTGTGCTAACCTACTCCACAGCGGCGGCGACCCGCTGGACTAAAATAGTCCAAAATAAACAGTTATTATAAATGTACTATGGTGATTCAGGATACTGACTCCAGTACTCACTGATATGATTTCGGAAACGGAACAACTATAGGTAACGTTAAAAGGAAAGAAGTGTGAGACACAGCTTTGGAGCAACTTAGTTGATTCACATTTCACAACACTACATAACTGGATCTCACTCTGCGTTTGTTTCGCGCTGCATGCGGGTCGTGCAGACTCGTGCTGAGCAGTGCAAGTACAGAGAAGTAGAAGAAGAGAAGAGGGTGACACCATTTGCTAAGCGAAGCCTGGATGGGATCATTGAGGCCGCGCCACTCTGGCCGCCCGAAGGGTCGTCTCTGCCTTGGCCGCCCAAAGGGTCGGTTTGGCCCTGGCCCCCTGAACTGTCTGGTCCGGCCTGGACCCCTGAACTTCCAACGCCGCCCACGCTCCATGGCCCAGGTCCACCATGGCAATGCCCTGGTCCCGTTCCCCTGCACTGGCTTGGCCCTCCAACCCTCCCCTAGGACCGCCTCCCCTCCACCCTCCTGAACTATTGTGTTCTTTGTTTTTATGGGCGTCGGGAGCCGCCCATAGAGGTGGGGCTATGTCACGGTGTGGGATTTGTGTCTTGTTCCTTGTTCTTGTCTGTCATGTGATCCTGTCTTGTCATTTGTTAATCGTCTGATCATTGTTCACAGGTGTTCCTTGTCTAGTAATTTGTCTGTGTATTTAATCCCTCATGTTTGCCCGGTGTGTTTGTCTAGTATTGAATGTTTCTTGTCCAGGTGTTCTGTCGTTGTTCTTGTTTCTGTTTCATGCCTTGCCATGCCTTTGTTTTGTGTTTGATTACGTTTTGAAGTAAAGTTGCATTTGGGTTCTCAACCAGCTGAATCCAGTGGATTCATTCATAACACTTAGATTGTGTATAGAGTATAGAGAAAGAAGGAGCCAAAAGAAGTAAGATATGTGCAGAATGAAAGGAGAGGCAGAAGTGAAGATCAAAATAAGAGCAACAAATATACAGTACAGGTGAAACTTGAAAAATTATAATATTATGCAAAAGTTATCATTTTGATGATTATGGCTTACAGCTTATGAAAACCCCAAATTCAAAATCTCAGAAAATTAGAATATTACATGAAATCAATAAAAAAAAGGATTTTAAATACAGAAATGTCGGCCCTCTGAAAAGTATAATCATGCATATGTATATAGTTATATATACTAAATATATTGGTTTCACCTTTTAATTTGAATTAATGAAATACACAAACTTTTGCACGATATTCTAATTTTTCGAGTTTCACCTGTATATGCAGGAAACTTACATCCTCCTAAACTTATGGTCTGATAAGGTCAGATTTATTCATTATGTCATAGCTTGTGCAACGGCCCGTTCAGCGTGAGATGTCAGATGTCAAAGATAGATGAAAATATAGATATACAAGGTGTTGTTTTGACAGTTTTAAAAGACTATCGCAGATCTTGCATTATCTCATGTCTGCAGAGATGGAAATGTTATTGTTACTGTTTTTACTATTTGTCTGATTTTGTATATTGATTGTTTTTTTTTTAAGAAATTTTTTTAAATGATTGTAAACGTATTGAATTGATTGTAATCATAATTATTTTTAAATTGAAATACTGTTGATTGCCATGAATATAGCCATTGCTGCTGATATGGCATTAAATCATACATAAATAATAATAAATACATAGACTAGAAATCATAAATAAGAGATTAATGAGGAATAATTAATAAAAGACATTAATCAAACGAATAGATTGAATACTGATACTGATGTGTCTTTCTATTTGAGTGAATGGAGATTGAGGGCGTTAGACCATGAGATATTATGAGGGATATGGATAATTCTGCAGATGTGCTTCTGTGTGTTGCAGGCCGTCCTGAAGCTCAATCAGTAGATCAGGGGGTTGTAGGTTCGATCCGCAAGGAAATCAAGAACTGCTCATATGTAATGTACCTTTAGTGCAATGAAAGCCACTTTAGTTTGGATAAAAGTGTCTGCCAAATGCATACATGTAAATGAACTGGAGCAACTACACTAGGAAACCCCATCCCAGAATGGGAAAATACATGGGAATGTAGTTTGCTGAACTCACGAAGTTGTGAACGTGTGAATCGAGGCACGAAAGCATTGTTGTGTGGAGCATGAAACCCAAAACTGTTGGAAAGCGTCCAACTGTGTCACTTCCCAGACAGCAACTTAGTGTTGGCCCAGATCCGGCCCACGTTGAATCCAAGATAGTGTCGGGCCAGATGAGGGCCGGATCCGGAACTACTATGTCGCTGTCTGGGATGTCAGCGTCCATAAGGAAAGCCTCCTTCTGTATGAATGCAATCACGTCTTGCACACTGAGATTAATTAAACAGAATTACCAACAACCCTCTTTTATTTTAGACATGTGTTACTTTTAATTTGATTTCATGGTGATTTTATTCAAGAGCACCTTTAACATCAAAGATATAAGATTATTCCCACTCTGGACAGTGTATTAGTTCATTCCATCTCTGGTGCAGAATTAAAATATCATGACAGAAATTCCCATGGTTATTGTTTTTTACAGATCAGTGTGCCTCAACTCTCAGTCTTCTTCACTGTTGAAGGCAGAGGAGTTCAGCGATGTGAATGTGGTAAAGTCATCAGATAAACATGTAAATGAATGTTAACTCATCCGGAAGTCTATGACCTTTTGAACGAGGCGCCAGAATTCCGGTGCTTGCGTCACTAAAAACCCGTCCGCCTCAAACACACACACACACACACACACTCACTCACCTTTACTCAACTTTACTCAACTCTAATCTCACGCGCTTCGGCTTCTCCAGCGCCCGGACTCTCTTTATTCGACAATGTATTCATAATAAGCGATTAATGTTTTTACCTGACAGCCATGTACGGATCGTCGTTCATAACTCGTGTAGTTCTGCTGTTTGTTTTGTTGAACTGCTCGTTGTGTGTAAAGATCTTCCGACGAGATGTTCTCAGACTCAGAGAGGTGAGCTGATTCCTTCTGAACTTACAGGCACTGTTTTAGACTGTTTTTTTACTGTTGTAAGTCTTATTATAGTCGCTCTCTGTGAGGCGAGAGCCGTGTATTTTAATGGGAAACCGTGGAAATCAGACTCTTGTTTTAATATCAAACTGTTCGTTTGCTTAAACTTCATAACTTGTCATGAGAAAATATCCGAAGAACAACTAACGCCTATACTTACACAAACCTGTTTCTATTGTAATGATGCTTATCTATATATTTACACTTTCATTCGTAGGTCTACTCCTTTTTGCAAATCTAAGAATGTAATTAGGCGAAGTTACTACTTTTCTTAAACCATAGTGTTGGCAAATCATCAAACATGGAAGCTACTTGAGAATAATGATTAATTAAACATCTGTGGTCACCAAACATAATAAATCCAATGTTTGCATTATTTCGACAGTTGCTATTCCAAACTGTAATAAATATAGATTTTACACATCCTTGACCCACATATCCTGTACTGGGCTTATAATTAAATTAACCATGGTTTTACTACAAATAAAACCAAAAAAACATGGTTATTTTAGTTATAAGCCCAGTATGGGATATTTGGGTCAGGGATGTGTAAATTTTTTATATTTAGCCTATCACAGTTTGGAATAGCAACTGTCAAAATAATGCAAACTTGGGATTTATTATGTTTGATGACCACAAATGATTAATTAATCATGATAACTACAAATTAACCATGGTTTTGCTACAGTAGCCATAGTTTAACCATGGTATTTGTTGTAAAACTGTGGTTATACAAATGGTACTCAATCTGCCAAAAAACTATGGTTACTACTACACTTTTACTATAATAAAACCATGTTTAATTCTCGTAAGGCACTCGAGTCAGTCCTGTTGTAGCTCTTGAATGTGTTCTCCACATATTAATGTATTTTACCGACAATATAATCTCATATTATCAGTCGTGTGTCTGTTTCCAGTCACTCAAAGGGAAAGGGGAGGTTTTGGTTTTCTTCAAATCCCCCCTTTACTTTTTAGCTGAATTAGTAGAGGATAGAGCTATAAAATACGTCCAAAATGATTTAAAATATGAATGTTACATAAAACAAACAAAAAATTTGCATAGTTTGAAAGCAGAGGGATCATGTCTATATTATACATGGGAAACAAAATCACAAACAGTTCTCCATATGAACTTTGTAAGAAGCGAAAGAAATGAACAGTCATTCTGAAAGCATAAACGCATTACTGTCATTTATGTTCACTGTAAATGCTAGAAACATTATTACGTATTAAGCTGTTACAGCTACTGTTCTCATTTACATAAATTCAATTCAATAGGTCTTTAAAGTCATGCTGGATCAGCCTTTTTACAAAAGAACAACACTAACTTAAATTTACAACATGATAATATTACCGTAAAATACCTCTCAAGTGTGTTTAACAATAGAAACAGTGGGCCCTATTTTAACGATGTGAAACGCAAGTGGCAAAGCGCAAGTAAGTTTGTGGGCGGATCCCGGCGCTGTTGCTATTTTCCCGGCGGGATAAATGCCTCTTGCGCCTGCCGCAAATCTAAAAGGCGTTGGTCTGAAGTAGCTTCATTATTCATAGGTGTGGTTTGGGCGTAACGAGGAACAAACCAATAAGAGCTTTATATCACATTCCCTTTAAGAGCATGATGAACGAGGTGCGCTTGTTCCATGGCGCAATACTATTATAACGGCGCATTTACCAGGCGCGCTTCAGAATCTGGTTCTCAGCCGAGGAGATCGATGTTCTCGTCAGGCCCCTAAAAGAAAGAGAAGTGACATTGGGGATGGGACAAACCCACCCAAATTAGCTTCGGTTAAACATGCATATAATAATTTGGGTAAATGTGTAAGCTTTATGCCTATTTTCCCCATCGTCATGGACACAACAATGATTTCCCTCGTGTTTTAATATTTGTAATCATTAATCATTTGCAAAAAGTTAAATGCATCTGTATAGATGAAAGAATCATCTACAGTGTGTGCGCGTTGTACACACTCTGTATTATGGCCAAGCATGCGCGCTTAAAATAGCATCTGAATGTACGCGCAACGCGCCACTGACTTTAGACTAGTTTTTTTCTGGTCAGTGGCGCAATTGTTTTATAGAACAGCAAAATAGCATGAGGGAAAGTTTGCGCCGGAACACGGATCCTCTTTGTGCTGAACCGCCCCGGGGAGCGCAAGTGCATTTCTTAGTTAACCGACGTGTGTCTGTGGAGGGAAAAGTCCGCTTTGCGCGGGTGCAAAATAGGAATGATACATGCCGTCAGTGTACAAAGCCATTTGCGCCGGGTGCAAGATAGTGCCCATGGTGTACAAACCAGAATAATCCATAATGAATTAGTTATTAATTACTGTCTTGCATTAATACACATCCACATCAAGTATAACACAATGCAATGAACAGCACTTGATAAAACAACATTAGTATTTAAATGCATAACCAACGTCTCAGTGTTTTTATCATGTTGAACGGCTCTTGAGATTTTAACGCTCTTTTTTAAGGTTTTAATTTGTGTGTGTATTTCGAGTGTTTTTTTCACACAGTGTTGGATTGCATGTTTTAACCCGAGTTCAGTTCCTCGTGCTCATCTTTACACACTTTCACGTAGTTTATGCCCAGCAAACAAATTTAGGTTCTGGGAACGTTAGTTTTTGGTTCCCAGAACGTTCCTAGAACTTTCCCTTAACGTTAGGGGAACGTTCCCGGAACGTTTTCCTTACGTTATAAAAATGGAACCTAAAAATAACATGGAACGTTCCTATAACGTTCTGTGTTTGCTGGGTGGACCCGGATCTGGCCCAAAAACTGTGTGAAAATAGTGTGAAGCTCCCTAAATAACTCTATTTGAACTCGGCGTGACTGATATTCAGTATTTCTTCTCTCGTTGCTCTTATAGAGATGATGGACAGTTGAACAGTCTTCATATCTTTCTAAACAAGAGCATTTTTATTTCTTAAAAACAGCGTCTTCACATCGATTGATGCCGTAGATTAGAAGAACCATTTTTGGTTCCCCGAAGAACCTTTCAATGATCAGGAACATTTATTTCTCAGCGTGAAGATATATAATAACCTGAAGAAGCTTTTGTCCGATGGAAAGATCCATGGATGTTAAAGGTTCTCCGTGGAACCGTTGACGCCTGTAAGGAAACTTTATTTTTAAGTGTTTCAGTTCAGTGTTTTTCCCGTGTCTTCAGGGAAAGTCTTCTGGGGTTTTTATGCTTCATGCGTTTTTGAAGATCTTGATGATTTCTGATGATGGAAAGATTAGGTGTAAATGATACATTTGATAGCAATATTGGCAGTGTCATAGAACTGATCTCAACTGAATTTGTGGAGATGCTGTAGAAATCAGATTTATATCAGTTTTGTGGAGATATGTTTATTTGTCCAGGTGTAATATCGTCAGATATCGCCAACGTTTACTGGAAATGTGTGTGTGTGTGTGTGTGTGTGTGTGAAAACCCTTTATTCGGATCGATGGAGAGATGTCTTGCTCTTGATAAAATCCTGGATTTGTACCATAAACTCAATCATGCAATTTCTTTATAGTGCTCATATGAAACAATGCAGCCAATATAAGAAGTTTTAAATGGCAGCCTATGTGCACTGTCAAAATACATAAGTTATAATATTCATAACATCTAGGAATAGGCTAGACTATATAGCCTACACAACCGTTCAAAAGTTTGAATGAAAAATAAATTAATAAATTAACATATTCACATAGAAAACAGCTATTTTAAATCTCAATAATATTTCACGGTATTTACTGTATCAAATAAATGCAGCATTGCTGAGCAGAAGAGACGTATTACAAAAACATTACAAAAATCTTTCCGACGCCAGTGTGTGTGTGCGCGCGCGTGCGTGCGTGCGTGTGTGTGTGTGCGCGTGCGTGTGTGTGCGCGCGCGTGCGTGCGTGTGTGTGTGCGCGTGCGTGTGTGCGTGCGTGTGTGTGCGCGTGCGTGCATGTGTGTGTGTGCGCGCGTGCGTGTGTGTGTGTGTGCGTGCGTGCGCGTGTGTGTATGCGCGTGCGTGCGTGTGTGTGTGCGTGCGTGCGTGTGTGTGTTCGCGTGTGTGTATGCGCGTGCGTGTGTGTGCGCGTGTGTGCGCGTGCGTGCGTGCGTGTGTGTGTGCGCGCGTGCGTGTGTGCGCGTGTGTGTGTATGCGCGTGCGTGTGTGTGTGCGCGTGCGTGCGTGCGTGCGTGTGTGTGCGCGTGCGTGCGTGCGTGTGTGTGTGTGCGTGCGTGTGTGTGTGTGTGCAGTTTGCTTCAAAGATATTTTGGATTTGAATGGCTTAGCATGATTTAAAAGTAGCATTCATTTGATTTACAATCAGCACATTTGAGATTTTGTGGTGAATTTGTGGTCTCGTCTTATTTATGTGTCGTGACATTAGGGCGATTGCTGGTCATTTATTTGAATCTTTTGCTCGTGTTAGGAGGAAAACTGGCAATCATAAAGCTAAATTCGTTCTGTATAAAAGTAGTCAAAGTCAAACCAGAGCGGGCAACATTCAAGATTTATTTTCGGTGCAGCTTTATATTGTTCACATGTCTGTCTTCTAGGTTAATGAATAAAAATGTGTTTTATTATATTTTAGTATGGATTAGTGTGTTAAATGTTAAGCTGTTGTGAATATATAATGCGCCTAAAATCGTTTGTTGTAGAAATGCTGTTCGATCTCTGTCTCATCTGAAGATATTTTGTCTGCTGTGCCAAAACCTGTCACTGTAAAATTAATAAGAAATGACAATAAGAAACAACGCAGATGTATGTTTCATCTCTTGACGTCACACACAGGATGCTATTAATTAATTAATGCTTGGATCGTCACGTCACTTTCATTTATACAGCGCTTTTTACAGTACAGAGTGTTTCAAAGCAGCTTCACTGAGATAACAGGAAAATAATGGTGTAACACTCATGTTGTTTAGCTGACAATGATGTTTCTGTAAGATGTGTGTCTTACTGAGACTTACTGAAC